>NC_141075.1:24926073-25263573 GCF_041138505.1 Cibotium barometz | reverse complement strand
TGAGATTTGGTGTAGATTAGCCTAGCCGTAAAAGTTCAGACTGTGAAAAGTCGGACATAAAGAAAAAAAAAGAATTTAATATTCTGTAAAAAAAAACTCTGAAAAATACCCCTATTTGGAGGTCCGTATCTCCTAAATCGTATATCCGATGATGGCACTCTAGGGCTCATTAGAAAGTTGACATCGAGCTCTTCGACTTTAGACTCGGTCGTCCGAAGTCAAAATCTATCATTTTGATCTCCGATCAGCAGTCTCAAAAATTTGACCCGAAAATCGAGACAAAAAACTCCAAAAAGCACGAAAAATCATTAAAAAATAGTGTGAAAACGACAACGAGCCATACTCTAGGGCTATTTTTTGAAGGTCTAAATGACAAAATCACGGACGACTTAGGGAAAAGTTGTAGTACTCCAAAATTACTACAACTTCCTCATATAGAGTTTTTCAAAAAAAATTTGGAACATCCTCAAAAACATGTTGCGAAATAGAAAAAAAAATCTCAAGATTTTTTTAAATCTTGAGATAGTGATCTAAAATAGGTTTTAGGATCTCCTCTTCCATATGAAAAGTTTCTAGCATACGTTTTTTTGGAAAAAATCTCGGGTCGTTCACGTTGTGTATAGCACCTAAGCTAATTAGGGCAAACAGACACCCGTTTGATCCAACGAGGAGTATGCCAAGCCTCTTAAGGCTGTAAACAAATCGTGGGAAAGTAAAAAAAGAAAAAAAGAAAAAAAAAAGAAAAAAAGAAAAAGAAAAAAAACAAACAAACAACCTGTGATTGCTCAATTAAGGAGCATTTAGGCACTCTGACATGGCCACAATAGAGGGATTGCCAGGGATTACACAAGGACTGAACCCAATGGCTGACATCTTCGAGCCATTGAGATCTATGCCGCAAATTTACCTCCCAATACCATTGGCCATGCCTATAATAACAAGCGTGCCATCGGGTTTTACACCCCCTGTCACTTTGATTCCACTGGGCTTTGGCCCCTTGCCCTACATTCTCACAAATCTTATAAGTACCAATCCTTTCTTGAATACCCACACCTTGGATATACTGACTAGTATAGGAAGGGAGGTGGCCCAAGAACCCAGTTAGTCTTTTCCAACAAGAGTACTCACATACAGCCTCAGTGACTCGTACAGAAATATGATCGTACAAATTTTTAAGATTATGGGTAAATATGACGGAACAACAGACCCTGTTTAATTCATTCATTAAATGTTTGAACAGAGATGTGAAGCGTTTGGAAATCTCAATTGCCCTACTAAGGTACATGCGTTAAACTTATGCTTAGAAGGAAAAGCTAGTTGATGGTTCATCGCATTGATGCCAGCGATCAAGACTAACTTCAAAACCTTGAAATCAGCCTTTATACATGGCTTTTCCAGACAAGGTGATCGGTGGAGTGCAGTGACAGAACTCTATTCAATTGAGTGTCAACCAAATGAATCCATTAGAGATTTTATCCTTAGGATAAAACTCTTGGACTTACGTTGTGTGGGAAAAATTAAACGATGATCAATTGAGGAGATGTTTCATGACGGGCTTGAAGAATAACAACTTACACAACTTGATCATTGTATCTTCTCTGAATTTCATGCAGCCTTGCTTAAAACCTTACACCAAACATCTCTAAGAGAGGAGGAAAACCTTCAAAATTAGACATCCTTGATGCCTCTAAAAGTGAGGAACGAAATGCCTTGTGTTGAGTGCAATCACGACGATAATCCCAATCCTCATTGTGCATATAAGATACTTGTTCTTCTATACTGCATATATTGTAAAACCTTTGACCATGATACTAAAAAATGTCATGCTTCATCCACAATGTACTCAAAACCTTCATCTCCCGTGTACCAAACAGAAACACTCAAAAGGGTAGAAACTGCTCAGGAAGCAGTTAATCGAACACTTCAGTGTTTCTATTGTCGTGGATCTCACAAGGTGACAGACTGCACAGTTTGGAATACTTCCATGTCCATAGTCGCTGATACCTTGCGACCCATGTGTGAATGATATGGCATTGATCACATGTTCCAAGATTGCCCAAGGCGAGTTGCATCAATGCAACACAAAATACAACTCTTAACATCTTAAGTGCACAAAACGGAAAATTGGTCACGGTGCCCTTGAATGTGCTTACACGCTTATGCATCTTGTATAGCTTTTGGCTCTTTTGTGTTTATGTCCCTCACCACACAAACTACAACACCCATACGTGCGACACAGGATACAAAAACCCAAAAGAAAATTCGATCTCGTCGCATGGGTAAACATAATGACAAACTGACAAACCAAAGAAAGTCAAAAAATGAAACAAGTTCTAGTACATCACTAAGTGAGGATAAAACAAGTTCTTACTCTTCGCTCAGTGCACCACATAGACCAATCAAGAAACTAAAACCCACCCAACCACCCCAAATGGATAATAATGATCACATGACGTATGCGGAATGCAAAAAGCAAGCTCAGGAGAGCATGCTTAGCTTGGCTGAATGTCTTACAGGGTCACCTGTTGTGTTAAGCCTCATAATGCTAAACTTAAAACAGCAACCAAGATACAAAGCCTAGAGGAGTACCGCTTCCTCTTTTAAGAGGAAGACATACTCTCTATAGAAGAGTCATTTTTGAAATAGACTATACGAACTATACGCCTGAAAAACATGAGGAATTCGATAATTCCCTTACAAGATTAAAACAATCTCTCAAAACCTCATTCGGAGGAATGCTCTTCTCTCTCATCATCATAAAGCCAGTATCACATCAGCACTTGCACCTTTAATGGCTCATCCTAAGTTATACAAGGACATAACAAACTCCATAAAATAGGATTGTGAGGATTCGCAAGTTTCCAAACAGTCCTCATTAAGAATTGTCAGAGGGCGAAGTGTGCTAGTGTACGCATTGGGTACTCTTGAAAAAGCTGAGACCCAAACAGAGGATGAAAGTGAATGGAAATATGAAAAAGACACATGATCTGAAGTTGAAACAATAATCGAAACACCCATGGTTCCTTTGGAAGATTCTATCATGGTATGGTTGGATTTCCCTACAGGCAATGATGTTCAGCGCAAACGCGCATTGATCAACCCTCAAGCAAGTCATAACATCATGATAATAGACACTTGGGTGTCATTGGGACAACCTAAACTCATCCCTACAAGGAATAGTCTTGCAAAAGAAACCAATGAACAAAACATTGAAGTTCTAGGTTACTTTAGATGCACTACTCAAACAATCGATGGCGGTGATATGAAATTTACATTTCATGTTACCCTAGATTCCCTTGAGTGTGATGTCGTCTTTGGTGGACCTTGGATAAGTGAATCGTTATATTCACTAGATGAATCCATGCAAACAGTCACCTTGAACACTCATGTAGGTAATGTACAATTGCTATTTACGGGAGGAAGAAACCTTCTAGGAGCTGGAACTTCTAACATATCTTACTGAAAAGATCCATAGGATTTTCGTTGGATTAGAAATTTCAAATAAAATCACCACAGCTCAAGCACAGCTTTATCCAACACGAGAACACAATATCATGACCCGTGAGCTATGGGATTTGTTAGGTCAACCAACACTCATAGCACACAAGACTTGAACATGCCCTGTTTGGGGTACTTTGAACATACAATGTATATTGAAACTAACCCCCTTACTTGCAAGTTTTTTGTGGTTGAAACTAACCCCCTTACTTGGGGCATAAATGGATTATTGCTGTCTAAGCGCCACTGCTCATTCAACACCAAGCACATTGGCCACCAAATTATAGTGTTCGTCAAAGATGGGTGCATGTGCATGTGCTTCAACAACAAGGATACTATGATGGTAATTCCATTATATGGTTACCAAAATCAAACAATGTGAAGAAAACCTTACCACCGACTTCAACCCCAACAACTTCACCTAAAGTTCGACAAGAATGGACGCCCAAGCAATAGCAAGCAATCACTCAACCACTCTTGTGCATTCAGTACTAACATAAGAGCTTGTCTGTTCAAGCAAACAATCAGCAGTCTTCCCTACTGCCTCGGCATCATTTCAGCAATAAATTTAAGAATCAATACGGAGACTTAGGAGCACATCAAGAATAAAATAAAATGCTCTTGTCAGCCCTTTGGAAGTGATGAATGAGCGCACAAGAAGCTGTTGCTTACAAATCATGACCTAGATGACCCATAAAATAAAATAAAATAATAATAAAAAACCTCGAGGTCAAAACCTGTAAATTCATGGAATTTCATCTCACGGCTTAAGAACCTGCACTTTCACAATTTAAGCCCCATACGGATTAAGCCATATCACGCAATAGCCACTATATATTTGTTAAGCTTATTGCTTACTATTCTTTTGGCTAAATTAATGTAGCAGCTCTATTCCATGAGTTCATATCCATACATATGCACTGGAGAACATTTGCACCGAAGCCTCACCATCAACAATTTCAAGGTACATCCCTGGATGGGGGGCCGTGGTGGGGGGCGAAAGCCTGGTCAATGGTACAACCCATTGCTTGTAATTCTTCTTCAAATTACAAACCTGTCGTCCAAATGATGCCACCATCTTCACAAATCAATGATCTTCATTCCTTATCTATATTAGCCTAGCAAGTCGTAATTCTTTCAATCCTCACCAAACAAGTGGCTACTTCAACACAGAGCAGTTCAATAAGAGTCTATATGACTCAATTCTTGTACTTCATGTAAATCTTCTTCATAGGAGCACTAAAATATGCATAAAAACATAAAAAGCACATGGACAGAAGAAGACAGGATCATGTCATACTTAAGAACATTTAACAAGAATCCTGCCACACAAAGAGACATCATCATCACAAGCCAATTACTTCAAATGATGAATGTCGCTTCAATGAATCAAATGAGGAACTGAGAATCACCATCTCGTTCTGATGATTAAGTCTATGTTCCTCCGGATCCTTCTCTCTCTCTTCTCTCCCATTATTAACATTTCTTAGTGTCTCCACTAACAAAAATCACATGTAACCTTGCCGATGATTACCAAAAATAAATTGAGCCAAAAAAAAGAGGGACACACAAATATAAAAAGGTAATCATTCGTAAAAAATCCCACCCTCCATCTCGTTACAAATTCCCAATAAACCACTAACCTCTTCGTCATTCCTTAACTAGCTTTTCTTATTTCCTCCGGAGGAACAAAGACCATTGAATGTCATTCAACATCAAAGCTATTCACAAAGCTTGTTCATTCTCCTCGCACAAAGGTCTTCAATGCGATCACGCGGACGCAATTGTCATCATCAGGAAGGGGGGATGTAAATCCAATTCTAGGATTAATAAGAGGTACCACCATTAGCTTACATCAAGGAGTCACGGTAGAGATACCAAAGAGCCATACATTCAAGATATGAAGCAATAGTGTCCAAAGCTACAACTTGGACGGGCGTCCGTAATGGTGGGACGGAGTATTTATGGGTAATTCTCGCTTCAAGAGCGTGTGGTAGCAAGTTAGGATGAAGTCCTAAGTGATGTACTTCATGGATATATTATGAGAGTAGTCATTGTAGTAGCATTAGGCCTCTTATGAGCTTAAAGTGCCCCGTCGGCCATAGTTTAAGTGAGTGTGAACACTTATGGCCATGTATATAAGTGAATTTCTCTCATAATACAACATACTCTCCCATTGTGCAATTGAGTCTTTCTCTTGCTAATCTTTCTCCTTAATGCATGCTAGGTAGTAGTGTGTGTGAGTGAAGTGAGGTGAGAGGAGGGATGAGGACCTGTAGTAGTGCAACGCGGTGGTGTGACAACGCTCGCCGGCGGGAGACGCAGTGGAATTGCTTCTCAAGGAGTTGTAGAGCTTGGAGACCTCAAGGGTTACGAGCTCGGCCATTGGAAAGATCCTCATGACAATTGCGGTTCACCAGGTAATCTCTTTTTGGATGTGTTTCAAGGAGGGTTAGGGTGAGCCATAACATATATGCATATATGTATATATACATATATACATATATACATACACACATACATACATATATATATATACATATATATATTTATATATATATACATATACATATATACATATATATACATATACACATATATACACATACACACACACACACACACACACACACACACACACACACACACACACATATGTATATATATATATATATACATATATATGTGTGTGTGTGTGTGAGTGATGTATATGTATGTGTATGTATGTATGTATGTATGTGTATACATACATATATATACATGTATGTTTGTATGTATGTATAAATATAATTCTTAATCTTCTACTTGCTCATGATGATAAATGTTTTTGGATTTTCTAACCCCCTATAACACTTAAATATTATGATTGAATGCTTTTAATCCCTTTCTTGCTTTGCCACATACGCTTATTTTTACATTCCCTTTCTTAGATGGATGTCTTTGAAGCACTTGAGGACTCAAGTAAAGGCAAAGGGTAGGTGAAGCCTTGTGAAATAGTACAAGAGGAGGTGGTCCTAGATGAAAGGTCCTATGATTAAGAAGACTTCCTTAAGCTTAGAGGACAATGGATAAAGTTGAGGATGTCTAAGCGGTGATTGAACCATGGTACCTTTTATGGATTTAGTGGTTTTCTTGTTTTCTTTGAGGAAAAGGGATTAGAGGTTTTAATGGAAGAAGAAAGCTCAATATGTGATTAAGGGATTTGCTTTAGGAATGATAAAATTTGAATGATGAAGGAAGTATTTGGTTTTGGAAATGTTCCCATTGTAGGGTTGATGGAAATAACAAGAAATGTATGCCTTACTCTAGAGATGGATCAATTTGCCACTCCAGTGTTGTGTGATGAGTTAGACTCTAAACTAGGCGATGAGACCATGATCTTTTATAGAGAGCCTTGTGCAAGACTAAGGTACAGGGTCCCTTATGAGTTAATAGTAGAGAAGACATCCCTAGAACCTCATGGGGACAATGGATCATATTTGGAAGGGACAAAAGTGTGTTCATCTCTTGGACCATGTACATCTAGATGCATGTTCTTAAAACGGTAGTTGGGTTATTGGGGAGCTGAAGGTAAAGCTTAATTTGTAATGATTTGAAGGATTCCTTGCCAAGTCACATCAAGTGAACATATAGGTTTTGCAAGGTGCTAATGAACAAATTGTGATCAAGAGCTTTGGTATTAATGTGCGAAATTTAAAAACAAAACTTTGAAGGTATTTAGTCTTTTAATTTTGAGACTTGATCTTGGCAATAACTTGTGGATTTGTTGGTCCACGTCCACCCTATTTGTTTTAGACTTCACATTACTAACATTGTACTTTTTAAGGAATTATAACCTTTGCGGTCAAAGATAAGTTTCTAACAACATCAAACAAATTCTTCAACTTGTATAAAAAAACTCCCAAAAAAGCCCTTTTTCAAGTTTATTGAATGCAACTCCACACATAGAAACGACATTTGTGCCTTGGTCGTTGGAGATAAAACAAAGGTATAGATATAGCTAGTTATCCCATTAGAGGACACTTATGTTGGTGATTTTTTTAAATTTTAAAAATTGTGCTTACTTGTGCTAAAATTGGTGGTCCAATACCAAAATTAGAAAATGAGATTCTTGTCTTGATAACATGTTATGTATTAAAATACCAGCATCTTGGATCTATTATGGAATTTACTAGGGCATCAATGCATGATATTGAATGTATAAAGCTTAGAAAAGAGGCTATTTAAATGCTTTGCATTACAATATGAAATGTGAGCATGGCACCATCCATATGGCAAGCTTAGCTAACCATAAACCTATGGGGCTTTATATTTATTGTTCATATTATACTCTGATAGGTAGTTTAGTCACTGAGCTTGTTGGCTTCCCTTTTGAATAGAGGTAAGGGGACTTTGTCTATAACCTTTCATATATAGGAATTGAAAAGTTTGTACTTCAAGAAACTTTATTCTCCCTTGCATGCATTTAGAAAGCTAGCAAGGTGATTGTTCAAGTCAAGAGCTTACCTTATCCTTATAGAAGCATGTGTCATCGGGCCTTGCTATGGAGGTGCAAATGCAACTTTCCATTGTGGGTGCATTAGTTTGTCTCTTGCGTCCTAACTCCGTTGCCAAAGGGATGAAGGGAGAGCTCTTAGTGCATAGATGAAGGTAAGGAAAGAAGAAGCTAATGGAAGAGGAAAACCTATAATCACACCTACTCACAACAAGCATCCATTAAGCAAGTAAGAATACAATAGCATGCATGCAAACAAGCAAGAAGAGAGAAGAAGGAGAGCTAAGTCTTAAGCAATTATGTACACTAAGTCTGTAGACTTTCCCTATTTGACATTAAGCACATGGTAAGGCTGCTTTATATGTTCTAACACCATATTATAAAGGATAAGTGTCTGTTTGCATGGGTAAGATGACAGAGCGTATTATGATAAGTCGAGTAGGTGAAACCATGTTAACTTCAGAGTGGTTAACTTTACCATACCCTCCTTTCTAATGGTGATCCTATTCTTGTGTTACTCACGTTGTTGGTAGTGAAGCTCCTATTGGGAAGTGAATGGTCCAGGATACACCATGAAGGTGGTAGCTAAGGTTAAGTGATATAGTTCAAGATTAATCCATAACCGAATGCAAGGTAAAGTGGTAGGAAGCTTTGGATAGCACTGATGGTATAGACAACTTATCGAGGCGGCATGGAAAGTGATAGAAAATGTAGAGTTCTTCATGCTAGGTCCCCATTGGTTGTGGTAGTAGCATGGAACTTTCATCAAATGAGGTAGTTGGTAAAAGCAGTATGCACCCTGTGATTGGTAGAATAAGAACTTAACCTCACGAAATGACTGGCATGGATAAATGGCGGTCTAGGACGTCTAGGAGTGACAGGTTATTATGCCCAGATCTCATAGCGTAATGCTTAGACATTGTGCTTCTTCGTGGCAAACTCGTATGCTAGGGTGAGGTGTTTGTGGTGTTGAGTTGGAGCTGAAGGAGAGGTTATATGCATTGAAGCACTTTGGTGGCACTTGCAAGGTTGAGGGTTCTCCAGGCGATGGGACCTGGAGGATTGGAGTTAACGAGGTTAGTTGCAGGTGCAAGTGTTTGTACATGATGTGCAATGTGAGAAGTAAAAATATCGTGATGCCCATGGTGAAATATGCAAGTGATGTGCATGGGCATCGAATGGAAGGTGTGCCTGTGTGTGTACACTTCTCCAGCATGTGCATGGGCATCGAATGGAAGGTGTGCCCGTGTGTGTACACTTCTCCAACATGAAGACCTCCAACTGAATTGCTTTTTTTAACTCTCTTTGTTGCTTTCCTTTACATGTACTTTACATCACTTTTCTTGGGGAGTCAAGAAAAGGGATGTCAAGATTAGGACATTGGTTGAGGCATGGTAGTGGACGACAGGATGTGCATATGGATGTTGTCCATGAGAATGGAATAATTTAGGACATCCAGTCGGGAAGGCATATTAGTAAACCATGAACGATGGTGGCATGCCGGACATGGTCCAATGGGTCTGAGTGTCTCTTGAGCCTCTTTTTGAAATGTTGGTGGGTATTTGGTCCACCTTCTTAAAGCATGGCGATGTTGATGGGAAGAAGAAAAGCAATACAACACTTTTGTGGGTTGGGGGTGATATTTGGGATTGCCAGACAATGTTGACCTTGGGCATGTGGCCTTGCTTTAGACCTTTTGGGCATCTGTACCTCACTTGATTAGCGCGGATGTAGGCAAGTTAGGTGTCGTGGAGGGAGTATAAGAATACAGTTACATCAGAGAGATAGATAGTAAAACAAAGTGCAATACACAATGAAATAGATAGAGAAGTTAAAAAATTCTGAGACAGGTACAATGTCATGGTGTTGTCCATCCGTGTGCTCTCAAGTAGAGCTTAGATGGTGATCTAGACAAACTTTGGATGGAGGAAGTACTACTCTCACAAGCACTGGATACCTTAGCTTGTGATCACAATAACGACCCCATCGGTGTCGAGGCTGAGGCTCCCACTCTAAAGACATGTGCACCAATGGCTTCTCCTCATAATGGGGGCCTTTATAAATGTGCACCAATGGCTTCTTCTCATAATGGGGGCCTTTATAAATGTGCACCAAACATAGATGTAAGATACATGCTGAGGCTAGATTTCTAATTAATTAATTACTTAATTAATATCTTTATTTGTTTTTTAAATTAAAATTTTTAATATGAAAAGAAAAAGAAACACGAAGGGAAGGTAAATGGAAGGGAAAAATATTAATAGAAGGGAAACATATAAAACAAGGGGGACGCCTTTTTAAAAAAGGTAAATAGTAAAACTCAAAGGGGAATTAAAAATTGTAAATTTTAAGGGGGGGTTAATTTTTTGAGACGGGCCAGGGACGTTGTGCATGCAAGTGTGTGGGCGGTGGGTGCGTAGACATGAAATTGTGTGCACGCCAGGCACACGAATGTGTGTAGGAGTGCACACATGTAGGAGGTGTGCATGAAGGTGTGGGGGGTGTGCAATGCACGTACACAAGGGTGTGCATGGGAGGTTCTCGTACGTTTGTGCGTGCATGGGAAGATGTCTATGCACGGGCAAGGTGAGTGTGTAAAATTGAGAATGTATGTGTGAATGGGGTGTAGTGCACGTGTGGTGTATGGGTGTGTGCACATGCATGAATGCGAGAGTGTATGCATGGGCAAATGTGCAAATGGGAATGTGGAAAGTGGGTGTGTGCATGAGCGGGGTACAAGACATGCAAGTGAGTGTGCCTGTGTGCTTGTGTGCGCGTGCGAGATGTGTACATGGGTGAATGAATGAAAGTGCACGCATGGGGATGTGTGCATGCACGTGGATATGCATGGGGTGCAAATGTGTGGACGTGAATGAAAGAATGTGCACGCACTAGGTGCACGTGCGTGTGCGATTATGCTGGGTGCATGAGGTGTGTGCATGCGGGGGTGCATTTATACACCTCATGCTGGGTGCATGAGGTGTGCATGCATGCGGGGGTGCGATTATATGTGCACATGTGGTGTAAGTTTATGGGTTGTAGATGTAAATGAATTAATGTGCACACATGAAGTGCGAATGGAGGTACATGTGCATGATGCGAGGGTGCAAGTGAGTGTGCGTATGTGCACGTGCAAATGTGAATGGGTGTGCGCATGTGCACGTGCAAATGTGAATGGGTGTGCGCATGTTCGTGTGTACATGTGCATACATGATCGGCACCATCCAATCATGTAAACCTCGTCACAAGATTTTGTGTGGTTGCTTTGGCATTGGGAGTATAGGTTGTTGCGATGCTCGGTTTCCATGGTACCACTAATGATATGTGTCATGGTTCTCGGGCGATGGTAATGAGCACAAAAATTGTTGTTGTTTAGGCCTTAGCATTGGACACTCTGCACTTGTATGATTTTGGTGTCAAATTGCACACTAAACTATAACTCTTCATGGGAAAAGATGTAGGTGTCTTGCTTGAGGTGCTAGCTGGGGCTGGCCTTGGGTAAACAGTTGAGTAGATTCTCTACCAACTCATCTATGCTCATGTCCTTAACTAAGACTATAGCTGGTGTTGGTTGGGAATCCTTGGTTGACGACGATGAGGCTTGGATGATGCATCTCCTATCTCTTGGTTCAGGTGGACAACTTCTACATCCTTCTCTTGCAGGTTATCTATCAGGTCTATTGCCTTGTGGCAACTCTAATCAAATATGTAGTTCCTAGACCTGTAGAGATGGTCTTGAAGCCTCTTGCTTTTATAAATCGATCGATAAGTGATGAATCATCCAATATTTTGCAGGTTTTGCACCTTATATGGAGATACTTGGTGAATTTAGACTTTGTGGGTCTTGTGAGATCCCCCTGTTCCCACCGAGCAACGGATTCGGGTACTAGCAGCGGAAGTAGCACTTCTCGCACGGGACAGGGGTCCCACATTCGGGGCCTCGTCCACGGATATCCGAACAAGCGACTAATCCGTCGGTTTTTCCAAAACCGAACCCGGAAAAAACTTCCCTTACCCGGAAAGCACGGGCGATTCCACCAGGATAATTTTTTACTCTAACGTAGTCAAGATCATTACTGATCACGCTGATCCAACTGCACCTATAAAGATACTCGGTCGGATCAAGGAAGAAACTTGCACTTGGATCATTGGGATCAACGCTTTTTTCCCCATCAAGAGGCACAGCCGTTGATTCCTATCCATAGAACAATTACTATCCGGGACTTACTTCATCTATCGTAATAACAGAAATTGAGTCTCGGTTTACGGATCCATCAGTCCAGCCTAACCCCATCCGATCCCATGGGTTAGCCAACCGCCCAACCACTGTAGTGATGGGATCCAATTTGGAATTTGGTTAGGTTTTGTCCCGGGTACCAAGGAAAAGAGTTCCAAGGCCCCCTAGCCGGAATTTCATGCAAACATAAAACTAGCCACACCACTTACACACCCAATATGAAAATTGCCTTTTTCTTAGCATCAGCTAACTTTAAAACAATCCTTTAATGAAACCATAGTACCACTGATCACAATCTCCCAATTTATCCAGTTGATTCATAATTTCCCATCATTCCTTCATCAGAGTATCTATGGCATCATTGGCAACTAGAACGCTCACCACCTGTCCACACAGAGGCCGTTTCCATAGTTCCTAGCCCATAATACTCGGCAATATAATCACTTATCAAGATGGACTCTCGTTGAAGATCAGCAAGATCAACCAACAGATCCATATAAAAGAGCCATGGACTCATCCGTTGAGGACCAGCAAGGTCAGTCAACCAGATCCATGCCCGGTTTCACAAAACAACTCTTACTCCTTGTTCCAATATCTTCCTCGACGCACGCGTGGGTATCCTAGGCGACCCAGAGCCCGAGCACCGTATGGTCAGCACCCTCTAGGATCCTTCGCAGGTGACCTAGCGCTTCACTCATAGGCCGCTTCCTTGGTCCCTCATCCACCGTACCGGAAGCTCACCATTTTAATCGAACCGAGGCTGGTCAAGACCTCGGTCGACCTTGCTACGCGAGACGTCCTCCATTGACTCTCCGTCAGCAGTTGCAACTTTATCAGTTAGGTCTCCACGACCTTAATCACAAGACGGTCAAAATGCTTCCCCAGCATTCTTGACATAAAACAGCCATTTACAAACAGCATTTACAAACAGTTTACAAATACAGTTTCTATATTAACTCTCATTTTTCCACATTGTTCCTCATTAATCCACATTACTTATTCCACATTCCATTTATATGTGTACTCATCCAATCACCTCATTTTCCATCTCTTCACTTCAAATTCCTTCACATCACATATCATATATTCACATCCATATCCACATCCATACATCCACATCCATATCCACATTCACATCCATACATCCACATCTACATGCTTATCTCCATTTTCACATCTTCATTTATACATCCACATCCTATATCCACATTCATACATACACATCCATATCCACATCCATACATCCACATCCACATCCACATTCACATCCATACATCCACATCTACCTGCTTACCTCCATTTTCACATCCTCATTTATACATCCACATCCCATATCCACATTCATACATACACATCCATACATCCACATCTACATCCACATACATACATACATCCACATCCACATTCACATTCACATACATCCACATCCACATTCCCATACATCCACATCTATACATCCACATTCCACATTCACATCTATACATCCACATCTACATTCACATTCACATACATCCACATCCCCATTCCCATTCACATCTATACATCCACATCTACATCCACATACATACATACATCCACATCCACATTCCACATTCACATCTATACATCCACATCTACATCCACATTCACATACATCCACATCCACATTCCCATTCACATCTATACATCCACATCCATTCACATCTATACATCCACATCTACATCCACATTCACATCTATGCATATATATCTTCATGCATATATCCATTTTCACGTTCATACATCCACACTCCCATCTCCACATCCACACATCCACATACATACATCCATTTCCACATTCCCATTTATATAACCCCATATAACTTCACATCTAATCTTTTACATCACATCCATTCTCGCCCTATCACAACCCATATACATCTTATCCTATCACATACACTTCTTACCTCATCCCCCCATACACATCTTAATTCATCTTATCACCTCCTAACTTATTTCATAAGCATCTTATCACCTCTTATCACAGCTTATCACATCTCTTATCTATTTATAGAATACAAGAGAATTCTTACATTTGATATAAGATTTCTTTACACATTTATTTATGAATAAATTCTATTTAAGGAGATTAATACTTTCAAAGTAAAAATCAATCTTTTATGCATCTTCCTATGCATAAATTCATTTTTAATGAAAATGACACTTTTGAATTAAATTTTAATCTTTTATGCATTTTTCTATACATAAATTCAATTTAGATGAGAATGACACTTTTGAATTAAAAAATCAATCTTTTATGCATCTTCTTATGCATAAATTCAATTTGGTAGGAATTACACTTTTAGAATAAAAAAATTTCTCTTATGCATCTAAGTTAAGCATAAAATCTATTTATGAGGAAAATCACACTTTTAGTATAAAAAGAATATCTTTTATGCATACCTATATGCATGAAATTCAATTATGATAAAAGTCACACTTTTATAATAAAATAATAAACTTTTATGCATACCTCTATACATGAAATCCAATATGATAAAAGTAACACTTTTGATATAAAAATTTTTCCATTATGCATACTTCTATGCATGAAATAAAAATGGTAAAAATAACACTTTTGATATAAAAATTTATCCATTATGCATACTTCTATGCATGAAATAAAAATGGTAAAAATAACACTTTTGATATAAAAATTTATCCATTATGCCTAATATTAAAATTCAATTTCTCCATGATTGTAATGAAATTCTTTCAATTAATCTAGGATGATAATTCCTAGAATATGGTAGGAAGTCCTCTTTTTATGCTTTGAATGAGATTATTTTATGCATAAATTTTATAAAAATTTTGCCATAGCTCCGCTGCTATGACTGATAAATCTCAATTTTTCTAAGGGATAATGCTTATCATTAAGAAAATAATTAAAATAATCTCTAATTGGATTATCAATCCATAATGGATTGAATCATTAATTTACACAAACTAAAAGCATAGAAAAAAGCCATTAATTTGGCCTCAAGCATAGCTTAATCTTGGGTTAAGGAAAAGCTTTATGAAAAGCTTGATTTGGATTGAGAACGGTTCATGAGTATGACCATTTCTTGAGTGAGAGAGAGAATTTACATAAAAATCATTAGAATTTAAACATAAATAAAAATTAACTTCAATAGCATTATGTAACTCTTCACTACTATTCAAACTTCAATAGCATTAAAAAAAAACCATACCAATTAAACTTCTCAAGCTTGAGAGGGGTTGAGAAGAGAGAAACATTGAGAAATTATAGAAAGATCAATATTCACTAATTACCTTACAACTTGCTTGATTCTTTGTTCACGGTAGAGGCCCCCAACCAATCAATTGGTTAAGTATGTTGATGGAGCCACTAATGGGGATTGAAGAAAGAGGGAAGCTCCAAAAACTAGTGAATTATTAAATGAATTCACAGTTTCTGGCTTAGGTGGAGTAGAGTAACGATGCATAAACACTATATATTTTTCAACAAGGGGGAGGCTTCTATTTATAGGAAAAATTGAGCTCCTAACCAAACAAACTGATTCTAGAATTTTCTAAATCAGTTTGGTCAATATTTGACCATTTTTAGGTCAGTTAAGCTAACTTTTTGGAACTAGACTTAAATGAGGAGAGAGGAGAGATGAAATATCTCAATTTTTATGAGTTTAAAACTCATTCAAGCATGTGAAATATGCACCTCCTTTAAAGAACTCCCTTTCCTTACATATGTCATTTTTTTAATATTGTTCATAGTTTTTTACTAATAAACCTTGTACATTTTCAACTCTTCATCTTATGTGAAATATGCACCTCCTTTAAAGAACTCCCCTTCCTTACATATGTCATACTTTTAATATTGCTCATAATTTTTTTACTAATAAACCTTGTACATTTTCAACTCTTCATCTTATGTGAAATATGCACCTCCTTTAAAGAACTCCTCTTCCTTACATATGTCATACTTTTAATATTGCTCATAATTTTTTTCTAATAAACCTTGTACATTTTCAACTCTTCATCTTATGTGAAATATGCACCTCCTTTAAAGAATTCCCCTTCCTTACATATGTCATATTTTTAATATTGCTCATAGTTTTTTACTAATAAACCTTGTACATTTTCAACTCTTGACCTCATGTGAGCATTTACTCATTTTTGGGTATTTTCTTTTTACAAGTTGGATTTATCTCCTCCCTACACATGGATTGATGCTATTGGTCCATAGGAACCTTAATTGGACCATAGTCTAAAGATTTCTAAAAATCTAGACCCTTAGGCTAAGGTTCTTTATAGCTATTTTCAATTAATTCCAATTGCACATTGGAAAATTCTTTTTGAATTTCTGTTTCAGGAAAACTCATCTGAATTAGAAGAGATATTTTTCTATCCAAAAATATTCAAAATCTGAATATTCTCTCTCTAGAATATTTTTCTCTCTCTAGGCTAAAACAGATAGAAACAAGGTCTTTATATTTCTGAAGAGGGATTGATTACAGGGAAAGATACTAGACATCAAAAAGGGGGTGGGGGAGGAATCTTACATTCTACCCCACTTAAAAAACGCGAGATGTCCTCATCTCGCAAACTGGGATAATTTCGCAAGATGCACGAATTATGAGACTTAGAGAAAAATTTAAATCAGGATTAACCACCAAGAAAAAGTCTCAAAGAGAGCAAGATTCAAGATAAGAACAAGATTTAAACTTTATTCATTCTCGGAACTTATACAGTAAAGATAGAAGAACTCTTTACACTTCCATAAGCCCGTCCATCATATGATCACAAAAGCAACACTCACAAGCTGCACAAGTATAGGGTAACTCATCTATGGGAATGATTCTGCTGGTTATTGCCGCACCTATCTCAGTGGTATGAGGTGATCTAACAAAAGGACCTCTGAGAGGTAAGCCAAAAACGGGGTAAAGGCATATCTTCTCATGAGGAAGAAAACACGCCAGTAAGAAGACCCGCTCAGAAAACCCAGGATGTCTTGATCTCATGACGCAGTAGTATCGGGGACCCAAACCCAAGGCTTCAATAACCATGGCCAAGCGGACATTGTTGCGAAAGTGCTGCTGACCCCAGGGTGTTACCCTAGTTATGTCTTGATAGGTCCGCCATTTGGTCTGCGCTACAGAAGTTCCCAAGTGAGGGAAAAGTGAGCGCTCATACTGTTCTATAAAATCCTTCTTCACAGACTCACTTGCGTCTTGAAGGTGAGGAATCATTATGGATAAAACTAATTCTTGTTGCCAAGCCATGAAGGAGATTAGGAAGAAGGAGATCGATGGGAGTAAGATTACTGTGAGCGACAAGTAAAAGTTACGACTTATATAAAGGAAGGAGCTAGCGTAACTTAGAAGCCAACGGTAGCTTGCCACTGAAGTTTTACCGTCTTTCCATGATTTGGGTTTGGCACAATTTTCTATAGAAGGCATTAAGAACTTTGAGATGAGGAGATAAAAGAAGTTCGTAAGTTAAATCACCTACTTTCTTTGGTCCACAATATCTGGGAGATAACTTCTTATACTTCCCAAGAGATAAAGAACTTCTTTTGGGTCGTACTCGAGACCAAAACCTTGATATCCAAAACATCGATTCTCACTTCTGAACTCGTTGTTCTGAATCCTTAAAACAGGTGGGACTCTTGAGAAGTATTCAGGAAAAAGGTTCTTCCTTTTTTAAACAAAATCTTTCTTTTATTTTAGAGAGGGAATAATTATAAGATCAAAAAGGGAGATTCTTACTCCTGTATACCTCTAAGGCTGGGGGAGAATCTTACATTCTACCCCACTTGAAAAGTGCGAGATGTCCTCATCTCATAAAGTAGAGGACAACTCTTTTTCTTAAGATCCAATTTTATTCTGGGGTTCCTTATATTCTGGTCAACCCAACAGAATACTGGGATAAATATCCCTTAGAACTCATCATTAAATAACAATTCATTCAGATCATATCATTCATATCTTTAACATGATAATGGTCCATTAGACCAAAAAATTTCCTTCTGAACATTCCTCCACGGGAATTTCAGTCAAGCAAGTTCTCAATTTGTCATCCCTTAACTTGATCTACTGATCAAGTGTTAACAGTAACAATTTGACAGCACAACCCACTAATCTCATAGTGATTTGCTGAATTCATTATCATCATTCCAGTTATGAATATCATCACTGGGACTCGTCCCATTCATCCTCATTGTGGTTTTGTTCAGATTTTTATATTTCAACTAATTTCAGAAATCATCATTTTTCAATCAGAATTTTCAATCAGAATCCAATTCAATTCATCAATTCTCAAACAGAATTAAAAATCATATCAACCACATTCGAATTCATCATCTGGATAGCATTAACGCTTATAATTTCAAGTCTTAGATTTACTCGTATATACTGTCAGTAAAGAGCTGCAGTTATACTCTCGGTATATACGGATAGTCACGGCCCTTGGAATTATAAGGTAAATACCATCATGTCTAGGCCTCAAGCAAGTCAAGGATTCTATATAATTGCGGTACTTCCATCTGAAGACCCAATTACCAAATTACGAATTTCAATTTGAATATCAAATTGTATGAATTATATCACACAATTACAACCTTTTTGTATTTCTTGATAAATTTCTGACCTATTTGTCTTCTCAATTGATCTTTATTAACCAAATGCTCTGATACCAACTGTGAGATCCCCCTGTTCCCACCGAGCAACGGATTCGGGTACTAGCAGCGGAAGTAGCACTTCTCGCACGGGACAGGGGTCCCACATTCGGGGCCTCGTCCACGGATATCCGAACAAGCGACTAATCCGTCGGTTTTTCCAAAACCGAACCCGGAAAAAACTTCCCTTACCCGGAAAGCACGGGCGATTCCACCAGGATAATTTTTTACTCTAACGTAGTCAAGATCATTACTGATCACGCTGATCCAACTGCACCTATAAAGATACTCGGTCGGATCAAGGAAGAAACTTGCACTTGGATCATTGGGATCAACGCTTTTTTCCCCATCAAGAGGCACAGCCGTTGATTCCTATCCATAGAACAATTACTATCCGGGACTTACTTCATCTATCGTAATAACAGAAATTGAGTCTCGGTTTACGGATCCATCAGTCCAGCCTAACCCCATCCGATCCCATGGGTTAGCCAACCGCCCAACCACTGTAGTGATGGGATCCAATTTGGAATTTGGTTAGGTTTTGTCCTGGGTACCAAGGAAAAGAGTTCCAAGGCCCCCTAGCCGGAATTTCATGCAAACATAAAACTAGCCACACCACTTACACACCCAATATGAAAATTGCCTTTTTCTTAGCATCAGCTAACTTTAAAACAATCCTTTAATGAAACCATAGTACCACTGATCACAATCTCCCAATTTATCCAGTTGATTCATAATTTCCCATCATTCCTTCATCAGAGTATCTATGGCATCATTGGCAACTAGAACGCTCACCACCTGTCCACACAGAGGCCGTTTCCATAGTTCCTAGCCCATAATACTCGGCAATATAATCACTTATCAAGATGGACTCTCGTTGAAGATCAGCAAGATCAACCAACAGATCCATATAAAAGAGCCATGGACTCATCCGTTGAGGACCAGCAAGGTCAGTCAACCAGATCCATGCCCGGTTTCACAAAACAACTCTTACTCCTTGTTCCAATATCTTCCTCGACGCACGCGTGGGTATCCTAGGCGACCCAGAGCCCGAGCACCGTATGGTCAGCACCCTCTAGGATCCTTCGCAGGTGACCTAGCGCTTCACTCATAGGCCGCTTCCTTGGTCCCTCATCCACCGTACCGGAAGCTCACCATTTTAATCGAACCGAGGCTGGTCAAGACCTCGGTCGACCTTGCTACGCGAGACGTCCTCCATTGACTCTCCGTCAGCAGTTGCAACTTTATCAGTTAGGTCTCCACGACCTTAATCACAAGACGGTCAAAATGCTTCCCCAGCATTCTTGACATAAAACAGCCATTTACAAACAGCATTTACAAACAGTTTACAAATACAGTTTCTATATTAACTCTCATTTTTCCACATTGTTCCTCATTAATCCACATTACTTATTCCACATTCCATTTATATGTGTACTCATCCAATCACCTCATTTTCCATCTCTTCACTTCAAATTCCTTCACATCACATATCATATATTCACATCCATATCCACATCCATACATCCACATCCATATCCACATTCACATCCATACATCCACATCTACATGCTTATCTCCATTTTCACATCTTCATTTATACATCCACATCCTATATCCACATTCATACATACACATCCATATCCACATCCATACATCCACATCCACATCCACATTCACATCCATACATCCACATCTACCTGCTTACCTCCATTTTCACATCCTCATTTATACATCCACATCCCATATCCACATTCATACATACACATCCATACATCCACATCTACATCCACATACATACATACATCCACATCCACATTCACATTCACATACATCCACATCCACATTCCCATACATCCACATCTATACATCCACATTCCACATTCACATCTATACATCCACATCTACATTCACATTCACATACATCCACATCCCCATTCCCATTCACATCTATACATCCACATCTACATCCACATACATACATACATCCACATCCACATTCCACATTCACATCTATACATCCACATCTACATCCACATTCACATACATCCACATCCACATTCCCATTCACATCTATACATCCACATCCATTCACATCTATACATCCACATCTACATCCACATTCACATCTATGCATATATATCTTCATGCATATATCCATTTTCACGTTCATACATCCACACTCCCATCTCCACATCCACACATCCACATACATACATCCATTTCCACATTCCCATTTATATAACCCCATATAACTTCACATCTAATCTTTTACATCACATCCATTCTCGCCCTATCACAACCCATATACATCTTATCCTATCACATACACTTCTTACCTCATCCCCCCATACACATCTTAATTCATCTTATCACCTCCTAACTTATTTCATAAGCATCTTATCACCTCTTATCACAGCTTATCACATCTCTTATCTATTTATAGAATACAAGAGAATTCTTACATTTGATATAAGATTTCTTTACACATTTATTTATGAATAAATTCTATTTAAGGAGATTAATACTTTCAAAGTAAAAATCAATCTTTTATGCATCTTCCTATGCATAAATTCATTTTTAATGAAAATGACACTTTTGAATTAAATTTTAATCTTTTATGCATTTTTCTATACATAAATTCAATTTAGATGAGAATGACACTTTTGAATTAAAAAATCAATCTTTTATGCATCTTCTTATGCATAAATTCAATTTGGTAGGAATTACACTTTTAGAATAAAAAAATTTCTCTTATGCATCTAAGTTAAGCATAAAATCTATTTATGAGGAAAATCACACTTTTAGTATAAAAAGAATATCTTTTATGCATACCTATATGCATGAAATTCAATTATGATAAAAGTCACACTTTTATAATAAAATAATAAACTTTTATGCATACCTCTATACATGAAATCCAATATGATAAAAGTAACACTTTTGATATAAAAATTTTTCCATTATGCATACTTCTATGCATGAAATAAAAATGGTAAAAATAACACTTTTGATATAAAAATTTATCCATTATGCATACTTCTATGCATGAAATAAAAATGGTAAAAATAACACTTTTGATATAAAAATTTATCCATTATGCCTAATATTAAAATTCAATTTCTCCATGATTGTAATGAAATTCTTTCAATTAATCTAGGATGATAATTCCTAGAATATGGTAGGAAGTCCTCTTTTTATGCTTTGAATGAGATTATTTTATGCATAAATTTTATAAAAATTTTGCCATAGCTCCGCTGCTATGACTGATAAATCTCAATTTTTCTAAGGGATAATGCTTATCATTAAGAAAATAATTAAAATAATCTCTAATTGGATTATCAATCCATAATGGATTGAATCATTAATTTACACAAACTAAAAGCATAGAAAAAAGCCATTAATTTGGCCTCAAGCATAGCTTAATCTTGGGTTAAGGAAAAGCTTTATGAAAAGCTTGATTTGGATTGAGAACGGTTCATGAGTATGACCATTTCTTGAGTGAGAGAGAGAATTTACATAAAAATCATTAGAATTTAAACATAAATAAAAATTAACTTCAATAGCATTATGTAACTCTTCACTACTATTCAAACTTCAATAGCATTAAAAAAAAACCATACCAATTAAACTTCTCAAGCTTGAGAGGGGTTGAGAAGAGAGAAACATTGAGAAATTATAGAAAGATCAATATTCACTAATTACCTTACAACTTGCTTGATTCTTTGTTCACGGTAGAGGCCCCCAACCAATCAATTGGTTAAGTATGTTGATGGAGCCACTAATGGGGATTGAAGAAAGAGGGAAGCTCCAAAAACTAGTGAATTATTAAATGAATTCACAGTTTCTGGCTTAGGTGGAGTAGAGTAACGATGCATAAACACTATATATTTTTCAACAAGGGGGAGGCTTCTATTTATAGGAAAAATTGAGCTCCTAACCAAACAAACTGATTCTAGAATTTTCTAAATCAGTTTGGTCAATATTTGACCATTTTTAGGTCAGTTAAGCTAACTTTTTGGAACTAGACTTAAATGAGGAGAGAGGAGAGATGAAATATCTCAATTTTTATGAGTTTAAAACTCATTCAAGCATGTGAAATATGCACCTCCTTTAAAGAACTCCCTTTCCTTACATATGTCATTTTTTTAATATTGTTCATAGTTTTTTACTAATAAACCTTGTACATTTTCAACTCTTCATCTTATGTGAAATATGCACCTCCTTTAAAGAACTCCCCTTCCTTACATATGTCATACTTTTAATATTGCTCATAATTTTTTTACTAATAAACCTTGTACATTTTCAACTCTTCATCTTATGTGAAATATGCACCTCCTTTAAAGAACTCCTCTTCCTTACATATGTCATACTTTTAATATTGCTCATAATTTTTTTCTAATAAACCTTGTACATTTTCAACTCTTCATCTTATGTGAAATATGCACCTCCTTTAAAGAATTCCCCTTCCTTACATATGTCATATTTTTAATATTGCTCATAGTTTTTTACTAATAAACCTTGTACATTTTCAACTCTTGACCTCATGTGAGCATTTACTCATTTTTGGGTATTTTCTTTTTACAAGTTGGATTTATCTCCTCCCTACACATGGATTGATGCTATTGGTCCATAGGAACCTTAATTGGACCATAGTCTAAAGATTTCTAAAAATCTAGACCCTTAGGCTAAGGTTCTTTATAGCTATTTTCAATTAATTCCAATTGCACATTGGAAAATTCTTTTTGAATTTCTGTTTCAGGAAAACTCATCTGAATTAGAAGAGATATTTTTCTATCCAAAAATATTCAAAATCTGAATATTCTCTCTCTAGAATATTTTTCTCTCTCTAGGCTAAAACAGATAGAAACAAGGTCTTTATATTTCTGAAGAGGGATTGATTACAGGGAAAGATACTAGACATCAAAAAGGGGGTGGGGGAGGAATCTTACAGGTCTCGTTAGCCCAGCTGCTAAGGGAACCTAGACGTGTTTCTTTATTGTTGTCACCACCACAATAGAATACTTCATGAAGCCAAAGCTCGTAGAAAGTTGTTGTGATATCTCTACCACTAGTTCATTTACAAAATGTGATTACTCATTTTTTGTTGCCCACAAAAAACAGTGCGATTGCGGTGCACATTTTATAAAGAAGTGGTGGAATTCTTACTCAAAGAGTCCCTTGTGGTGCATAGAAATTCAACACCACAAGTGAACTGCCAAGCCAAAAGCACAAACAAGAGTCCCTTGTGAACGTAATAGTGTGGTTGACGACCACCTCAAGGACAAGTGCATGTAAGTAGGAGACATGGTGCTTATGTGATTATGTACAGTGTTAAAAATACCAAACAAAAACTTAAGTACAGAGGCCATGGTTCCTACCGAGTCACATAAATTACTCGTCAAGGCATAGTAAAGATAGAGACCTTGGATGGGGTTGAGATAGAAGGATACTTCAATGGTAGCAAGATGAATTGCTACTATGGACCTCTTACCCAGGACATGCATTAGGGCCAAAAGTTGAGAAAAAAGGGCCCTGTAAGGAAAGTGGTTAAAACACTAATCGAAATTCAACTAGTTGGCAGTGTCATTTGGTGGTTTCATCATTAAATTGTGTGCTAGTTAGTTATTCACCAAATCCTAGTTATTCTGCAAATATTCTTTGCATTAAATTTGTATTTTTAGAAAATGTGCAAAATATTTCTTTCTCGCTTTCTCTTTCTCTTCCTCCATTTCTTTCCGTTTCTTTTCTCTCTGTTTCTTTTTGTGGTTTGAACACCTACAATAATGCCATGCAACACCAAAAACAACACCATGCAGACCAACAGACCAACAGTAACACTATGAAGACCAACAGTAACACTATGAAGACCAACAACACCATGGAGTGTCTTGGAGTAACACCATGGAGTTCCTTGGAGCAACACTAGCATAACCATGGAGACCAATAGCAACATCATAGAGTAACAACATGGAGCAACAACAATAGAAACGCCAACAATATCATGGAGCGAGCAACACCATTGAAGAGGAAGTTTCAAATATAATTGGAGTTGGATGAAGAGTATGCGACATGCAGGAGTGCTCATCGCAGAGTTTTACAAGATACGAGGGAAGCTACAAGATTGCATAGTGAAGGAAAAAAGAGTATTGATCTTTGGGTTCAAGGAGAACTATACCCACTTGATCCACTAACTAGAAAGCCATTTGCCACGCTTCAAGATATTGTAAGGTTTATCGGAGATGGAAAAGATGGACTGTTAGGTTATTGTCATCGTCTTATTCATCATCATGATATACATGAAACCATAAGAGCTCTGCAAGCAAGCGGAGACCAACTTTTTAGCAGTCCAAAGTGAACATAGATTGGAAGTTTTAGCATTGGAAAAAGCTTGTGTAAAATAAACCAAACTTGTAGAGGATAAAAACAAATGTATACCTAAGCTTGAGGTATTCTCATCGTCTTATTCATAAACATGATATACATGAAACCATAAGAGCTCTGCAGCAAGCAAGAAGAGATCAACTTCTAGCAGTCCAAAGTGAAAATAGAGTGGAAGTTTCAGCATTGGAAAAAGCTTGTGCAGAACAAGCCAAACTTGTAGAGGATAAAAATAAATCTATAGCTAAGCTTGGGGTACAACTAAAAGATTTTGAGAAAAAGGTCAAATGTACTCCTCTTGGTCTTAGGGAGCATCAAAGAAAATTCAAGAGCATTACCAGCTTAGTAAGAGATGGGGGTGTAGGAAAAGAAGAATGAAATACTTAAGGACAGTAGGTGGTTTGGATTGCAAGAATGTGGAGCAGAGAATCTCAATAATCAAATCAAGTTTGCGTAAAAATAACATCCCTAATAATCTTAAAGACCCTAGCTTTCAAAAAATGAACGCCAGATTGTGCTTAAAGATGTAAGTTTAGAATGTATAGTAAGGCCAGAGAAGATACTTAAGGTATGTGAAGAAACTTCCATCAAAAGAAATGGTTATCGTGCTATTTCCAAGTTATTGGTAAATTTCATCACAGCACATCATTTAGTGTGTTTGGTCTTCCCATCCACACAAAGTTACAGTAGAAAGACAAAATCAGAATATGGCTATTATAGAAGTGCTTGGTGAGTATAGACACATTTTAGCTTGCATGCCTTTGAAGAACCACGTCCCAAAGAAAACCAAAAAATGTGACAAATGTGC
Organism: Cibotium barometz; assembly: GCF_041138505.1. Lineage (NCBI taxonomy): Eukaryota > Viridiplantae > Streptophyta > Polypodiopsida > Cyatheales > Cibotiaceae > Cibotium > Cibotium barometz. The sequence continues at coordinate 25,237,502 of NC_141075.1, read as the reverse complement.
ACTCATTTTAGTATGATGAGTACAATAATATCTGGGTTGATGTTTAAAAAGTCCAAACTACAATGGCGAAGGTGTATGAAATGTCAATGGAGAATACAGGTGGTAAACTCATTTTGTTTTGAAATTAGATGAGGCACATGTTCTCAAACATCAAAAAATGGAAAGAATCAGCATTGGCTTGATGAACAGAGCCTTAAACTATGCAAATTGGTATGAGTGAAGACACATTATATTGCAATGTTCAATCAAAAAATGAATTGTGGTGGATATAGCACAGGTTTCAAATGAGAGTCATGAGACCCTTAAATGGCTCTTCACACACACATTGATATTCTGGACATCATAGATGCTCATAATAAAGGAGAGCCTCTTATAGTGGAGAAAATTGGTTCATTCACTATAGAAGGGCACATGAGTGCTGACCTTAAAGCTCTTGAATGCATGTTTGGAGTAACATCAGGTCCAAATGCAGCATACCCACACCTATACTACATAAGAGGACAAAAAGATGATTGTTGGGGTATGACACATCAAACTTCAAGTTCATCCTCAACTTCACCAAACACAAGATATTTGCCACTTTCTTTCTCGTTTACAGCAGGATCTATTGTATTTGCATGAAGAGAAAGGAGGCATAGAAAGGCAGCATTATACTACAAAAATGAGCACTTCCTCCCTTGGTGGAAGGGACAACCATAAGAAAAGATAGTCTTCAAGCTAGGTGGAAGCATACTCTCCTTGTTGGTAGATAATCTCTTTCTCTCAGATGATGTTAAAGCAAGGGAGTGGAAGTGCACAAATAATAGGTTATCTTTAAGACGTGTTCATCACCTACAAGTTTTCTGAAAGTGATCCATTCATCTTCCACAAAGGGAACTCAACATAAACCTCACATCATTAAAAGACCCATGGTGACCAGCTTTGTGCAAAAGATCAAAAAGATTCTCAGCTGGTGTCTTATTTACATTCATTAACTTTATTTCCCTAATGTCCCCATCCTCCATATCTAAACCAAGGAAGGAATGGTGCCGTGGCAAATGGGGATAGCAACTATCCGAAAGAAAGTGCAAAATAACTATTCGAAAAGTTCAAAATGCTTCTAAGCACGCCGTGGTGACAAACCAGGTAGAGAGCCACAAAATTATGTACTGTGGCAAACACACTCTTTGGAAGGCAGTGCAAAACTATAATCCAGAAAGATGTGGTGCTTATATGCACGCCGTTGGTAGACCCATGGCAATTGAAAAAATAATTAGCAAAAATTTTACAAAAAGAGGTGATCGAAATTTGGAAAAATTTAAGAAATGAGCCTGTTGACAGATATTTATAGCCTTAATGACACATGGCACTAGTCACCGCCGCTATGCCACGTGGATGGTGCACGGACAAATAGATCACCACATGGTATAACGACTAGTGCCACGTGGCATTAAGAACTATATAAGGATCGTATCATTTCTATTTTTTTAACGCTGTTAAGCAGTTTTCGGCACGCTCTTAAGCATCCACCTATTTGATGAGGTATGTGTCTTCATGGTGTGCACATCCAATTTTTGGGTAAAGAAGGCACTCCATTTGCGCACTGTGCAAAGAGATATACAAAGTCATATTTATTAAATGGCATGCAAATTAATGCTCTTCTCTCCCCTAATAGGCTACTTGTGCGGTGTACTTGCCGACTACTTCTTGTGCGCACAGTGCGCAAATAGAACTCCCCGATAGGTTTATGAGTGCTATACTTTCCCAACCACTTCCTGTGCACAGTGCGCAAATAGAATAATGTACTTGCACGGCGTGCAAATGTAACTCCTCCTCTCCGCTAATATGCCGTTTGCGCACCGTGATAGCCACAGGGGTAAGTATCAATGGTTTTGCACGGCATGCAAATGGAACTCCTCCTCTCCACGTTAGGCCATTTGTGTGCCATGATAGCCAATGATTACTCACATGTTTTTTATACCTTGTGTTTCCAATGTACCTATTGGGGAACATGACCATGACTACTCACATGTTATTTATACCTTGTGGTAGGAACTTGCTCATAATCTTATTCATAAGGTTATGACCATCCCTTTTCACTTGTGAGCAAATGGCAAGGATTAAGCAAACAATGAAAAGGTCTTATCCAAAGAAGGAAGATTCAAAAAGGAACCTCCTGCTCAAGCTGGAAACTTTGGCAACAAAGGTAAACAAGGGTCTATGTTACATGCTTTATCTTCTAGAGGTGTTAAGAAGAGGCTCAACTACTAGATCAAGGCCCTTAGATAAATAAGGAAAGCGTAAAAATCTATTGAGCATCTTATTCTTAGGGCTTCATTCTTGAGACTTATAAAAGAGATTTGTAATTCTTTCAGACTTAGGAAGTTTGGATTTAGATGGCAAATAAATGCAGTTGAATGTATTCAAGAGGCAGCTGAGGAATTTTTGATAGAACTTATGAGTGATTCCTATTATTGTGCAAGCCATGTACCCAAGGTTACACTTATAGATAAAGAATTCAAGACAACATTGAAGCTTATTAGATGGAGGTATGATAAGCTTTTGACTCCTCAAGGGCCTCCAAGTCTTAGGGCTACTGAGATTCTATATGCTCCTTTAGTAAGGGTTCCTAAACAGACTAAAGTGACAGTTGAAGGTGTCACAAAAATAATTGTGGATGTGGGACTTCCTGGAAGGATTTACTACCTCATAATTTTCCCTGAAGACACCATTTTTTGTTTGATAAGGGTAAAGAAATTATAGATAGTGTGATTTTTGTTCTTTTGATGCACAGCTTGGTATCCTTTTGAAATTTTTCTTGACATTCATTCCTATATTGATGTTTGAAAATTTGCAGGTCTTTGTTGTGTACCATGTCAGAGGAATACTACAACAAAGTTTTTGTTGTAGATCCTCTCATTTTTGGAATTCATTTGGAAGAAGCAAAACATTTTGGCCATTTTTTAAGGGCTACAAATTTTGACAAGGTTTTTTTATAGTGTTCCATATCATGAGGGGTAAGGTGTTGCCTTTTTCTTTTGTTTTCTATTTAGCTACACATCCTTCATTTCTCTTATATTATTTTCTTTTTTTTTTTTATAGTTCTCATTGCAGTGTCATAATAATTGACCTTAGATTTAGAAAATTTTGTTTTCTCAACTCAATGTATAGACAACATGGAGAATCAATATTGTAAGCCTAAATTTTACCTCATGAGACTTTTTTAAAAAAAATGTCTTCTATGGTTGTTGCTTATCATTTTTAATTCTTTCAAATTTTTTTAAATATTACTTGCTCATTTGGAGACAATGCGTCCTCCTCTCAAAGATAAACAACCAACTATTTATTCACTCCTAATTCCTTTACAAAAGGATTTTACTAGCTATGGTTGGAGGGTCATTACTAATGATTGGAGGCTTGTTAGTGCCGAGCTATTTATTGGACCTTAAAGAACTCATGTAAGTGCTCTATAATGTATTATTTAAGTTTTTTTGTTGTGTTTTATCAATAATCCATGCTTTTTTTAAAGCTTTCTACAATGTACTACACATATGTATGTCTGGTATATGAGGGCCATTGCCATTAGGAAAATGCTTGAGCTACATGTTGTCATACCAGCTGATCCTTACATAGAGGACTCACCAGTGTGTCATTCCAAAGAAAAGAAAATATATAGACCAAAAGGTAGATTCTTTGGGTAAAGAAGGACACCCTGTGCTTATCCCAAAATAAAAATTGCATTTCTCATCTAAAAGATAAAAGGTGCAGAAGGGGAAGCCTCCAAAAAAGAAGACCTGAAAGGAGTCACCTAAGAAAGAAACCACAAAGCCTCCAAAAAAGAAGAGCTGAAAGGAGTCACCTAAGAAAGAAACCACAAAGCCAAGTGAGAAGGAGACAACTCCCAAGAAGCAAACAAACAAGGGGAAAAGAACTAAAGAGACATCGGAGAAGGAGGACTCTAAGCAGCAACTCCGAAGGCACGTGAGAAAGAGGCAACTCCAAGAAGCATACTCCTAAGAAGCAAACTCCTAAAGCATCAGGAAAGGAGGAAACTCCTAATAAGCAAACTCCCAAGTAATAAAAAAAGGAGGTAACTCCTAAGAAGTAAACTCTCAAGGCATTAAAAAAGGAGGCAACTACTAAGAAGCAAACTCCTAAACAAAACTCCCAAGAAGACTCCAAAAGCATTAGAAAAGGAGGCACCTCTTAAGCAAGGCAGAACTGAGGAAGAAGCTACCAAGGAACATGAATACCAAGGCAGAACTGAGGAAGAAGCTACCAAGGAACAAGAATAGCATCAATAGAATGTCTCTTGAATCATATTGTATAGACTCACTATGTATATCAATTTGCCTTGACGATACTCATAGCATTAGAAAAGGAGGCACCTCTTAAGCAAGGCAGAACTGAGGAAGAAGCTACCAAGGAACAAGAATACCAAGGCAAAACTGAGGAAGAAGCTACCAAGGAACAAGAATAGCATCAATAGAATGTCTCTTGAATCATATTGTATAGACTCACTATGTATATCAATTTGTCTCTTAAGCAAGGCAGAACTGAGGAAGAAGCTACTAAGGAACAAGAATAGCATCAATAGAATGTCTCTTGAATCATATTGTATAGACTCACTATGTATATCAATTTGCCTTGACGATACTCATGTACACAAATCTTTATGTTGATATTATTAACTTTCATTGATAGCTCACATTTGTAGACATGGTTTGAACTATTGCTTGGATGAAATGTAGCTTCATGTAAAGTCAAAAACAATGTTCACTGTATTGCCAAAAAAAGGGAGTATAAAATGTTTCAGAGAGAGAAGAATACATCTGTTGTTATAGGAATATCTGTGCAATAAAATGTCTTCTATGATCTTTTGCCAATTTTTTGTTTGTTTATACAAAAAAGAAATTATGTTGATTCATTGCTTAGAATGAATTCCAAGGCTGTACGAACATCTTCTAATGTCCACTTTGAAGTCACTAAAACAAGACCTTGCATTCACGAGAAGTAAGCCGTACTTGCAAATCCTTTTGTTCCATATTCTCCTCTCAATCCAATGGAACCCATTTACCTTGTGTTTTCTTCCATCACCTGTGTACTGGAAGCCCATGTAAAGTATTTCTCGCTGAATTTGGTATGACAAGATCAATGAGTCATTGCATGCCTGACACATAAACAGATTCCCTTTGTGTATCTCCTCCTTAACCTTCCATTCCTCTCCAAGCAAATCATGAAATGTTGAGGCTTTTTTTTTTTTGAAGCCACATTGTCCTAGTTCTATGCATCCCTACTGTACTGGAGTTTCCCAATCAAAAAGAGTATGAAATGTTGGTACAAGAACTTCTTCCCAATCAAAAAGAGTATGAAATGTTGGTACAAGAACTTCTATACTATGGGCCAAGGTTGAACAATATAGTTTGCATTGCAGAGGTACAATCCTTTCTTTATGAAAAATGGAGAAGGTTGATCAGGATATAGAATGTTGCCGAATTTAGTGTGCATTACATTGAATGAACTTGAAAAGGATTCAATGGGTTGCCACTCTCGATGCTGGTTGATGGAAAAACATCTGCACCATAAATTTAAAATCAGTTACACATACCAAATGAAACATTATTGACAATTCTCAAATACTTACAATGTGCAAGAATTGGTCGCTCAATTGTCTAGGGATCCAAGTTCATCTCCTTTGGTGTGTAGACATGTTGCACAATAGCATACCACTTTTTATCCTCTCCTATTTTGAACTCTAAGATTCATCCTTTCCAATGGAATTTGAACATTTTCTCTCTTGCATCTTTTGATTTTGTGGGGACCTTTACAGGATGGAAGCATGGTCACCCAGTCATGGAGCTTGTATGTGATTGGTTTCCATTCTCCACTTTCCACCAGTTTGTGAACTATTATGGCATGTATAATATGTTTGAAGGACGTCGATGAAGAACCCGAGTTTGCCATTTTTTTGTGAAGAAAAGAATAAAGAAAAAGAGTGAAAAATGTTTAAAATAGTAATAATAGTTTGGCCACATTCAAGACAAACAATGAATAACAAACAAATAAAGGAGATACAAATCCCTTTAAAGATTTGGGCGAGAAATTTTGAATTTAAATTTGGAGCCGATTCTTCAACTTCTACCAAAACTAGTGATAGACATGCAAAAGTAGTTGATGGTCAAATGTAACATTCGACCACACATGGCACTTTTTTATTCACCTAGAGCTAATCCTCCTTTAATCATGGAACTAATACAAGGACCATTTTTTTTTTCGATTTCCAACCCTAATACTCTTCTAAATCCATAAGAAAAAGAGAAGAAATGATAGAATGACAAATGAAAAATGGAGAGTCTTATGTAACACTAGGTACAATGAGAGAAATCATCATCCTGTGAAGGGATGGATTGCGACCACACCACAGATTGCATCGTGAAACTGGCGGAGAAGAACTGTGACACCTGAGCTCCCTTATGAAATTCTTGTTGTACCTTTGGTCAATGAAGTTATCTCAAACATATCAACATATCCCAAGCCTCATCATCTAACCATACATCATGATTCCATGTAACCCCTAACATATAACACTACCCTCTTATCTCGATAGAGATGATGAACCACCCTCCAAACATCAACCTTAATGAACTCTTAGGGAGGTCACTAAAAAGGAGTGGGTACCAAAGAGTACCCTGGCTAGCCAAGGTAGATTGGATGCCCAAGTAAAAAATTGGCTAGCCAAGGTAGATTGGATACCTAAAGCCTACCCCATAAGTAGAGATCGGCTAAGAGGTATGACCCCCCTTAAGAAGAGAGGTGGAATTCTCAACTTGAGACCCCTGAGAATTCTAGTCAAGCTGCTAGAACCCCAATGAATCTATGAGGTGAACCCATGTGTTTAGGTCCCAAAAACCTTATCGTCTGCATTACAGTAGTCCATACCACCCCAATATTTGACACTTTGATGGGTCCTGACAAAACTACTAAAAGCACAAGGATTATCTATGAACGGAAATCCTACATATGGGTGACAAGATCAAAGAAACGAGTGCCTAGGTGCCCGCCCCTAAACACACCCTCAAATGTCAAATCTAAGTGGGTGGAGACCCAAGGCAATGGCTCCGATGCCACACCCAAAGTCTAAGACAGAATGGAGAATAGTGGCAGCACCCTCAACAACGGGCATACCAAACGCCACCAATGAAGTAGTCGAAAGAAATTGTAGACATGCCACTAAGTCTGTGCACACTGATCGCATCCTTGATAGCTCGAATTTCAAGTGAGCCACCCTAGGTGATGTGCCACACACATACTCCTTTGGCACTCCTAGATGCTCCCCTGACCCGCCCAGAGAAATCACCACCACCCTCCCATGACACACACTAGTTTGAAGGCCAAAGTTTAGGTGCCCAGCCCCCCCCCCTCCTAAACACACCCTCAAATGTCAAATCCAAGTGGGTGTGGGAAACCAAGGCCATGGTTGTGACACCACAGCCAAAGTCTAAGATAAAATGGAGAATAGTGGCAGCACCCTCGATGAGCGTACCAAACCCCACCAATGAAACAGTCAAAAGAAATTGTGGACATGCCACCAAGTCTGTGCACACTGATCGCACCCATGATAGCTCAGATTTTAGATGAGCCACATCAGGTGTTAAGTGTTATGTTGCGCCGCACACATACTCCTTTGGCACTCCTAGATGCTCCCCCTACCCATAGAAATCACCACACTCCATGACACATGCTAGTTTAGAAGTCTAAAGTTTAGAAAAGTCCTATGTCTAAGCTTGCATCCTAGATGGACAAGTAGTTCTCCACCCTCGCTTGCCGTTGAGCATGCTCAGTAAGCCACGAAACCTAAACCCTTATTGTACATATGTAACAAAACACCATGTACAACCACCTTTATTGGGAATAATTAAAAATACAAAAGCCCAAAAACAAAGCTAAAAATGTCAAAAAAGCTAAAAACACACACGTGCACACCCCCTACATGCATGTGCACACCCCCTACATACATGTGCACCCACATGAGCATACATATCCCTTACATGTACGTGCACCCATACTTTCACATAATGCATCCACAAACACGAGCACACCCCTCATACGCACATACTTAGCCCTTAAAAATGTCAAAACCTCTGCATTTGCACACCTACCCATGCACACCTGTCCACTCATGTGCTTGCACAACACACATGCAAGCACCCATTCAAGTACGTACCTGCATAAAAAATCCCCCCCTTTAAAAAATGGAAAAAATAATAAAAAAATCCTCCCTATCTTTTACTTTTAAAAAAACTAGGAAATATTTTTATATATTAAAAAAAGGCGAGCCACGTGGCTGAGTACACCAACCATGTAGGGCTAGGGCCACCAGGGGGGTCTCCCCTTTTGTGCTTGTCTAGGCCCCTGCCTTGGGTGGCCCCTGTCCATGGCCGCCCTACCACACTTGTCGCCTCGGAGAGCCGTAGTCATTGATGAGACTACCCTGGTCGCCCGTCGCATGTCCATGCGCTAGTCACATCGGTCTCTCCATTCCCATTCCCATGCACACCTACTACCTTGCTAAGTAACCCTCCTGCTTCTGAGTCCTAGCGATCCATACTTCACCCCTTGTGCCTCGCCCTACCTATTCCCACCACCGACAACCTGAAGCCCTAATGTCCCCCAAAGAAACATCCTCCAGCCCATTTGTTTCTTCCCCAAGGCTAGCCATGGAGGAACCTTTACCCAATGAGCACCACATCCCAAGTGCAATATTAACCTTCCACCATTCTCACTCCCCAATCTACCACTCAAAAGGAAGCCCCTCTTGGCTCCACAATAGATATGTTTGAGCCTCATGAGTTCTTCGCACTTGACCCACATCTGGGAGAGGTGCATGGAGCCTAAGCCAAAGATACCCATTAGGAGAGTCACCAACTGACCCATGAGCACCCTCTTGCAATCTGTCACTCACTCCTACTTCATCCCAATCTCATCCACATGTGCTTCCATTAGCCTTTTGCATGAAATTCTCAAGGATAACATAGATTGGTCTCTCATGGACTATGTCATTCCACTGGAACCTATGAGGGAAAAAGAGACCAAAGGACCAAATATATGAAAGATCAGAGAAAATCACACAGCATGCAATGGTGATATGTATATAAATGATGAAGTCTAGTAGAAGAGCTCTATGTGAGATTCCGAACGAGCAGAGAAGGCTGCTATCCCAAAAACGTAGATAACAATCCCGAAGTAAGCTTGTAAGCACCGATATATGCCTGATGTAGGGCTGAGATGTAAGCGCTGATGTAAGCATAGATGTAAGTGCTTTTGTCCTAATGGCTGTTGATGTAAAAATGCAAAACTATGTTGTGGTGAAAACGCAGATATATGCAGCCTGTACCAACAGCAACTCGTAATAAGAAAAAACGCTGAAGATCACTGGTGATGTAGGCGTCCAGTCTCAGCAGCAGCAAGGAAAGGTTCCACCTGTTTGTAGCCGGCCTGTTCTAACAGCAATAGCAGGTACAGAAGAACATTGAAGTGCAGTCCTAAAGTAGGCGATCAATCCAGTAGGAGAGAGGTGTAAAATGCTGAGGTGTAGTCCTGAAGTAGATGCCCAGCAGAGAAGTACTCGTGTTGGTGGAGATCATTAGGAGGCGCCTCATGTTTATATGAAAGGCAGGGTGCTGGTTGGCTAGCATAGCCAGTCGGCAATAGATAAATAATAAAGTTTAAATGAGAAAATGGCCCTTTTTGGGCTGATTAAATACCCTTTTGGGTATATTTTCACACACCTCCTCTCATATTAAGAAGGGACCATGGGAGAAGATGAGGGGAAAAAACAACGTTGGTTGTCGAAGATGAGGATTCATGTGATTTGAGGCCGGAGTAGAGGCTTCTAGGTTTGGGAGGTACTGGAAGAATGCCACAATGCAAGAGGTTTTCACATGCATGAACACCCATTTTGGGGTTTTCATTCATACATGTGCCCTAAACAAAAAAACAGAATGTTGTGCATAGGGAATGCAGGATGGAAAAAAATGCAATGCAATGGGTTTTCACATGAGCCGTGCCCTCATGGGGTTTTCACTCACCCATGGGCCTGATACAAAAATGATAAAAAAACATGAAGGGAGAGGAATATCCCCCTCTCAATGTGCAGAGGATGATGGTGGTGGATTGATGCCGATCCGATTACAAAGACGCTCGAGAATGGGGCAGTTGACGGACTTCATAAGGATGTCTACATGGTTGTCTGTCGTAGGAATGTACTAGAGTCGGATATGGTACCAAGCTCAACCTGTAAAATGAAAGTGGACACCCACATGCTTGGTACAGTTAGAAAAAATATGGTTGCCAGCAAGGGAAATTGCACTCTGATTGTCGACGAAGACGATAGAAGCGGTGTCAATGGGGACGTGCATGTCCGAAAGAGGCTGATGAAGATACATAGCTTCAGTGGTGGCGTCATCATAGAGGGCTCGGTATTCAGCTTTTGCAGAAGAACCTGCAATGGTGTCCTGCTTTTTGCTAGACCAAGAGAAAGGGGCAGATCCCGAGGGAGTACAAATAACCACCATGAGAACGTCGGGAATCGAAATCACCAGCCCAGTTGAAGTCCGTGTAACCATGCAGGGTGATCCCATGACTGTAGTCAAGTCCATACAAATAGGTACCTGTTAGAGATAGCGAACAACCCTCATTACTGAACTCCAATGTGGTCCCTTAAGAGCATTGAAATACTGACTTAAAATGGATGTGCAATGGGAGATATCAGGACGAGAATTTGTGAGCCAGACAAGTTTCCCAACCACTTGGCGGTAGGCTCGCTCTTCATGCGGAGGCGAGTCCACTTCCTTTGACAGTTTGACGGTGGGATCCAATGGAGTAGCCACTGGGATAACACCATTAGGAAAGTAGGAAGTAATGAGTTGGAGACATTACTTCTGTTGAGACACAAAAATACCATCAGGATGTTGGATCACCTCCATGCCAAGGAAATATGAGAGAAGACCAAGATCAATCATCTCAAAATTTTGTCTGAGCTTTGTGCCATGATATTAGTAATTTTGGCTTGATGTGAACCTGAAATAATGAGGTCATCGACATATAGTACTAGGTAGCAAACCTTCCCCCGATCAGTGTAAATGTAGATATAGGGGTCGTAGTGAGATGGTTGAAAACCTTGGGTGCGAAAATATTTGTCAATATGCGATAATACCATGCCCAAGGTGCTTGCTTAAGCCCATAAAAATCTTTATGCAAGCGAAAGTCTTTGTCCTCAAAGCCGGGGAGCGGGAAAACTAGAGGTTTGTCAACGTAAACCTCCCTCGAGAATGCCATTTAAAAAGGGACTCTTAACATCCATTTGATAGACTGGCCATTTGGTGAGCAGCAAGATTGAGTAAAAGACGGATTGTCGTCATTCAAGCAATGGGTGCAAAGGTCTCATGTCGCAATCAATGCCTTCTTTTTGGTGAAAGCCTTGCACAACAAGCCGAGCTTTGTATTTGTCCAAGGTACCATCGACTTTAAATTTGGTGTGGAAGATCCATTTGGTTCCAATGACCTTCTTATGATGAGGCCGATCCACAAGGGACCACGTGCCATTACGGTCAATGCTTTTGAGTTCTAGTTCCATAGCATGTTTCTAGGATGGAAGTTTGATAGCATCTTTCCACGATGTTGGCTCATCATGTGCCACATAGTTTGTGAAAAAAATAGAGGCGAATGAGGCACAAGGAGCAAGTCTTGTGGACCGACGAGAGGACCATCCAAAGGGATATCAAGGGGAAACATGCCAGAATCACGCATGGTTTGTTGATACCAGTGAGTTAAAGGGTCCCTGGGTGGTTGAAAGATCCATGCCCCCTCTGTGCAACGAATTCGGGGGTGCTAGCAGCAGAAGTAGCACTTCTTGCACATGGCAGAGCCTCTCACTCGGGGCCTCGCCCACGGATATCCGGATAAGAGACTAATCCCTCGGTTCTTCGAAAATCGAACCCGGAAAAACTTCCCTCGCCAAGAAAGCACAGGTGATTCCTCCATGATATTTTTATTCTAATGTAGTCAAGAGCCTTAACTAAACAAACTGATCCATCAGTCCAGCCTAACCCCATCCGATCCCATGGGTTAGCCAACCACCCAACCAGTGTAGTGATGGGATCCATTTAGGAATTTGGTTAGGTTTTGTCCCGGGTACCAGGGAAAAGAGTTACTAGGCCCCCTAGCTGGATCTTCAAGCTAGTCACACCACTTACACACCCAATATGAAATTGCCTTTTTCACAGATTTAGCTATCTTTAAAACAATCTTTTAATGAAACCATAGTATCAGTGATCATAATCCTCCAAAATATTCAGTTGAATTCCAATCATTCTTTCATCGGTGTACCTATGGCATCATTGGCAACAACCAGAACGCTCACCACCTGTCCACTCAAGGGTCTTTTCAATAGTTCCTAGCTCATAGTACCCAGAAATATATTCACTTAAAAAAATCCAGATGGACTCTCCGTTGAAGATCAGCAAGATCAACCAACAGATCTATATAAAAAAGCCATGGACTCATCCGTTGAGGACCAGCGAGGTCAATCAACCAGATCCATGCCCGGTTTCAGAAAATAACTCTAACTCCTTGTTCCATTTTCTTCCTCGACGCACGTGTGGGTATCTTCGGCGACCTAGAGCCCGAGCACCGTATGGTCAGCACCCTCTAGGATCCTTCGCAGGTCACCTAGCGCTTCACTCATAGGCCGCTTCCTTGGTCCCTCATCCACCGTACCGATGGAAGCTCACTATTTAAATCGAGGCCGACCTTGCTACGCGAGACGTCCTCCATTGACTCTCTGTTAGCTGTTGCAACTTTATCACTTAGGTCTCTACGACCTCATTCACAAGATGGTCAAAATGCTTCCCCAACATTCTTAACATAAAACAATCATTTAAAAACAGGTCATAAATACAGTTTCTAATGAACTCACATCTTTTCACATTGGTCCACATCATTTCCCGTTATTCCACATTCTTCTAGATCAAATTACTTTACTTAATCCACATCCAATCATATGTATTCTCATTGTCCATCCATTCTCATCCAATCACATCATATTACATCAATTTACTTTACTTAATCCACATCCAATCATATGTATTCTCATTGTCCATCCATTCTCATCCAATCACATCATATTACATTTTATCATATCTATCCACATCTTATCATATCTATCCATATCTATCCTCATCACATCTTATCCATTCTCATCTACCCATATCCACATCACATCACATTACATCCATTCACATCTCATCTCATCTCATCCGTTCACATCTACCCCGATCCACATCACATCACATCCCATCCATTCACATCACATCACATCCATTCACATCACGTCTCATCCATTCTTATCTATCCCGATTCACATCACATCACATCCACTCACATCACATCTCATCCATTCACATCTATCCAGATTCACATCACATCATATCACATCCACTCACATCATATCTCATCCATTCACATCACATCTCATCCATCCACTCACATCATATCTCATCCATTCACATCATATCTCATCCATTCACATCACATCTCATCCATTCACATCATATCTCATCTATTCACATCATATCTCATCTATTCACATCTATCCCAATTCACTCACATCACATCTCATCCATTCACATCTATCCCGATTTACATCACATCCATTTCACATCACATCTCACCCATTTACACTTATCCCGACTCACATCACATCACATCCATTCACATTCATCACATTCATTGTATCCCCATTCCATCACATACACTCTATCCACATTACATCACGTCCACATCTATCCACATCATATCTCATTCATTCCATCCACTTTACATCACATCCACATCATATCTCATTCATACACATCCCATCTCATTCATCCACATCCATCCAATCATTCACATGCAACGACTATCCACATCTATCCATACATTCACATCTATCACTTCACATCCACATATATTCACATCACATCACATTTCATCCACATCTCTTTACATCACATCACATCTCATCCACATCCACATCACATTCACATCCACATCTCTTTACATTACATCACATCTCATCCACATCCACATCACTTTCACATCCACATCCCGTTACATCACATCACATCTCATCCACATCCACATCACATTCACATCCACATCTCTTTATAACACATCACATTACATCTCATCCACATCCACATCACTTTCACATCCACATCCTTTTACATTACATTCTTTCACATACACATCACATTCTTTCACATACATATCCACATCCATTTACATCACATTCTTTCACATACACATCCACATCCATTTACATCACATTCTTTCACATACACATCTACATCCATTTACTTCCCATCTCACCCTTTCACATATTCTCTCATCTCATTCTCATCTCATCATTCACATCCACATCCATTTACTTCACATCTCATCCACATTCATGTTCATCACACCACATCCTATCACATCCCATTCACATCTTATCACATCCATTCACATCCTATCGCATCCCATTTACATCTATTCACATCCTATCACATCCCATTTACATCTTATCACATCTATTCACATCCTATCGCATCCCATTCACATCTTATTGCATCTCATTTACATCTTATCACATCTATTCACATACCATTTACATCTTATCACATCCATTCACATCCTATCGCATCCCATTCACTTCTTATTCCCACTTAGTAGCTTTTCCTACTTCGATACCGATAATGGGACTTTTTCTAAATTTCTGCCAATTGTTTGGCAGAAATTCCCATTTAGTAGCTTTTCCTACTTTGATACCGATAATGGGACTTTTTCTTAAATTTCTGTCAATTGTTTCGCTTAAATACCCTTTTGGGTATACTTTCACACACCTCCTCTCAGATTAAAAAGGGACCATGAGAGAAGATGAGGGGAAAAAACAACGTTGGTTATCGAAGATGAGGATTCATGTGATTTGAGGCCGGAGTAGAGGCTTCTAGGTTTGGGAGGTACTGGAAGAATGCCATAATGCAAGAGGTTTTCACATGCATGAACACCCATTTTGGGGTTTTCATTCATACATGCGCCCTAAACACAAAAACAGAATGCTGTGCATAGGAAATGTAGGATGGAAAAAAATGCAATGCAATGGGTTTTCACATGAGTTGTGCCCTCATGGGGTTTTCACTCACCCATGGGCCTGATACAAAAATGATAAAAAATATGAAGGGAGAGGAATATCCCCCTCTCAATGTGCAGAGGATGATGGTGGTGGATTGATGCCGATCCGATTGCAAAGACGCTCGAGAATGGGGCGGTTGACAGACTTCGTAAAGGATGTCTACATGGTTGTCTGTCGTAGGAATGTATTGGAGTCGGATGGTACCAAGCTCAACCTATAAAATGAAAATGGACACCCACATGCTTGGTACAGTTAGAAAAAATATGGTTGCCAACAAGGAAAATCGCACTCTGATTTGTCGAGACGAAGACGATAGAAGCAGTGTCAATGGGGACGCGCATGTCCGAAAGAGACTGATGAAGATACATAGCTTTAGTGGTGGCATCATCATAGAGGGCTCGGTATTCAGCTTTTGCGGAAGAACCTACAATGGTGTCCTGCTTTTTGCTAGACCAAGAGAAAGGGGCAGATCCGAGGGAGTACAAATAACCACCATGAGAACGTCGGGAATCGAAATCACTAGCCCAGTCGAAGTCCGTGTAACCATGCAGGGTGATCCCATGACTGTAGTCAAGTCCATACAAATAGGTACCTGCTAGATAGCGAACAACCCTCATTGCTGAACTCCAATGTGGTCCCTTAAGAGCATTGAAATACTGACTTAAAATGGATGTGCAATAGGAGATATCAGGACGAGAATTTGTGAGCCAGATAAGTTTCCCAACCACTTGGCGGTAGGCTCGCTCTTCATGTGGAGGTGAGTCCACTTCCTTTGACAGTTTGACGGTGGGATCCAATGGAGTAGCCACTGGGATAACACCATTAAGAAAGTAGGAAGTAATGAGTTGGAGACATTACTTCTATTGAGACACAAAAATGCCATCAGAATGTTGGATCACCTCCATGCCAAGGAAATATGAGAGAAGACCAAGATCAATCATCTCAAAATTTTGTCTGAGCTTTGTGCCATGATATTAGTAATTTTGGCTTGATGTGAACCTGAAATAATGAGGTCATCGACATACAGTACTAGGTAGCAAACCTTCCCCCGATCAGTGTAAGTGTAGATATAGGGGTCGCAGTGAGATGGTTGAAAACCTTGGCTGCGAAAAAATTTGTCGATATGCGATAATACCACGCCCGGGGCGCTTGCTTAAGCCCATAAAAATCTTTATGCAAGCGAAAGACTTTGTCCTCAAAGCCGGGGAGCGGGAAAACTAGAGGTTGGTCAACGTAAACCTCCTCTTTGAGAATGCCATTTAAAAAGGGACTCTTAACATCCATTTGATAGACTGGCCATTTGGTGAGCAGCAAGATTGAGTAAAAGACGGATTGTCGTCATTCAAGCAATGGGTGCAAAGGTCTCATGTCGCAATCAATGCCTTCTTTTTGGTGAAAGCCTTGCACAACAAGCCGGGCTTTGTATTTGTCCAAGGTACCATCGACTTTAAATTTGGTGTGGAAGATCCATTTGGTTCCAATGACCTTCTTATGATGAGGCTGATCCACAAGGGACCACGTGCCATTACGGTCAATGCTTTTGAGTTCTAGTTCCATAGCATGTTTCTAGGATGGAAGTTTGATAGCATCTTTCCACAATGTTGGCTCATCATGCGCCACATAGTTTGCGAAAAAAATAGAGGCGAATGAGGCACAAGGAGCAAGTCTGGTGGACCGATGAGAGGACCGTCCAAAGGGATATCAAGGGGAAGCATGCCAGAATCACACATGGTTTGTTGCTACCAGCAGTGAGGTAAAGGGTCCCTGGGTGGTTGAACGATCCATGCCCCCTCTGTGGAACGAATTCGAGGGTGCTAGAAGGCAGCGGAAGTAGCACTTCTTGTGCAGGGCAGAGCCTCTCACTCGGGGCCTCACCCACGGATATCCAGATAAGAGACTAATCCCTCGGTTCTTCCAAAACCGAACCCGAAAAAACTTCCCTCGCTAAGAAAGCACGGGCGATTCCTCCACGATATTTTTATTCTAATGTAGTCAAGAGCCTTAACTAAACAAACTGATCCATCAGTCCAGCCTAACCCCATCCAATCCCATGGGTTAGCCAACCGCCCAACCAGTGTAGTGATGGGATCCATTTAGGAATTTGGTTAGGTTTTGTCCCGGGTACTAGGGAAAAGAGTACCAGGCCCCCTAGCCGGATCTTCAAGCTAGTCACACCACTTACACACCCAATATGAAATTGCCTTTTTCACAGATTCAGCTATCTTTAAAATAATCTTTTAATGAAACCATAGTATCAGTGATCATAATCCTCCAAAATATCCGGTTGAATTCTAATTTCTAATCATTTCTTCATCGGTGTGCCTATGGCATCATTGGCAACAACCAGAACACTCACCACCTGTCCACTCAAGGGTCTTTTCAATAGTTCCTAGCTCATAGTACCCAGAAATATATTCACTTAAAAAAATCCAGATGGACTCTCCGTTGAAGATCAGCAAGATCAACCAACAGATCTATATAAAAAAGCCATGGACTCATCCGTTTAGAACCAGCAAGGTCAATCAACCAGATCCATGCCCTGTTTCAGAAAATAACTCGAACTCCTTGTTCCATTTTCTTCCTCGCGACGCACGTGTGGGTATCTTCGGCAACCCAGAGCCCGAGCACCGTATGGTCAGCACTCTCTAGGATCCTTCGCAGGTCACCTAGTGCTTCATGTTGAGAGATGTAATCGTGGTGTTGTTGTGTATGTGGGAAAGCACCCTAGAGGTGCAAGATATTGTGGGGTGAGATAGGAATGCCACATGTAATATTGCATGGTGTGTGAGTGTTGACCAAAAGAGTGGAAAAGGAGTTGCCACATGGATGATGACATGTAAAGTGGGATAAGGCTAGAGAGCCTATATCATTGTATGGTTCATTGTTGTGATATGCAATACAAGGGAATAGTGTTGAGTGTGCAATCTCTCTCTGTCTCTCATGGAGTTTTTAGTGTGGTTTAATCCACCTTAGTTATGTTGCTTAATCTATGCCCTTCACCATGATCAATCCCATTTCTAGATTGTTAACATGGTATCAGAGCTTGGGTGGGCTCTTGGTCATGGTGATTATTATGTATATTAGCTTGGTTTGTGAGTTTCTTTGATTAAGCAATATTTTTAGCTTATTATAAAAAATTTTTTATGCACACTCATACTATCATTTGGATTTGCATTTGTGAGGATTTGAGAGGAGATTTGCATTTGTGAGGATTTGAGAGGAGATTTGCAACAAGGAGGTTGCATAGAAGCTGCCCAACCAAGAGAGTTGCAAAGGGAGTTTTGCAACAAGGAAAGCCTGCTCATCATCAAGGAAGCTGAAAATGGAGATTTCAGCATTATGAAGGCTATGGAGTCTTCATCATCGTAAGGGAGAAGCTTCCAAGAGAAGATATGCTGCTGATTATGCCTCAAGAAGGTTGGTTTTGTGAAGTTTTACCTCGAAGTGTTGTGTTTGAGCATAGGAGAATGCTCATTTTTTGATAAGGGTTGCTTGATGGGATGGAAGAATCCCAAGGTTCTTTGCTTGCAAGCAAAGAGTGGTGGAGGTGCATGCTTGTCAAGTGATGGCAAGCTGTGATGGGCTAATTTGTAGCTCATAATGGAGCATGCTTGAAGGGCATTGCTCATGGAATTTGCTCATGAAAGATGAGCTGGTTGTGGATGCTATTGGAGCATTCATGTTTTGGTTATGCACCTATGGTTTCATTTGAGAAACTTGTGAAGAGGCAACCTTGAAGATGTTGGCATGCATATGGAAGAGCATGCTATATATATGGAGTTCATATTGGAGCTCATGAAAGGCCAGGTTGATGGCTATGGGAGAAACCTCAATGAGAGAGGTTTAGAAGAGGCAAAGAGACTGAAACAAGAAGGAGATGCATGTTAGAGCTCAACTTGGGGAGCTCTTGAAGGCCATTTGGATGGCTACAAGTGAACCTCACAGAAGAGTTTAAGGAGGCAAAGATAGTGTAGCAGTTTATGGAGGTCAATGGGAGTCCCCTTGAGGGCTGAAAAAGCAATAGATCATCAAGTTATAAGAGAGCAGTGGCATCATCAATCTACAGACTGCGAAAGAGAACAGGCCCATGAATCAAAGGATACCTTATTTAAGATCAAAGAATGGACATGCCACTGGTGAGGTTACAGAGACGGAATGAGGAGTGTAGGACAGCGAGATCAGGGTTGGAGAAGAGCACAGTTCAAGGGAGGAAGCTGCAGCAACAGGAGCTAAAGCACAGCAAGGCGGATGCAGTGCAGGTAGACCGAGGAAGACTTGAAGCCTTAGCTATGGAAAATAGTAGCAACAGACAGACTGAAGTAGGTGGACTTCATGGAAGAGAGAATCAGAAGCAGGCAAAATTCTAGCACAGAGCATCGCAGTAGTAGCAACAGACGCATGGAGCAGTGTGAGTAACGCCTATCTCAACAAGAGGAAGACGACGACGACGACGACCTTGGGTGACAGGCAAAGAGAGATCGTGGCCCAAGCTGCAGCATTTGGCAAACTGACCTCAACAGAACTCAGAGAATAAAGAGGACGAGACACGTAGCAGGCAAATGATAAAGAGCAGCTGGTAGCACAAGGAAGTGATAATGTTCCTTGATATGTTTTTAAAAAAATAAAATAAAATTTGGGCCTTTGTTCAAGATAAGGGTTTGTAAATTTGCAATGTGAAGAGACCCAAACTAAGCCCCTATTCATATGGGTTCTCTGCGTGGCTTTGGCTAAAAAGTTTGTAATGTTTTCTCTCTCTAGCACCCTGAAATATTGGGCAAATATCGGCTTATAAAAATAAAGCCGTGGATGATTTTTTTTATTGGGTCCACTGCCCGGATTCTACCAAAATGATTGTATTTTTTCTCACCCATTGGTATGAGGGTCGCCCTGCCCGAGCTCACCTAGAAGCTCAAAATAGTTATTGTTGTGATGTGTGCATGAGCGATGCACATGTGAGGTGCATGCGCATGGGTTGGTTCTCACCCGAACTTTCATGTTCAAATTGAACTCAGTGGTTCCGCTGTTTTGTTGATGGACACTCCAATGTATCATTGTGGGGGAGTGTAAAAAGATAGCGATTGTATTTGTGCAATGCTACATTGATATGGGTGATGAATGATGGGTGAGTTGTGGAACACCTCGATTAAGAGGGGGTGTTGAGAGATGTAATCGTGGTGTTGTTGTGTATGTGGGAAAGCACCCTAGAGGTGCAAGATATTGTGGTGAGATAGGAATGCCACATGTAATATTGCATGGTGTGTGAGTGTTGACCAAAAGAGTGGAAAAGGAGTTGCCACATGGATGATGACATGTAAAGTGGGATAAGGCTAGAGAGCCTATATCATTGTATGGTTCATTGTGATATGCAATACAAGGGAATAGTGTTGAGTGTGCAATCTCTCTCTCTCTCTCATGGAGTTTTTAGTGTGGCTTAAAACAAGCACCAAGAGCATGGTCTGACAAGATTTCTGAATATCTTGTCACTATTGGCTTTCATGTAGCCAATGCAGATTTCTCGCTGTATGTGAGACATGGTGATAGAGGGGTTGTGCTTGTTGTCATCTACATAGATGACTTGATCATTACGGGGGACCATGATACAGAGATCTTTGATGTAAAGATCTTGCTTAGACAGAAGTTTGAGATGAAGGATCTGGGGGAGCTCAGATATTTCTTGGGCATTGAGGTGATTAGGTCACCACATGGTATTGGATTACTGCAGAGACAGTATGGCTTGGACATGTTGTCCAAGTATGGTATGACAGGCTGTAAGCCTACCTCAGTGCCATTGGATCAGAATGGCAAGTTGAGTGCAGATTTAGGAGAGATTTTGGAGGATCCTACTATGTATAGGCGCATAGTAGGAAGCTTGATATACATGACGATCACCAGGCCAGATTTGAGCTATGCTGTTGGATTGGTGAGTCAGTTTATGCAGGTTCCACGGAAACCGCATTTGGATGCATTGAGACGCATATTGAGGTATGTGAGGTCTACTTTGCATTGTGGACTATTCTATGAGACTGGGACAGAGATATGTGTACATGGGTACACAGATGCTGATTGGGCTGGTAGTATCTCAGATAGAAGATCTACTAGTGGCTTCATGTTTTCTTTGGGGAGTGCTGCTGTGACTTGGAGAAGCAAGAAGCAGCCTACGGTTGCTCTATCCAGTACAGAGGCCGAGTACAGAGGAGCTGCTATGGCAGCATGTGAGGTAGCTTGGTTGAGAAAGCTACTTGCAGATTTGGGTCTATCAGGATAGACAAGTTGTCATTTTTTGTGACAACATTAGCAGTATACAGTTGGCAAGAAACCCAGTTTTTTATGCTCGCACGAAGCATATAGAGGTCCACTACCATTTCGTCAGAGAGAAGGTCTTGGCAGGAGACCTTGACCTTGTTTATGTCAGCACAGAGGATCAGGTAGGTGACATCTTCACCAAAGCATTGGGTACAGAGAAGCTCCGCAGATTCAGGGCTTCGCTTGGTGTACATGAGATGGAGTTGAGCTTGAGGGGGAGTGTTGAGATATCAAGCTCGTCTAGTGAGGTGGTGGACACTGATGACCCCCGCCTGGGGGATAGGCCCCACACTTACACCACTGGCATGGTTGATGAGATCTTGGGTGATATGCGGCCAGTGGGATGACAGGCTGTGTGACAGCCATTCTAGAGACTGGCATAGTTATAGCGCCAGCTCATTTAATTGGGTTCACACTATAGAGAACCCTCGTATGTATTAGTTGAGTACCTTTCATATTATGTGTACTCTTATCTTGTATATGGTGTGTTGAGTGAAGAAGAAGAAGATTTTCAGCCTCTCACCTTGTGTGTTCTCTATTAGGGTTTTGTGTGTATGTGTGTGTGTGTCTGTGCTTGCAAGAGCTCAAGCTCTCTTCCCCCCTGTATCTTTTCACTTCACTCATAGGCCGCTTCCTTGGTCCCTCATCCACCGTACCGGAAGCTCACTATTTAAATCGAACCGAGGTTCGGCCGACCTTGCTACATGAGACGTCCTCCATTGACTCTCCGTCAGCTGTTGCAACTTTATCACTTAGGTCTCTACGACCTCATTCACAAGATGGTCAAAATGCTTCCCCAGCATTCTTGACATAAAACAGTCATTTAAAAACAGGTCATAAATACAATTTCTAATGAACTCACATCTTTTCACATCGGTCCACATCATTTCCCGTTATTCCACATTCTTCTAAATCAATTTCCTTTACTTAATCCACATCCAATCATATGTATTCTCATCGTCCTTCTTCCATTCTCATCCAATCACATCATATTACATCAATTTACTTTACTTAATCCACATCCAATCATATGTATTCTCATTGTCCTTCATCCATTCTCATCCAATCACATCATATTACATCTTATCATATCTATCCATATCTATCCACATCTTATCATATCTATCCATATCTATCCTCATCACATCTTATCCATTCTCATCTACCCATATCCTCATCACATTCCATCCATTCACATCACATCACATCCATTCACATTCATCACATTCATTGTATCCCCATTCCATCACATACATTCTATCCACATTACATCACGTCCACATCTATCCACATCATATCTCATTCATTCCATCCACTTTACATCACATCCACATCATATCTCATTCATACACATCCCATCTCATTCATCCACATCCATCCAATCATTCACATGCAACGACTATCCACATCTATCCATATATTCACATCTATCACTTCACATCCACATATATTCACATCACATCACATCTCATCCACATCCACATCACATTCACATCCACATCTCTTTACATTACATCACATCTCATCCACATCCACATCACTTTCACATCCACATCCCGTTACATCACATCACATCTCATCCACATCCACATCACATTCACATCCACATCTCTTTTCAGCACATCACATCTCATCCACATCCACATCACTTTCACATCCACATCCTTTTACATTACATTCTTTCACATACACATCACATTCTTTCACATACATATCCACATCCATTTACATCACATTCTTTCACATACACATCCACATCCATTTACATCACATTCTTTCACATACACATCTACATCTATTTACTTCCCATCTCACCCTTTCACATATCCTCTCATCTCATTCTCATTTCATCATTCAGATCCACATCCATTTACTTCACATCTCATCCACATTCATGTTCATCACACCACATCCTATCACATTCCATTCACATCTTATCACATCCATTCACATCCTATCGCATCCCATTTACATCTATTCACATCCTATCACATCCCATTTACATCTTATCACATCTATTCACATCCTATCGCATCCCATTCACATCTTATCGCATCTCATTTACATCTTATCACATCTATTCACATACCATTTACATCTTATCACATCCATTCACATCCTATCGCATCCCATTCACTTCTTATTCCCATTTAGTAGCTTTTCCTACTTCGATACCGATAATGGGACTTTTTCTAAATTTTTGCCAATTGTTTGGCTTAGATAAAGGTTCTCTTTCTCGATGACTATTTCCATATTCTTTCTCACTTTCTCAAATGAATTATATTTAATATTCCTCTTTTGAATAAAAGAATTCATGGGATTTACAAAAATATATTCTATCCATATTTTCACTTTTGATAAATATTCATAAATTGAATTATACTAAAAATTTCTCTTTTTCCCATTTAATTTCTTGAGTATCATGGGAATTTCTCTTTTTACATTTAATTGCTTGAATTCTAAATGTCATGGGAATTCCTCTTTTATCATCAAATAAATTTATCTAAAATTCTTCTTTTCTTTAATAAAAATATCCATTAATTCAATATGGCAAGAATTTCACTCTTACTATTTAAATGATTGAATTCCAAATGTCATGGGAATTCCTCTTTTATTATTTAAGTATTTCTCATAAAATAAATTTATCTAAAATAAAATATCCATTAATTTCAATATGCTAAGAATTTCACTTTTACTATTTAAATGATTGAATTCCAAATGTCATGGGAATTCCTCTTTTATCATTTAAATATTTCTCATGTGTAAAATAAATTTATCTAAAATTTCTCTTTAAATTTAAATAAAATATCCATTAATTCCAATATGCTAAGAATTCCACTCTTCCTATTTGAATGATTGAATTTCAAATATCATGGGAATTCCTCTTTTATCATTTAAATAAAATTATCATAATTTTTCTTTTTTCTTAATTATTTAATTATACATAAACCTTTAAAAATTTATTTTCCATTGAATGTGATGAAAATCATTCTTTTAGCCTAGGATATTCAATCCTAGAATATGGTAGGAAGCCCTCTTTTCACGTTATGCATAAGAATGAATTATGTATCAATTTCTTAAAAATTTTGCCATAGCTCCGCTGCTATTACTGATAATTTTTAATATTTTTGAAAAGAATAAGACTTAGTAATGTAATTATGATAGTATAACTATCTTTTAACCTTAAATCCAATTTATGGATTTAACTCATAAGATTACCATAATTTACTAGCATATAAGTATAAAAAACCATTTTCTTAATCTCTAGCTTCACAAGCCTAGAGTTTGATTTGTGAATTGAGAATTTCTCCATGAGAAGCATGAATTGAATAGAGAATTGGTCATAGGAATGACCGTTCTTTGGGGGAGAGAGAGATAAACATAAAAAGCATCCTAATTAAGCATAAATGTAAATTTTTCTTAATTATTCATTACAACTCTTAAGAAAAGCTTGATTTGCATTATAAACACTTAATTTAGAAACTTCTCAAGCTTGAGAGGGGTTGAGAAGTGAAAACATTGAGAATAGTAGAGAAAAACCATAAAATTACACTTTACCTCTTGTTTTTGCCTGCTTCTCTATCTTAGAAGCCCCCAACCAATCAATTGGTTAGTGTGTTGAAAGGAAAGCTCCAAGGATGGTTGAAGAGAGAGAGAGGCTCCACTCTCTCCAAAAGAATAGGATTTTTAAGGGATAATAAAAAATATCATTATTTCAATGTAATATTGGTATGGTATAGTTCACATATTTTTTTACAAAAGACTACGGATCTATTTATAGGTGAGGGAGGCCTCTAACCAAGTCCAACTAGGTTCTAGAATTTTCTAGGTTCAGTTTGGCTGAATTTGGACAAGATTTGGACCTAGTTTGGCTCCCTTTTGATTTGGTTTGATCCAGGAGAGAGGAGAGATAAAAATATCACAATTTTTTTGAGTTAAAAACTCCACCACATGTGTGAAATAGGTGCCTCCAAGGTGTCAAAAATGTATCATTATACCAAAATATCTCATTTTTTTAGTAATATCTCATAGTTTTTAACTAATAAACCTTATACTCAGTCCACTCTTCATCTTATGTGAGCATTTACTTTTTTTTTTGGATAATTTATTTTATTCTTTAGATTTATCTCATCCCCACACTTGGATTAATCCAATTGGTCCATAGGAATCTTAATTGAACCATAATCTTTTTTTTTTTTGAAAATCTTGACCCTTAGGCTAAGGTCCTTTATACACATTTTCAATTAATTCCAAATGCACATTGGAAAGTTCTTTTTGAAATTCTATTTCAAGGGAAACCATTTTAGACACTAGGAGGATTTTTATATCCAAAAATATCTCAATTTTGGATTACCTCTCTCTAGACATTTTCTCTCGCCAGGTCAAAACAGGGTAAAACAAGATCTTTCTTTTATTCCAGAGAGGAGAATAATTTCAAGAACAGAAGGGGAGGTTCTTACACATGTACACCTCAAAATATAGACGGAGGAATCTTACATCCTATCCCATTAAAAAACGTGAAATGTCCTCATCTCGCAGCTGGAGGACAACGCTTTCCCTTAAGATCCAACTGATTCTGAGGTTCCTTATAGTCTGGTCAACCCAACAAAATCCTGGGATAAAGATCCCTTTTCAAGAAGAACATATAGAACTCATTATCAGATAACAATTCATTCAGAATATATCATTCATATCCTTAACACAATAATGGTCCATTAGACCACAAATTCCATCTGAACATTCCTTCGTGGGAATCTATTCACATCCTATCACATCCCATTCACATCTTATCACATCTATTCTCATCCTATCTTATCCCATTCTCATCTTATCACATCTATTCACATCCTATCACATCCATTCACATCTCATCGCATCCTATTTACATCTTATCACATCTATTCAAATCTTATCGCATCCTATTTACATCTTATCACATCTATTTGCATCCTATTTACATCCATTCACATCTTATCGCATCGTATTTACATCTTATCACATCTATTCACATCCCATTTACATCTTATCACATCCATTCACATCCTATCGCATCCCATTCACTTCTTATTCCCATTTAGTAGCTTTTCCTACTTCGATACCGATAATGGGACTTTTTCTAAATTTCTGCCAATTGTTTGGCTTAGATAAAGGTTCTCTTTCTCGATGACTATTTCCATATTCTTTCTCACTTTCTCAAATGAATTATATTCAATATTCCTCTTTTGAATAAAAGAATTCATGGGATTTACAAAAATATATTCTATCCATATTTTCACTTTTGATAAATATTCATAAATTGAATTATACTAGAAATTTATCTTTTTTCCATTTAATTTCTTGGATCTCAAGTATCATGGGAATTCCTCTTTTTACATTTAATTGCTTGAATTCTAAATGTCATGGGAATTCCTCTTTTATCATCAAATAAATTTTTCTAAAATTCTTCTTTTCTTTAATAAAAATATCCATTAATTCAATATGGCAAGAATTTCACTTTTACTATTTAAATGATTGAATTCCAAATGTCATGGGAATTCCTCTTTTATCATTTAAATATTTCTCATAAAATAAATTTATCTAAAATAAAATATCCATTAATTCTAATATGCTAAGAATTTCACTTTTACTATTTAAATGATTGAATTCTAAATGTCATGGGAATTCCTCTTTTATCATTTAAATATTTCTCATGTATAAAATAAATTTATCTAAAATTTCTCTTTAAATTTAAATAAAATATCCATTAATTCCAATATGCTAAAAATTCCACTCTTCCTATTTGAATGATTGAATTTCAAATATCATGGAAATTTCTCTTTTATCATTTAAATAAAATTACCATAATTTTTCTTTTTTCTTAATTAGTTAATTATACATAAACCTTAAAAATTCATTTTTCATTGAATGTGATGAAAATCATTCTTTTAGCCTAGGATATTCAATCCTAGAATATGGTAGGAAGCCCTCTTTTCACGTTATGCATAAGAATGAATTATACATAAACCTTAAAAATTCGTTTTTCATTGAATGTGATGAAAATCATTCTTTTAGCCTAGGATATTCAATCCTAGAATATGGTAGGAAGCCCTCTTTTCACATTATGCATAAGATTGAATTATGTATCAATTTCTTAAAAATTTTGCCATAGCTCTGCTGCTATTACTGATAATTTTTAATATTTTTGAAAAGAATAAGACTTAGTAATGTAATTATGATAGTATAACTATCTTTTAACCTTAAATCTAATTTATGGATTTAACTCATAAGATTACCATAATTTACTAGCATATAAGTATAAAAAACCATTTTCTTAATCTCTAGCTTCACAAGCCTAGAGTTTGATTTGTGAATTGAGAATTTCTCCATGAGAAGCATGAATTGAATAGAGAATTGGTCATAGGAATGACCATTCTTTGGGGGAGAGAGAGATAAACATAAAAAGCATCCTAATTAAGCATAAATGTAAACTTTTCTTAATTATTCATTACAACTCTTAAGAAAAGCTTGATTTACATTATAAACACTTAATTTAGAAACTTCTCAAGCTTGAGAGGGGTTGAGAAGTGAAAACATTGAGAATAGTAGAGAAAAACCATAAAATTACACTTTACCTCTTGTTTTTGCTTACTTCTCTATCTTAGAAGAAGCCCCCAACCAATCAATTGGTTAGTGTGTTAAAAGGAAAGCTCCAAGGATGGTTGAAGAGAGAGAGAGAGAGAGCTCCACTCTCTCCAAAAGAAGAGGATTTTTAAGGGATAATACAAATATCATTATTTTAATGTAATACTGGCATGGTATAGTTCACATATTTTTTTACAAAAGACTAAGGATCTATTTATAGGTGAGGGAGACCTCTAACCAAGTCCAACTTGGTTCTAGAATTTTCTAGGTTCAGTTTGGCTGAATTTGGACAAGATTTGGACCTAGTTTGGCTCCCTTTTGATTTGGTTTGATCCAGGAGAGAGGAGAGATAAAAATATCATAATTTTTTTGAGTTAAAAACTCTACCACGTGTGAAATAGGTGCCTCCAAGGTGTCAAAAATGTAACATTATACCAAAATATCTCATTTTTTTAGTAATATCTCATAGTTTAAACCTTGTACTCAGTCAACGCTTCATCTTATGTGAGCATTTACTTTTTTTCGGGTATTTTATTTTATTCTTTAGATTTATCTCATCCCCATACTTGGATTAATCCAATTGGTCCATAGGAATCTTAATTGGATATTTTATTTTATTCTTTAGATTTATCTCATCCCCACACTTAGATTAATCCAATTGGTCCATAGGAATCTTAATTGGACCATAATCTAATTTTTTTTGAAAATCTTGACCCTTAGGCTAAGGTCCTTTATACACATTTTCAATTAATTCCAAATGCACATTGGAAAGTTCTTTTTGAAATTCTGTTTCAAGGGAAACCATTTTAGACACTAGGAGGATTTTTATATCAAAAAATGTCTCAATTTTGGATTACCTCTCTCTAGATATTTTCTCTCGCCAGGTCAAAACAGGGTAAAACAAGATCTTTCTTTTATTTCAGAGGGGAATAATTTCAAGAACAGAAGGGAAGGCTCTTACACCTGTACACCTCAAAATATAGAGGGAGGAATCTTACATCCTCTCCCATTAAAAAACGTGAGATGTCCTCATCTCGCAGCAGCTGGAGGACAACGCTTTCCCTTAAGATCCAACTGATTCTAGGGTTTCTTATAGTCTGGTCAACCCAACAAAATCCTGGGATAAAGATCCCTTTTCAAGAAGAACATATAGAACTCATTATAAGATAACAATTCATTCAGAATATATCATTCATATCCTTAATAATGGTCCATTAGACCGAAAATTCCATCTAAACATTCCTCCGTGGGAATCTATTCACATCCTATCACATCCCATTTACATCTTATCACATCTATTCACATCCTATCTTATTCCATTCACATCCTATCACATCTATTCACATCCTATCACATCCATTCACATCTTATCGCATCCTATTTACATCTTATCACATCTATTCACATCCCATTTACATCTTATCACATCCATTCACATCCTATCATATCCCATTCACTTCTTATTCCCATTTAGTAGCTTTTCCTACTTCGATACCGATAATAATGGGACTTTTTCTAAATTTCTGCAATTGTTTGGCTTGGATAAAGGTTCTCTTTCTCGATGAGTATTGCCATATTCCTTCTCACTTTCTCAAATGAATTATATTCAATATTCCTCTTTTGAATAAAAGAATTCATGGGATTTACAAAAATATAGTCTATCCATATTTCCACTTTTGATAAATATTCATAAATTAAATTATACTAAAAATTTCTCTTTTTCCCATTTAATTTCTTGGATCTCAAGTATCATGAGAATTTCTCTTTTTACATTTAATTGCTTGAATTCTAAATGTCATGGGAATTCCTCTTTTATCATCAAATAAATCTATCTAAAATTCTTCTTTTTTTAAATAAAAATATCCATTAATTCAATATGGCAAGAATTTCACTTTTACTATTTAAATGATTGAATTTCAAATGTCATGGGAATTCCTCTTTTATCATTTAAATATTTCTCATAAAATAAATTTATCTAAAATAAAATATCCATTAATTCCAATATGCTAAGAATTTCACTTTTACTATTTAAATGATTGAATTCCAAATGTCATGGGAATTCCTCTTTTATCATTTAAATATTTCTCATGTATAAAATAAATTTATCTAAAATTTCTCTTTAAATTTAACTAAAATATCTATTAATTCCAATATGCTAAGAATTCCACTCTTCCTATTTGAATGATTGAATTTCAAATGTCATGGGAATTCCTCTTTTATCATTTAAATAAAATTACCATAATTTTCTTTTTTCTTAATTATTTAATTTTACATAAACCTTAAAAATTCATTTTCCTTTGAATGTGATGAAAATCATTCTTTTAGCCTAGGATATTCAATCCTATAATATGGTAGGAAGCTCTCTTTTCATGTTATGCATAAGAATGAATTATGTATCAATTTTCAAAAATTTTGCCATAGCTTCGCTGCTATTACTGATAATTTTTAATATTTTTAAAAAGAATAAGACTTAGTAATGTAATTATGATAGTATAACTATCTTTTAATCTTAAATCTAATTTATGGATTTAACTCATAAGATTACCATAATTTACTAGCATATAAGTATAAAAAACCATTTTCTTAATCTCTAGCTTCACAAGCCTAGAGTTTGATTTGTGAATTGAGAATTTCTCCATGAGAAGCATGAATTGAATAGAGAATTGGTCATAGGAATGACCATTCTTTGGGGGAGAGAGATAAACATAAAAAGCATTCTAATTAAGCATAAATGTAAACTTTTCTTAATTATTCATTATAACTCTTAAGAAAAGCTTGATTTATATTATAAACACTTAATTTAGAAACTTCTCAAGCTTGAGAGGGGTTGAGAAGTGAAAACATTGAGAATAGTAGAGAAAAACCATAAAATTACACTTTACCTCTTGTTTTTGCTTGCTTCTCTATCTTAGAAGAAGCCCCCAACCAATCAATTGGTTAGTGTGTTGAAAGGAAAGCTCCAAGGATGGTTGAAGAGAGAGAGAGGCTCCACTCTCTCCAAAAGAAGAGGATTTTTAAGGGATAATAAAAATATCATTATTTTAATGTAATACTGGCATGGTATAGTTCACATATTTTTTTACAAAAGACTAAGGATCTATTTATAGGTAAGGGAGGCCTCTAACCAAGTCCAACTAGGTTCTAGAATTTTCTAGGTTCAGTTTGGATGAATTTGGACAAGATTTGGACCTAGTTTGGCTCCCTTTTGATTTGGTTTGATCCAGGAGAGAGGAGAGATAAAAATATCACAATTTTTTTTGAGTTAAAAACTCCACCACATGTGTGAAATAGGTGCCTCCAAGGTGTCAAAAATGTATCATTATACCAAAATATCTCATTTTTTTAGTAATATCTCATAGTTTTTAACTAATAAACCTTGTACTCAGTCCACTCTTCATCTTATGTGAGCATTTACTTTTTTTTGGGTATTTTATTTTATTCTTTAGATTTATCTCATCCCCACACTTGGATTAATCCAATTGGTTCATAGGAATCTTTATTGGACCATAATCTAATTTTTTTTGAAAATCTTGACCCTTAGGCTAAGGTCCTTTATACACATTTTCAATTAATTCCAAATGCACATTGGAAAGTTCTTTTTGAAATTTTGTTTCAAAACATGAAAACCATTTTAGACACTAGGAGAATTTTTATATCCAAAAATATCTCAATTTTGGATTACCTCTCTCTAGATATTTTTTGTCGCCAGGTCAAATAGGGTAAAACAAGATCTTTCTTTTATTCCAGAGAGGGGAATAATTTCAAGAACAGAAGGGAAGATTCTTACACCTGTACACCTCAAAATATAGAGGGAGGAATCATACATCCTATCCCATTAAAAAACGTGAGATGTCCTCATCTCGCAGCTGGAGGACAACGCTTTCACTTAAGATCCAACTGATTCTGGGGTTCCTTATAGTCTGGTCAACCCAACAAAATCCCGGGATAAAGATCCCTTTTCAAGAAGAACATATAGAACTCATTATCAGATAACAATTCATTCAGAATATATCATTCATATCCTTAACACAATAATGGTCCATTAGACCAAAAATTCCATCTGAACATTCCTCCGTGGGAATCTATTCACATCTTATCACATCCCATTTACATCTTATCACATCTATTCACATCCTATCTTATCCCATTCACATCTTATCACATCTATTCACATCCTATCACATCCATTCACATCTTATCGCATCCTATTTACATCTTATCACATCTATTCACATCCCATTTACATCTTATCACATCCATTCACATCCTATCGCATCCCATTCACTTCTTATTCCCATTTAGTAGCTTTTTCTACTTTAATACCGATAATGGGACTTTTTCTAAATTTTTGCAATTGTTTGGCTTAGATAAAGGTTCTCTTTCTCGATGACTATTTCCATATTCTTTCTCACTTTCTCAAATGAATTATATTCAATATTCCTCTTTTGAATAAAAGAATTCATGGGATTTACAAAAATATATTCTATCCATATTTTCACTTTTGATAAATATTCATAAATTCAAATATACTAAAAATTTCTCTTTTTTCCATTTAATTTCTTGGATCTCAAGTATCATGGGAATTCCTCTTTTTACATTTAATTGCTTGAATTCTAAATGTCATGGGAATTCCTCTTTTATCATCAAATAAATTTTTCTAAAATTCTTCTTTTCTTTAATAAAAATATCCATTAATTCAATATGGCAAGAATTTCACTTTTACTATTTAAATGATTGAATTCCAAATGTCATGGGAATTTCTCTTTTATCATTTAAATATTTCTCATAAAATAAATTTATTTAAAATAAAATATCCATTAATTCCAATATGCTAAGAATTTCACTTTTACTATTTAAATGATTGAATTCTAAATGTCATGGGAATTCCTCTTTTATCATTTAAATATTTCTCATGTATAAAATAAATTTATCTAAAATTTCTCTTTAAATTTAAATAAAATATCCATTAATTCCAATATGCTAAGAATTCCACTCTTCCTATTTGAATGATTGAATTTCAAATGTCATGGGAATTCCTCTTTTATCATTTAAATAAAATTACCATAATTTTTCTTTTTTCTTAATTATTTAATTATACGTAAACCTTAAAAATTCATTTTCCTTTGAATGTGATGAAAATCATTCTTTTAGCCTAGGATATTCAATCCTAGAATATGGTAGGAAGCCCTCTTTTCACGTTATGCATAAGAATGAATTATGTATCAATTTCTTAAAATTTTTACCATAGCTTCGCTGCTATTACTGATAATTTTTAATATTATTGAAAAGAATAAGACTTAGTAATGTAATTATGATAGTATAACTATCTTTTAACCTTAAATCTAATTTATGGATTTAACTCATAAGATTACCATAATTTACTAGCATATAAGTATAAAAAATCATTTTCTTAATCTCTAGCTTCACAAGCCTAGAGTTTGATTTGTGAATTGAGAATTTCTCCATGAGAAGCATGAATTGAATAGAGAATTGGTCATAGGAATGACCATTCTTTTGGGGAGAGAGAGATAAACATAAAAAGCATCCTAATTAAGCATAATGTAAACTTTTCTTTATTATTCATTACAACTCTTAAGAAAAGCTTGATTTGCATTATAAACACTTAATTTAGAAACTTCTCAAGCTTGAGAGGGGTTGAGAAGTGAAAACATTGAGAATAGTAGAGAAAAACCATAAAATTACACTTTACCTCTTGTTTTTGCTTGCTTCTCTATCTTAGAAGAAGCCCCCAACCAATCAATTGGTTAGTGTGTTGAAAGGAGAGCTCCAAGGATGGTTGAAGAGAGAGAGAGGCTCCACTCTCTCCAAAAGAAGAGGATTTTTAAGGGATAATAAAAAATATTATTATTTTAATGTAATACTGGCATGGTATAGTTCACATATTTTTTTACAAAAGACTAAGGATCTATTTATAGGTGAGGGAGGCCTCTAACCAAGTCCAACTAGGTTCTAGAATTTTCTAGGTTCAGTTTGGACGAATTTGGATAAGATTTGGACCTAGTTTGGCTCCCTTTTGATTTGGTTTGATCC
The DNA here is from genome assembly GCF_041138505.1 of Cibotium barometz. NCBI lineage: Eukaryota > Viridiplantae > Streptophyta > Polypodiopsida > Cyatheales > Cibotiaceae > Cibotium > Cibotium barometz. The sequence continues at coordinate 25,203,337 of NC_141075.1, read as the reverse complement.
AGGAGAGAGGAGAGATAAAAATATCACAATTTTTTTGAGTTAAAAACTCCACCACATGTGTGAAATAGGTGCCTCCAAGGTGTCAAAAATGTATCATTATACCGAAATATCTCATTTTTTTAGTAATATCTCATAGTTTTTAACTAATAAACCTTAAACTCAGTCCACTCTTCATCTTATGTGAGCATTTACTTTTTTTGGGTATTTTATTTTTTTCTTTAGATTTATCTCATCCCCACACTTGGATTAATCCAATTGGTCCATAGGAATCTTAATTGGACCATAATCTAATTTTTTTTGAAAATCTTAACCCTTAGGCTAAGGTCCTTTATACACATTTTCAATTAATTCCAAATGCACATTGGAAAGTTCTTTTTGAAATTCTGTTTCAAAACATGAAAACCATTTTAGACACTAGGAGAAATTTTATATCCAAAAATACCTCAATTCTGGATTACCTCTCTGTAGACATTTTCTCTCGCCAGGTCAAAATAGGGTAAAACAAGATCTTTCTTTTATTCCAGAGAGGGGAATAATTTCAAGAACAGAAGGGGAGGTTCTTACACCTGTACACCTCAAAATATAGAGGGAGGAATCTTACATCCTATCCCATTAAAAAACGTGAGATGTCCTCATGTCGCAGTTGGAGGACAATGCTTTCCCTTAAGATCCAACTGATTCTGGGGTTCCTTATAGTCTGGTCAACCCAACAAAATCCTGGGATAAAGATCCCTTTTCAAGAAGAACATATAGAACTCATTATCAGATAACAGTTCATTCAGAATATATCATTCATATCCTTAACACAATAATGGTCCATTAGACCAAAAATTCCATCTGAACATTCCTCCGTGGGAATCTATTCACATCCTATCACATCCCATTTACATCTTATCACATCTATTCACATCCTATCTTATCCCATTCACATCTTATCACATCTATTCACATCCATTCACATCTTATCGCATCCTATTTACATCTTATCACATCTATTTACATCCCATTTACATCTTATCACATCCATTCACATCTTATCGAATCCTATTTACATCTTATCACATCTATTCACATCCCATTTACATCTTATCACATCCATTCACATCCTATCGCATCCCATTCACTTCTTATTCCCATTTAGTAGCTTTTTCTACTTCGATACCGATAATGGGACTTTTTCTAAATTTTTGCTAATTGTTTGGCTTAGATAAAGGTTCTCTTTCTTGATGACTATTTCCATATTCTTTCTCACTTTCTCAAATGAATTATATTCAATATTCCTCTTTTGAATAAAAGAATTCATGGGATTTACAAAAATATATTCTATCCATATTTCCACTTTTGATAAATATTCATAAATTGAAATATACTAAAACTTTCTTTTTTTTCATTTAATTTCTTGGAACTCAAGTATCATGGGAATTCCTCTTTTTACATTTAATTGCTTGAATTCTGAATGTCATGGGAATTCCTGTTTTATCATCAAATAAATTTTTCTAAAATTCTTCTTTTCTTTAATAAAAATATCCATTAATTCAATATGGCAAGAATTTCACTTTTACTATTTACATGATTGAATTCCAAATGTCATGGGAATTCCTCTTTTATCATTTAAATATTTTTCATAAAATAAATTTATCTAAAATAAAATATCCATTAATTCCAATATGCTAAGAATTTCACTTTTACTATTTAAATGATTGAATTCTAAATGTCATGGGAATTCCTCTTTTATCATTTAAATATTTCTCATGTATAAAATAAATTTATCTAAAATTTCTCTTTAAATTTAAATAAAATATCCGTTATTTCCAATATGCTAAGAATTCCACTCTTCCTATTTGAATGATTCAATTTCAAATGTCATGGGAATTCCTCTTTTATCATTTAAATAAAATTACCATAATTTTCTTTTTTCTTAATTATTTAATTATACATAAACCTTAAAAGTTCATTTTCCTTTGAATGTGATGAAAATCATTCTTTTAGCCTAGGATATTCAATCCTAGAATATGGTAGGAAGCCCTCTTTTCACGTTATGTCTTTCTCACTTTCTCAAATGAATTATATTCAATATTCCTCTTTTGAATAAAAGAATTCATGGGATTTACAAAAATATATTCTATCCATATTTTCACTTTTGATAAATATTCATAAATTGAAATATACTAAAAATTTCTCTTTTTTTCATTTAATTTCTTGGATCTCAAGTATCATGGGAATTCCCCTTTTTACATTTAATTGCTTGAATTCTAAATGTCATGGGAATTCCTCTTTTATCATCAAATAAATTTTTCTAAAACTCTTCTTTTCTTGAATAAAAATATCCATTAATTCAATATGGCAAGAATTTCACTTTTACTATTTAAATGATTGAATTCCAAATGTCATGGGAATTCCTCTTTTATAATTTAAATATTTCTCATAAAATAAATGTATCTAAAATAAAATATCCATTAATTCCAATATGCTAAGAATTTTACTTTTACTATTTAAATGATTGAATTCTAAATGTCATGGGAATTCCTCTTTTATCATTTAAATATTTCTCATGTATAAAATAAATTTATCTAAAACTTCTCTTTAAATTTAAATAAAATATCCATTAATTCCAATATGCTAAGAATTCCACTCTTCCTATTTGAATGATTGAATTTCAAATGTCATGGGAATTCTTCTTTTATCATTTAAATAAAATTACCATAATTTTCTTCTTTCTTAATTATTTAATTATACATAAACCTTAAAAATTGATTTTCCTTTGAATGTGATGAAAATCATTCTTTTAGCCTAGGATATTCAATCCTAGAATATGGTAAGAAGCCCTCTTTTCACGTTATGCATAAGAATGAATTATGTATCAATTTCTTAAAAATTTTACCATAGCTTCGCTCTATTACTGATAATTTTTAATATTTTTAAAAAGAATAAGAGTTAGTAATGTAATTATGATAGTATAACTATCTTTGAACCTTAAATCTAATTTATGGATTTAACTCATAAGATTACCATAATTTATTAGCATATAAGTATAAAAAACCATTTTCTTAATCTCTAACTTGACAAGCCTAGAGTTTGATTTGTAAATTGAGAATTTCTCCATGAGAAGCATGAATTGAATAGAGAATTGGTCATAGGAATGATCATTCTTTGGGGGAGAGAGAGATAAACATAAAAAGCATCCTAATTAAGCATAATGTAAACTTTTCTTAATTATTCATTACAACTCTTAAGAAAAGCTTGATTTGCATTATAAACACTTAATTTAGAAACTTCTCAAGCTTGAGAGGGGTTGAGAAGTGAAAACATTGAGAATAGTAGAGAAAAACCATAAAATTACACTTTACCTCTTGTTTTTGCTTGCTTCTCTATCTTAGAAGAAGCCCCCAACCAATCAATTGGTTAGTGTGTTGAAAGGAAAGCTCCAAGGATGGTTGAAGAGAGAGAGAGGCTCCACTCTCTCCAAAAGAAGAGGATTTTTAAGGGATAATAAAAAATATCATTATTTTAATGTAATACTGGCATGGTATAGTTCACATATTTTTTTACAAAAGACTAAGGATCTATTTATAGGTGAGGGAGGCCTCTAACCAAGTCCAACTAGGTTCTAGAATTTTCTAGGTTTAGTTTGGATGAATTTGGACAAAATTTGGACCTAGTTTGGCTCCCTTTTGATTTGGTTTGATCCAGGAGAGAGGAGAGATAAAAATATCACAATTTTTATGAGTTAAAAACTCCACCACACGTGTGAAATAGGTGCCTCCAAGGTGTCAAAAATGTATCATTATACCAAAATATCTCATTTTTTTAGTAATATCTCATAGTTTTTAACTAATAAACCTTGTACTCAGTCCACTCTTCATCTTATGTGAGCATTTACTTTTTTTTGGATATTTTATTTTATTCTTTAGATTTATCTCATCCCCACACTTGGATTAATCCAATTGGTCCATACGAATCTTAATTGGACCATAATCTAATTTTTTTTGAAAATCTTGACCCTTAGGCTAAGGTCCTTTATACACATTTTCAATTAATTCCAAATGCACATTGGAAAGTTCTTTTTGAAATTCTGTTTCAAAACATGAAAACCATTTTCGACACTAGGAGAATTTTTATATCCAAAAATATCTCAATTTTGGATTACCTCTCTCTAGACATTTTCTGTTGCCAGGTCAAAATACGGTAAAACAAGATCTTTCTTTTATTCCAGAGGGGAATAATTTCAAGAATAGAAGGGGAGGTTCTTACACCTGTACACCTCAAAATATGGAGGGAGGAATCATACATCCTATCCCATTAAAAAACGTGAGATGTCCGCATCTCGCGGCTGGAGGACAACGCTTTCACTTAAGATCCAACTGATTCTGGGGTTCCTTATAGTCTGGTCAACCCAACAAAATCCTTGGATAAAGATCCCTTTTTAAGAAGAACATATAGAACTCATTATCAGATAACAATTCATTCAGAATATATCATTCATATCCTTAACACAATAATGGTCCATTAGACCAAAAATTCCATCTGAACATTCCCTTGTGGGAATCTATTCACATCCTATCACATCCCATTTACATCTTATCACATCTATTCTTATCCTATCTTATCCCATTCACATATTATCACATCTATTCACATCCTATCACATCCATTCACATCTTATCGCATCCTATTTACATCTTATCACATCTATTCACATCCCATTTACATCTTATCACATCCATTCACATCCTATCGCATCCCATTCACTTCTTATTCCCATTTAGTAGCTTTTCCTACTTCGATACCGATAATGGAACTTTTTCTAAATTTTTGCAATTGTTTGGCTTAGATAAAGGTTCTCTTTCTCGATGACTATTTCCATATTCTTTCTCACTTTCTCAAATGAATTATATTCAATATTCCTCTTTTGAATAAAAGAATTCATGGGATTTACAAAAATATATTCTATCCATATTTCCACTTTTGATAAATATTCATAAATTCAAATATACTAAAAATTTCTCTTTTTTCCATTTAATTTCTTGGATCTCAAGTATCATGGGAATTCCTCTTTTTACATTTAATTGCTTGAATTCTAAATGTCATGGGAATTCCTCTTTTATCATCAAATAAATTTATCTAAAATTCTTCTTTTCTTTAATAAAAATATCCATTAATTCAATATGGCAAGAATTTAACTTTTACTATTTAAATGATTGAATTCCAAATGTCATGGGAATTCCTCTTTTATCATTTAAATATTTATCATAAAATAAATTTATCTAAAATAAAATATCCATTAATTCTAATATGCTAAGAATGTCACTTTTACTATTTAAATGATTGAATTCTAAATGTCAAGGGAATTCCTCTTTTATCATTTAAATATTTCTCATGTATAAAATAAATTTATCTAAAATTTCTCTTTAAATTTAAATAAAATATCCATTAATTCCAATATGCTAAGAATTCCACTCTTCCTATTTGAATGATTGAATTTCAAATGTCATGGGAATTCCTCTTTTATCACTTAAATAAAATTACCTTAATTTTCTTTTTTCTTAATTATTTAATTATACATAAACCTTAAAAATTCATTTTCCTTTGAATGTGATGAAGATCATTCTTTTAGCCTAGGATATTCAATCCTAGAATATGTTAGGAAGCCCTCTTTTCACGTTATGCATAAGAATGAATTATGTATCAATTTCTTAAAAATTTTACCATAGCTTCGCTGCTATTACTGATAATTTTTAATATTTTTAAAATTCAATCATTCAAATAGGAAGAGTGGAATTCTTAGCATATTGGAATTAATGGATATTTTATTTAAATTTAAAGAGGAACTTTAGATAAATTTATTTTATACATGAGAAATATTTAAATGATAAAAGAGAAATTTCCATGACATTTAGAATTCAATCATTTAAATAGTAAAAGTGAAATTCTTAACATATTGAAATTAATGGATATTTTATTTTAGATAAATTTATTTTATGAGAAATATTTAAATGATAAAAGAGGAATTTCCATGACATTTGGAATTCAATCATTTAAATAGTAAAAGTGAAATTCTTACCATATTGAATTAATGGATATTTTTATTAAAGAAAAGAAGAATTTTAGATAAATTTATTTGATGATAAAAGAGGAATTCCCATGACATTTAGAATTCAAGCAATTAAATGTAAAAAGAGGAATTCCCATGATACTTGAGATCCAAGAAATTAAATGGAAAAAAGAGAAATTTTTAGTATAATTCAATTTATGAATATTTATCAAAAGTGGAAATATGGATAGAATATATTTTTGTAAATCCCATGAATTCTTTTATTCAATATTGAATATAATTAATTTGAGAAAGTGAGAAAGAATATGGAAATAGTCATCAAGAAAGAGAACCTTTATCTAAGCCAAACAATTGGTAAAAATTTAGAAAAAGTCCCATTATCGATATCGAAGTAGGAAAAGCTACTAAATGGGAATAAGAAGTGAATGGGATGCGATAGGATGTGATAAGATGTAAATGGGATGTGAATAGATGTGATAAGATGTAAATAGGATGCGATAAGATGTGAACCGATGTGATAGGATGTGTATAGATGTGATAAGATGTGAATGGGATGTGATAGGATGTGAATAGATGTGATAAGATATAAATGGGATGTGATAGGATGAGAATAGATTCCCACGGAGGAATGTTCAGATGGAATTTTCGGTCTAATGGACCATTATTGTGTTAAGGATATGAATGATATATTCTGAATGAATTGTTATCTGATAATGAGTTCTATATGTTCTTCTTGGAAAGGGATCTTTATCCCAGGATTTTGTTGGGTTGACCAGACTATAAGGAATCCCAGAATCAGTTGGATCTTAAGGGAAAGAGTTGTCCTCCAGTTGCGAGATGAGGACATCTCACGTTTTTTAAGTGGGATAGGATGTAAGATTCCTCCCTCTATATTTTGAGGTGTGTAGGTGTAAGAACCTCCCCTTCTGTTCTTGAAATTATTCCCCTCTCTGGAATAAAAGAAAGATCTTATTTTATCCTAATTTGACCTGGCGAGAGAAAATGTCTAGAGAGAGGTAATCCAAAATTGAGATATTTTTTGATATAAAAATCCTCCTAGTGTCTAAAATGGTTTCCCTTAAAACAAAATTTCAAAAAGAACTTTCCAATGTGCATTTGGAATTAATTGAAAATGTGTATAAAGGACCTTAGCCTACGGGTTAAGATTTTCAAAAAAAAATTAGATTATGGTCCAATTAAGATTCCTATGGACCAAGTGGATTAATCCAAGTGTGGGGATGAGATAAATCTAAAGAATAAAATAAAATATCCAAAAAAGTAAATGCTCACATAAGATGAAGAGTTGACTGAGTACAAGGTTTAATAGTTAAAAACTATAAGATATTACTAAAAAAAATGAGATATTTTGGTATAATGATACATTTTTGACACCTCAGAGGCACCTATTTCACACATGTGGTGGAGTTTTTAACTCAAAAAAATTGTGATATTTTTATCTCTCCTCTCTCCTGGATCAAACCAAATCAAAAGGGAGCCAAACTAGGTCCAAATCTTATCCAAATTCAGCCAAACTGAACCTAGAAAATAGATCCTAGTTGGACTTGGTTAGAGGCCTCCCTCACCTATAAATAGATCCTTAGTCTTTTGTAAAAAAATATGTGAACTATACCATGCCGGTATTACATTAAAATAATGATATTTTTTATTATCCCTTAAAAATCCTCTTCTTTTGGAGAGAGTGGAGCCTCTCTCTCTTCAACCATCCTTGGAGCTTTCCTTTCAACACACTAACCAATTGATTGGTTGGGGGCTTCTTCTAAGATAGAGAAGCAAGCAAAAACAAGAGGTAAAGTGTAATTTTATGGTTTTTCTCGACTATTCTCAATGTTTTCACTTCTCAACCCCTCTCAAGCTTGAGAAGTTTCTAAATTAAGTGTTTATAATGCAAATCAAGCTTTTCTTAAGAGTTGTAATGAATAATTAAGAAAAGTTTACATTTATGCTTAATTAGGATGCTTTTTATGTTTATCTCTCTCTCCCCCAAAGAATGGTCATTCCTATGACCAATTCTCTATTCAATTCATGCTTCTCATGGAGAAATTCTCAATTCACAAATCAAACTCTAGGCGTGTGAAGCTAGAGATTAAGAAAATGGTTTTTTATACTTATATGCTAGTAAATTATGGTAATCTTATGAGTTAAATCCATAAATTAGATTTAAAGTTAAAAGATAGTTATACTATCATAATTACATTACTAAGTCTTATTCTTTTCAAAAATATTAAAAATTATTAGTAATAGCAGCAAAGCTATGGCAAAATTTTTAAGAAATTGATACATAATTCATTCTTATGCATAACGTGAAAAGAGGGCTTCTTAACATATTCTAGGATTGAATATCCTAGGCTAAAAGAATGATTTTCATCACATTCAAAGGAAAATGAATTTTTAAGGTTTATGTATAATTAAATAATTAAGAAAAAAGAAAATTATGGTAATTTTATTTAAATGATAAAAGAGGAATTCCCATGACATTTGAAATTCAATCATTCAAATAGTAAGAGTGGAATTCTTAGCATATTGGAATTAATGGATATTTTATTTAAATTTAAAGAGAAATTTTAGATAAATTTATTTTATACATGAGAAATATTTAAATGATAAAAGAGGAATTCCCGTGACATTTAGAATTCAATCATTTAAATAGTAAAAGTGAAATTCTTAGCATATTGGAATTAATGGATATTTTATTTTAGATAAATTTATTTTATGAGAAATATTTAAATGATAAGAGAGGAATTTCCATGACATTTGGAATTCAATCATTTAAATAGTAAAAGTGAAATTCTTGCCATATTGAATTAATGGATATTTTTATTAAAGAAAAGAAGAATTTTAGAAAAATTTATTTGATGATAAAAGAGGAATTCCCATGACATTTAGAATTCAAGCAATTAAATGTAAAAAGAGGAATTCCCATGATACTTGAGATCCAAGAAATTAAATGGAAAAAAGAGAAATTTTTAGTATATTTGAATTTATGAATATTTATCAAAAGTGAAAATATGGATAGAATATATTTTTGTAAATCCCATGAATTCTTTTATTGAAAAGAGGAATATTGAATATAATTCATTTGAGAAAGTGAGAAAGAATATGGAAATAGTCATCGAGAAAGAGAACCTTTATCTAAGCCAAACAATTGGCATAAATTTAGAAAAAGTTTCATTATCGGTACCGAAGTAGGAAAAGCTACTAAATGGGAATAAGAAGTGAATGGGATGCGATAGGATGTGAATGGATGTGATAAGATGTAAATGGGATGTGAATAGATGTGATAAGATGTAAATAGGATGCGATAAGATGTGAATGGATGTGATAGGATTTGAATAGATGTGATAAGATGTGAATGGGATAAGATAGGATATGAATAGATGTGATAAGATGTAAATGGGATGTGATAGGATGTGAATAGATTCCCACGGAGGAATGTTCAGATGGAATTTTTGGTCTAATGGACCATTATTGTGTTAAGGATATGAATGATATATTCTGAATGAATTGTTATCTGATAATGAGTTCTATATGTTCTTCTTGAAAAGGGATCTTTATCCCAGGATTTTGTTGGGTTGACCAGACTATAAGGATCCCTAGAATCAGTTAGATCTTAAGGGAAAGCGTTGTCCTCCAGCTGCGAGATGAGGACATCTCACGTTTTTTAATGGGATAGGATGTAAGATTCCTCCCTCTATATTTTGAGTACATGTGTAAGAACCTCCCCTTCTATTCTTGAAATTATTCCCCTCTCTGGAATAAAAGAAAGATCTTGTTTTACCCTATTTTGACCTGGCGAGAGAAAATGTCTAGAGAGAGGTAATCCAAAATTGAGATATTTTTGGATATAAAAATCCTCCTAGTGTCTAAAATGGTTTTCATGTTTTAAAACAGAATTTCAAAAAGAACTTTCCAATGTGCATTTGGAATTATTTGAAAATGTGTATAAAGGACCTTAGCCTAAGGGTCAAGATTTTCAAAAAAAATTAGATTATGGTCCAATTAAGATTCCTATGGACCAATTGGATTAATCCAAGTGTGGGGATGAGATAAATCTAAAGAATAAAATAAAATACCCAAAAAAAAGTAAATGCTCACATAAGATGAAGAGTGGAATGAGTACAAGGTTTATTAGTTAAAAACTATGAGATATTACTAAAAAAATGAGATATTTTGGTATAATGATACATTTTTGACACCTTGGAGGCACCTATTTCGCACATGTGGTGGAGTTTTTAACTCAAAAAAATTGTGATATTTTGATCTCTCCTCTCTCCTGGATCAAACCAAATCAAAAGGGAGCCAAACTAGATCCAAATCTTGTCCAAATTCAGCCAAACTGAACCTAGAAAATTCTAGAACCTAGTTGGACTTGGTTAGAGGCCTCCCTCACCTATAAATAGATCCGTAGTCTTTTGTAAAAAAATATGTGAACTATACCATGCCAGTATTACATTAAAATAATGATATTTTTTATTATCCCTTAAAAATCCTCTTCTTTTGGAGAAAGTGGAGCCTCTCTCTCTTCAACCATCCTTGGAGCTTTCCTTTCAACACACTAACCAATTGATTGGTTGGGGGCTTCTTCTAAGATAGAGAAGCAAGCAAAAACAAGAGGTAAAGTGTAATTTTATGGTTTTTCTCTACTATTCTCAATGTTTTCACTTCTCAACCCCTCTCAAGCTTGAGAAGTTTCTAAATTAAGTGTTTATAATGCAAATCAAGCTTTTCTTAAGAGTTGTAATGAATAATTAAGAAAAGTTTACATTTATGCTTAATTAGGATGCTTTTTATGTTTATCTCTCTCTCCCCCAAAGAATGGTCATTCCTATGACCAATTCTCTATTCAATTCATGCTTCTCATGGAGAAATTCTCAATTCACAAATCAAACTCTAGGCTTGTGAAGCTAGAGATTAAGAAAATGATTTTTTATACTTATATGCTAGTAAATTATGGTAATCTTATGAGTTAAATCCATAAATTAGATTTAAGGTTCAAAGATAGTTATACTATCATAATTACATTACTAAGTCTTATTCTTTTCAAAAATATTAAAAATTATCAGTAATAGCAGCGAAGCTATGGTAAAATTTTTAAGAAATTGATACAGAATTCATTCTTATGCATAACGTGAAAAGAGGGCTTCCTACCATATTCTAGGATTGAATATCCTAGGCTAAAAGAATGATTTTCATCACATTCAAAGGAAAATGAACTTTTAAGGTTTATGTATAATTAAATAATTAAGAAAAAAGAAAATTATGGTAATTTTATTTAAATGATAAAAGAGGAATTCCCATGACATTTGAAATTGAATCATTCAAATAGGAAGAGTGGAATTCTTAGCATATTGGAAATAACGGATATTTTATTTAAATTTAAAGAGAAATTTTAGATAAATTTATTTTATACATGAGAAATATTTAAATGATAAAAGAGGAATTCCCATGACATTTAGAATTCAATCATTTAAATAGTAAAAGTGAAATTCTTAGCATATTGGAATTAATGGATATTTTATTTTAGATAAATTTATTTTATGAGAAATATTTAAATGATAAAAGAGGAATTCCCATGACATTTGGAATTCAATCATTTAAATAGTAAAAGTGAAATTCTTGCCATATTGAATTAATGGATATTTTTATTAAAGAAAAGAAGAATTTTAGAAAATTTTATTTGATGATAAAGAGGAATTCCCATGACATTTAGAATTCAAGCAATTAAATGTAAAAAGAGGAATTCCTATAATACTTGAGATCCAAGAAATTAAATGGAAAAAAGAGAAATTTTTAGTATAATTCAATTTATGAATATTTATCAAAAGTGAAAATATGGATAGAATATATTTTTGTAAATCCCATGAATTCTTTTATTCAAAAGAGGAATATTGAATATAATTCATTTGAGAAAGTGAGAAAGAATATGGAAATAGTCATCGAGAAAGAGAACCTTGATCTAAGCCAAACAATTGGCATAAATTTAGAAAAAGTCCCATTATCGGTATCGAAGTAGGAAAAGCTACTAAATGGGAATAAGAAGTGAATGGGATGCGATAGGATGTGAATGGATGTGATAAGATGTAAATGGGATGTGAATAGATGTGATACGATATAAATAGGATGCGATAAGATGTGAATGGATGTGATAGGATGTGAATAGATGTGATAAGATGTGAATGGGATAAGATAGGATGTGAATAGATGTGATAAGATGTAAATGGGATGTGATAGGATGTGAATAGATTCCCACGGAGGAATGTTGAGATGGAATTTTTGGTCTAATGGACCATTATTGTGTTAAGGATATGAATTATATATTCTGAATGAATTGTTATCTGATAATGAGTTCTATATGTTCTTCTTGAAAAGGGATCTTTATCGCAGGATTTTGTTGGGTTGACCAGACTATAAGGAACCCCAGAATCAGTTGGATCTTAAGTGAAAGCGTTGTCCTCCAGCCGCGAGATGAGGACATCTTACATTTTTTAATGGGATAGGATGTAAGATTCCTCCCTCTATATTTTGAGGTGTACAGGTGTAAGAACCTCCCCTTCTGTTCTTTAAATTATTCCCCTCTCTGGAATAAATAAAAGATCTTGTTTTACCCTATTTTGACCTGGCGACAGAGGTAATCCAAAATTGAGATATTTTTGGATATAAAAATTCTCCTAGTGTCTAAAATGGTTTTCATGTTTTGAAACAGAATTTCAAAAAGAACTTTCCAATGTGCATTTGGAATTAATTGAAAATGTGTATAAAGGATCTGAGCCTAAGGGTCAAGATTTTCAAAAAAAATTAGATTATGGTCCAATTAAGATTCCTATGGACCAATTGGATTAATCCAAGTGTGGGGATGAGATAAATCTAAAGAATAAAATAAAATACCCAAAAAAAAGTAAATGCTCACATAAGCTGAAGAGTGGAATGAGTACAAGGTTTATTAGTTAAAAACTATGAGATATTACTAAAAAAATGAGATATTTTGGTATAATGATACATTTTTGACACCTTGGAGGCACCTATTTCACACATGTGGTGGAGTTTTTAACTCAAAAAAATTGTGATATTTTTATCTCTCCTCTCTCCTGGATCAAACCAAATCAAAAGGGAGCCAAACTAGATCCAAATCTTGTCCAAATTCAGCCAAACTGAACCTAGAAAATTCTAGAACCTAGTTGGACTTGGTTAGAGGCCTCCCTCACCTATAAATAGATCCGTAGTCTTTTGTAAAAAAATATGTGAACTATACCATGCCAGTATTACATTAAAATAATGATATTTTTTATTATCCCTTAAAAATCCTCTTCTTTTGGAGAGAGTGGAGCCTCTCTCTCTTCAACCATCCTTGGAGCTTTCCTTTCAACACACTAACCAATTGATTGGTTGGGGGCTTCTTCTAAGATAGAGAAGCAAGCAAAAACAAGAGGTAAAGTGTAATTTTATGGTTTTTCTCTACTATTCTCAATGTTTTCACTTCTCAACCCCTCTCAAGCTTGAGAAGTTTCTAAATTAAGTGTTTATAATGAAAATCAAGCTTTTCTTAAGAGTTGTAATGAATAATTAAGAAAAGTTTACATTTATGCTTAATTAGGATGCTTTTTATGTTTATCTCTCTCTCCCCCAAAGAATGGTCATTCCTATGACCAATTCTCTATTCAATTCATGCTTCTCATGGAGAAATTCTCAATTCACAAATCAAACTCTAGGCTTGTGAAGCTAGAGATTAAGAAAATGATTTTTTATACTTATATGCTAGTAAATTATGGTAATCTTATGAGTTAAATCCATAAATTAGATTTAAGGTTCAAAGATAGTTATACTATCATAATTACATTACTAAGTCTTATTCTTTTCAAAAATATTAAAAATTATCAGTAATAGCAGCGAAGCTATGGTAAAATTTTTAAGAAATTGATACATAATTCATTCTTATGCATAACGTGAAAAGAGGGCTTCCTACAATATTCTAGGATTGAATATCCTAGGCTAAAAGAATGATTTTCATCACATTCAAAGAAAAATGAATTTTTAAGATTTATGTATAATTAAATAATTAAGAAAAAAGAAAATTATGGTAATCTTATTCAAATGATAAAAGAGGAATTCCCATGACATTTGAAATTCAATCATTCAAATAGGAAGAGTGAAATTCTTAGCATATTGGAATTAATGGATATTTTATTTAAATTTAAAGAGAAATTTTAGATAAATTTATTTTATACATGAGAAGTATTTAAATGATAAAAGAGGAATTCCCATGACATTTAGAATTCAATCATTTAATCAGTAAAAGTAAAATTCTTAGCATATTGGAATTAATGGATATTTTATTTTAGATAAAATTTTTTTATGAAAAATATTTAAATGATAAAAGAGGAATTCCCATGACATTTGGAATTCAATCATTTAAGTAGTAAAAGTGAAATTCTTGCCATATTGAATTAATGGATATTTTTATTGAAGAAAAGAAGAATTTTAGAAAATTTTATTTGATGATAAAGAGGAATTCCCATGACATTTAGAATTCAAGCAATTAAATGTAAAAAGAGGAATTCCCATGATACTTGAGATCCAAGAAATTAAATGGAAAAAAGAGAAATTTTTAGTATATTTGAATTTATGAATATTTATCAAAAGTGGAAATATGGATAGAATATATTTTTGTAAATCCCATGAATTCTTTTATTCAAAAGAGGAATATTGAATATAATTCATTTGAGAAAGTGAGAAAGAATATGGAAATAGTCATCGAGAAAGAGAACCTTTATCTAAGCCAAATAATTGGCATAAATTTAGAAAAAGTTTCATTATCGGTACCGAAGTAGGAAAAGCTACTAAATGGGAATAAGAAGTGAATGGGATGCGATAGGATGTGAATGGATGTGATAAGATGTAAATGGGATGTGAATAGATGTGATAAGATGTAAATACGATGCGATAAGATGTGAATGGATGTGATAGGATGTGAATAGATGTGATAAGATGTGAATGGGATAAGATAGGATGTGAATAGATGTGATAAGATGTAAATGGGATGTGATAGGATGTGAATAGATTCCCACAGAGGAATGTTCAGATGGAATTTTTGGTCTAATGGACCATTATTGTGTTAAGGATATGAATGATATATTCTGAATGAATTGTTATCTGATAATGAGTTCTATATGTTCTTCTTGAAAAGGGATCTTTATCCCATTGTTGGGTTGACCAGACTATAAGGATCCCTAGAATCAGTTAGATCTTAAGGGAAAGCGTTGTCCTCCAGCTGCGAGATGAGGACATCTCACGTTTTTTAATGGGATAGGATGTAAGATTCCTCCCTCTATATTTTGAGTACATGTGTAAGAACCTCCCCTTCTGTTCTTGAAATTATTCCCCTCTCTGGAATAAAAGAAAGATCTTGTTTTACCCTATTTTGACCTGGCGAGAGAAAATGTCTAGAGAGAGGTAATCCAAAATTGAGATATTTTTGGATATAAAAATCCTCCTAGTGTCTAAAATGGTTTTCATGTTTTAAAACAGAATTTCAAAAAGAACTTTCCAATGTGCATTTGGAATTAATTGAAAATGTGTATAAAGGACCTTAGCCTAAGGGTCAAGATTTTCAAAAAAAATTAGATTATGGTCCAATTAAGATTCCTATGGACCAATTGGATTAATCCAAGTGTGGGGATGAGATAAATCTAAAGAATAAAATAAAATACCCAAAAAAAAGTAAATGCTCACATAAGATGAAGAGTGGAATGAGTACAAGGTTTATTAGTTAAAAACTATGAGATATTACTAAAAAAATGAGATATTTTGGTATAATGATACATTTTTGACACCTTGGAGGCACCTATTTCACACATGTGGTGGAGTTTTTAACTCAAAAAAATTGTGATATTTTTATCTCTCCTCTCTCCTGGATCAAACCAAATCAAAAGGGAGCCAAACTAGATCCAAATCTTGTCCAAATTCAGCCAAACTGAACCTAGAAAATTCTAGAACCTAGTTGGACTTGGTTAGAGGCCTCCCTCACCTATAAATAGATCCGTAGTCTTTTGTAAAAAAATATGTGAACTATACCATGCCAGTATTACATTAAAATAATGATATTTTTTATTATCTCTTAAAAATCCTCTTCTTTTGGAGAGAGTGGAGCCTCTCTCTCTTCAACCATCCTTGGAGCTTTCCTTTCAACACACTAACCAATTGATTGGTTGGGGGCTTCTTCTAAGATAGAGAAGCAAGCAAAAACAAGAGGTAAAGTGTAATTTTATGGTTTTTCTCTACTATTCTCAATGTTTTCACTTCTCAACCCCTCTCAAGCTTGAGAAGTTTCTAAATTAAGTGTTTATAATGCAAATCAAGCTTTTCCTAAGAGTTGTAATGAATAATTAAGAAAAGTTTACATTTATGCTTAATTAGGATGCTTTTTATGTTTATCTCTCTCTCCCCCAAAGAATGGTCATTCCTATGACCAATTCTCTATTCAATTCATGCTTCTCATGGAGAAATTCTCAATTCACAAATCAAACTCTAGGCTTGTGAAGCTAGAGATTAAGAAAATGGTTTTTTATACTTATATGCTAGTAAATTATGGTAATCTTATGAGTTAAATCCATAAATTAGATTTAAAGTTAAAAGATAGTTATACTATCATAATTACATTACTAAGTCTTATTCTTTTCAAAAATATTAAAAATTATGAGTAATAGCAGCGAAGCTATGGCAAAATTTTTAAGAAATTGATACATAATTCATTCTTATGCATAACGTGAAAAGAGGGCTTTCTACCATATTCTAGGATTGAATATCCTAGGCTAAAAGAATGATTTTCATCACATTCAAAGGAAAATGAATTTTTAAGGTTTATGTATAATTAAATAATTAAGAAAAAAGAAAATTATGGTAATTTTATTTAAATGATAAAAGAGAAATTCCCATGACATTTGAAATTCAATCATTCAAATAGGAAGAGTGAAATTCTTAGCATATTGGAATTAATGGATATTTTATTTAAATTTAAAGAGAAATTTTAGATAAATTTATTTTATACATGAGAAATATTTAAATGATAAAAGAGGAATTCCCGTAACATTTAGAATTCAATCATTTAAATAGTAAAAGTGAAATTCTTAGCATATTGGAATTAATGGATATTTTATTTTAGATAAATTTATTTTATGAGAAATATTTAAATGATAAAAGAGGAATTCCCATGACATTTGGAATTCAATCATTTAAATAGTAAAAGTGAAATTCTTGCCATATTGAATTAATGGATATTTTTATTAAAGAAAAGAAGAATTTTAGAAAAATTTATTTGATGATAAAGAGGAATTCCCATGACATTTAGAATTCAAGCAATTAAATGTAAAAAGAGGAATTCCTATAATACTTGAGATCCAAGAAATTAAATGTAAAAAAGAGAAATTTTTAGTATAATTCAATTTATGAATATTTATCAAAAGTGGAAATATGGATAGAATATATTTTTGTAAATCCCATGAATTCTTTTATTCAAAAGAGGAATATTGAATATAATTCATTTGAGAAAGTGAGAAAGAATATGGAAATAGTCATCGAGAAAGAGAACCTTTATCTAAGCCAAACAATTGGCATAAATTTAGAAAAAGTCCCATTATCGGTACCGAAGTAGGAAAAGCTACTAAATGGGAATAAGAAGTGAATGGGATGCGATAGGATGTGAATGGATGTGATAAGATGTAAATGGGATGTGAATAGATGTGATAAGATGTAAATAGGATGCGATAAGATGTGAATGGATGTGATAGGATGTGAATAGATGTGATAAGATGTGAATGGGATAAGATAGGATGTGAATAGATGTGATAAGATGTAAATGGGATGTGATAGGATGTGAATAGATTCCCACGGAGGAATGTTCAGATGGAATTTTTGGTCTAATGGACCATTATTGTGTTAAGGATATGAATGATATATTCTGAATGACTTGTAATCTGATAATGAGTTCTATATGTTCTTCTTGAAAAGGAATCTTTATCCCAGGATTTTGTTGGGTTGACCAGACTATAAGGATCCCTAGAATCAGTTAGATCTTAAGGGAAAGCATTGTCCTCCAGCTGCGAGATGAGGACATCTCACGTTTTTTAATGGGATAGGATGTAAGATTCCTCCCTCTATATTTTGAGTACATGTGTAAGAACCTCCCCTTCTGTTCTTGAAATTATTCCCCTCTCTGGAATAAAAGAAAGATCTTGTTTTACCCTATTTTGACCTGGCGAGAGAAAATGTCTAGAGAGAGGTAATCCAAAATTGAGATATTTTTGGATATAAAAATCCTCCTAGTGTCTAAAATGGTTTTCATGTTTTAAAACAATTTCAAAAAGAACTTTCCAATGTGCATTTGGAATTATTTGAAAATGTGTATAAAGGACCGTAGCCTAAGGGTCAAGATTTTCAAAAAAAATTAGATTATGGTCCAATTAAGATTCCTATGGACCAATTGGATTAATCCAAGTATGGGGATGAGATAAATCTAAAGAATAAAATAAAATACCCAAAAAAAAGTAAATGCTCACATAAGATGAAGAGTGGAATGAGTACAAGGTTTATTAGTTAAAAACTATGAGATATTACTAAAAAAATGAGATATTTTGGTATAATGATACATTTTTGACACCTTGGAGGCACCTATTTCACACATGTGGTGGAGTTTTTAACTCAAAAAAATTGTGATATTTTTATCTCTCCTCTCTCCTGGATCAAACCAAATCAAAAGGGAGCCAAACTAGATCCAAATCTTGTCCAAATTCAGCCAAACTGAACCTAGAAAATTCTAGAACCTAGTTGGACTTGGTTAGAGGCCTCCCTCACCTATAAATAGATCCGTAGTCTTTTGTAAAAAAATATGTGAACTATACCATGCCAGTATTACATTAAAATAATGATATTTTTTATTATCCCTTAAAAATCCTCTTCTTTTGGAGAGAGTGGAGCCTCTCTCTCTTCAACCATCCTTGGAGCTTTCCTTTCAACACACTAACCAATTGATTGGTTGGGGGCTTCTTCTAAGATAGAGAAGCAAGCAAAAACAAGAGGTAAAGTGTAATTTTATGGTTTTTCTCTACTATTCTCAATGTTTTCACTTCTCAACCCCTCTCAAGCTTGAGAAGTTTCTAAATTAAGTGTTTATAATGAAAATCAAGCTTTTCTTAAGAGTTGTAATGAATAATTAAGAAAAGTTTACATTTATGCTTAATTAGGATGCTTTTTATGTTTATCTCTCTCTCCCCCAAAGAATGGTCATTCCTATGACCAATTCTCTATTCAATTCATGCTTCTCATGGAGAAATTCTCAATTCACAAATCAAACTCTAGGCTTGTGAAGCTAGAGATTAAGAAAATGGTTTTTTGTACTTATATGCTAGTAAATTATGGTAATCTTATGAGTTAAATCCATAAATTAGATTTAAAGTTAAAAGATAGTTATACTATCATAATTACATTACTAAGTCTTATTCTTTTCAAAAATATTAAAAATTATGAGTAATAGCAGCGAAGCTATGGCAAAATTTTTAAGAAATTGATACATAATTCATTCTTATGCATAACGTGAAAAGAGGGCTTTCTACCATATTCTAGGATTGAATATCCTAGGCTAAAAGAATGATTTTCATCACATTCAAAGGAAAATGAATTTTTAAGGTTTATGTATAATTAAATAATTAAGAAAAAAGAAAATTATGGTAATTTTATTTAAATGATAAAAGAGGAATTCCCATGACATTTTAAATTCAATCATTCAAATAGGAAGAGTGAAATTCTTAGCATATTGGAATTAATGGATATTTTATTTAAATTTAAAGAGAAATTTTAGATAAATTTATTTTATACATGAGAAATATTTAAATGATAAAAGAGGAATTCCCGTAACATTTAGAATTCAATCATTTAAATAGTAAAAGTGAAATTCTTAGCATATTGGAATTAATGGATATTTTATTTTAGATAAATTTATTTTATGAGAAATATTTAAGGAATTTTTTTAATTACAAAAGTTTTATTCTCATTAAATTTGACTTTTATGCATAGAAAGATGCATAAAAGAATTTTTTTAATTACAAAAGTGTTATTCTCATTGAATTTGATTTTTATGCATAGAAAGATGCATAAAGGAAACTTTTCTTATTACAAAAGTGTTATTCTCATTAAATTTGATTTTTATGCATCGAAAGATGCACAAAGAAATTTGATTTATTACAAAAGTGTTATTCTTATAAAAATTAATTTTTATGCATAAATAGATGCATAAAGAAATTCTTTTTTATTTTAAAAGTGTTATTCCTATTAAAGTTGATTTTTATGCATAAATAGATGCATAAAAGGATTTTTTAAATATAAAAATGTTATTCCCACTTAAGTTGATTTTTATGCATAAATAGATGCATAAAGAATTTTTATATCAAAATTAGAAATAAAATTACACTTTACCTCTTGTTTTTGCTTGCTTCTCTATCTTAGAAGAAGCCCCCAACCAATCAATTGGTTAGTGTGTTGAAAGGAAAGCTCCAAGGATGGTTGAAGAGAGAGAGAGGCTCCACTCTCTCCAAAAGAAGAGGATTTTTAAGGGATAATAAAAAATATCATTATTTTAATGTAATACCGGCATGGTATAGTTCACATATTTTTTTACAAAAGACTACGGATCTATTTATAGGTGAGGGAGGCCTCTAACCAAGTCCAACTAGGTTCTAGAATTTTCTAGGTTCAGTTTGGCTGAATATGGACAAGATTTGGACCTAGTTTGGCTCCCTTTTGATTTGGTTTGATCCAGAAGAGAGGAGAGATAAAAATATCATAATTTTTTTGAGTTAAAAACTCCACCACATGTGTGAAATAGGTGCCTCCAAAGTGTCAAAAATGTATCATTATACCAAAATATCTCATTTTTTTAGTAATATCTCATAGTTTCTAACTAATAGACCTTGTACTCAGTCAACTCTGCATCTTATGTGAGCATTTATTTTTTTTGGGTATTTTATTTTATTCTTTAGATTTATCTCATCCCCACACTTGGATTAATGGTCCATAGGAATCTTAATTGGACCATAATCTAATTTTTTTTTAAATTTTGACCCTTAGGCTAAGGTCCTTTATGCACATTTTCAATGAATTCCAAATGCACATTGGAAAGTTCTTTTTGAAATTCTGTTTCAAGGGAAACCATTTTAGACACTAGGAGGATTTTTATATCCAAAAATATCTCAATTTTGGATTACCTCTCTCTAGACATTTTCTCTCGCCAGGTCAAAACAGGGTAAAACAAGATCTTTGTTTTATTCCAGAGAGGGGAATAATTTCAAGAACAGAAGGGGAGGTTCTTACACCTGCACACCTCAAAATATAGAGGGAGGAATCTTACATCCTATCCCATTAAGAAACGCGAGATGTCCTCATCTCGCAGCTGGAGGACAACTCTTTCCCTTAAGATCCAACTGATTCTGGGGTTCCCTATAGTCTGGTCAACCCAACAAAATCCTGGGATATCCATTGGGTCAAGTGTTAACAGCAGCAATCTGTCATCACAATCCACTAATCTCATAGTGATTTGCTGAAGTCCTTATCACCATTCCAGTTATTAACATCATTACTGGGATTCGTCCCATTCATCCACATTGTGTTTTATTCAACTTATCTTCTTTCAACTAGAATTCACGAATCATCATCTTTTGATAGCATTTTTGCTTATAATTTCAAGGTCTTAGATTTACTCGTATATACTACCAGTAAAGAGCTGCAGTTATACCCTCGGTATATACGGATAGTCACGGTCCTTGCAATTATAAGGTAAATACCATCATGTCTAGGCCTCAAGCAAGTCAACGATTCCATACAATTGTGGTACTTCCATCTGAAGACCTAATTACCTATTTATGAATCTTCATTCTGAATATCAATTTGTATGAATTTCATCACACAATTACAGCCTTTTACTGCTACTTCATAAATTTTTGACATTTCTTGCTTCTCGGCGACTGATCCACTTTAGCCAATTCGCTTTGATACCAGCTGAAAGATCCTTGCCCCCTCTGTGCAACAAATTCGGGGGTGCTAGCAGCGGAAGTAGCACTTCTTGCGCAGGGCAGAGCCTCTCACTCGGAGCCTCACCCATCACGGATATCCGGACAAGAGACTAATCCCTCGGTTCTTCCAAAACCGAACCCGACAAAACTTTCCTCGCCCATAAAGCATGGGTAGGATATTTTTATTCTAACGTAGTCAAGAGCCTTAACTAAACAAAATGATCTGACCAAACCTGCAAGTTACATGGTTAGATCAAGGAAAAGAGTTGCACTTGGATCATAGAGACCAACGCTTTTTTCCTCATCGCTGTTGATTCTTTTCCATAGAACAAGGACTATCTGGGATTTACTTCATCTATCGTACATTAACAGAATTGAGTCTCATTTTAGGGATCCATCAGTCTAGCCTAACCCCATCCAATCCCATGGGTTAGCCAACCGCCCAACCAATGTAGTGATGGGATCCATTTAGGAATTTGGTTAGGTTTTGTCCCGGGTACCAGGGAGGAAAAGAGTTACTAGGCCCCCTAGCCGGATCTTCAAGCTAGTCACACCACTTACACACCCAATATGAAATTGCCTTTTTCACAGATTCAGCTATCTTTAAAATAATCTTTTAATGAAACCATAGTATCAGTGATCATAATCCTCCAAAATATTCGGTTGAATTCTAATTTTCAATCATTCTTTCATCGGTGTACCTATGGCATCATTGGCAACAACCAGAACGCTCACCACCTGTCCACTCAAGGGTCTTTTCAATAGTTCCTAGCTCATAGTACCCAGAAATATATTCACTTAAAAAAATCCAGATGGACTCTCCGTTGAAGATCAGCAAGATCAACCAACAGATCCATATAAAAAAGCCATGGACTCATCCGTTGAGGACCAGCAAGGTCAATCAACCAGATCCATGCCCGGTTGCAGAAAACAACACTAACTCCTTGTTCCATTTTCTTCCTCAACGCACATGTGGGTATCTTCGACGACCCAGAGCCCGAGCCCCGTATGGTCAACACCCTCTAGGATCCTTTCGTAGGTCACCTAGCGCTCCACTCATAGGCCGCTCCTTGGTCCCTCATCCACCGCACCAGAAGCTCACCATTTAAATCGAACCGAGGCTGGTCAAGACCTCGGCTGACCTTGCTACACAAGACATCCTCCATTGACTCTTCGTCAACTGTTGCAACTTTATCACTTAGGTCTCTACGACCTCATTCACAAGATGGTCAAAATGGTTCCCCAGCATTCTTGACATAAAACAGACATTTAAAAACATGTCATAAATACAGTTTCTAACAAACTCACATCTTTTCACATAGGTACACATCATTTCCCGTTATTCCACATTCTTCTAAATCAATTTACTTTACTCAATCCACATCCAATCATATGTATTCTCATCGTCCTTCATCCATTCTCATCCAATCACATCATATTACATCTCATCATATCTATCCACATCCATCCTCATCATATCTTATCCATTCTCATCTACCCATATCCACATCACATCACATTACATCCATTTACATCTCATCTCATCCGTTCACATCTACCCCGATCCACATCACATCACATCACATCCATTCACATCACATCCATTCACATCACGTCACATCCATCCATTCACATCACGTCACATCCATTCACATCACGTCTCATCCATTCTTATCTATCCCGATTCACATCACATCACATCTCATCCATTCACATCTATCCGGATTCACATCACATCACATCCACTCACATCATATCTCATCCATTCACATCTATCCCAATTCACATCACATCTCATTCACTCACATCACATCTCATCCATTCACATCTATCCCGGTTTACATCACATCCATTTCACATCCATCTCACCCATTCACACTTATCGCGACTCACATCACATCACATCCATTCACATTCATCACATTCATTGTATCCCCATTCACTCACATCACATCTCATTCACTCACATCACATCTCATCCATTCACATCTATCTCGGTTTACATCACATCCATTTCACATCACATCTCACCCATTCACACTTATCGCGACTCACATCATATCTCATCCATTCACATCTATCCCAATTCACATCACATCTCATTCACTCATATCACATCTCATCCATTCACATCTATCCCGGTTTACATCACATCCATTTCACATCACATCTCACCCATTCACACTTATCGCGACTCACATCACATCACATCCATTCACATTCATCACATTCATTGTATCCCCATTCCATCACATACATTCTATCCACATTACATCACGTCCACATCTATCCACATCATATCTCATTCATTCCATCCACTTTACATCACATCCACATCATATCTCATTCATACACATCCCATCTCATTCATCCACATCCATCCAATCATTCACATGCAACGACTATCCACATCTATCCATACATTCACATCTATCACTTCACATCCACATATATTCACATCACATCATATTTCATCCACATCTCTTTACATCACATCACATCACATCTCATCCACATCCACATCACATTCACATCCACATCTCTTTACATTACATCACATCTCATCCACATCCACATCACTTTCACATCCACATACAGTTACATCACATCACATCTCATCCACATCCACATCACATTCACATCCACATCTCTTTTCAGCACATCACATCTCATCCACATCCACATTCTTTTACATTACATTCTTTCACATTCTTTCACATACATATCCACATCCATTTACATCACATTCTTTCACATACACATACACATCCACATCCATTTACATCACATTCTTTCACATACACATCTACATCCATTTACTTCCCATCTCACCCTTTCACATATCCTCTTATTCACATCTACATCCATTTACTTCACATCTCATCCACATTCATGTTCATCACACCACATTCTATCACATCCCATTCACATCTTATCACATCCTATCGCATCCCATTTACATCGTATCACATCTATTCACATCCTATCACATCCCATTCACATCTTATCGCATCTCATTTACATCTTATCACATCTATTCACATCCCATTTACATCTTATCACATCCATTCACATCCTATCGCATCCCATTCACTTCTTATTCCCATTTATTAGCTTTTCCTACTTCGATACCGATAATGGGACTTTTTCTAAATTTTTACCAATTGTTTGGCTTAGATAAAGGTTCTCTTTCTCGACGACTATTTCCATATTCTTTCTCACTTTCTCAAATGAATTATATTCAATATTCCTCTTTTGAATAAAAGAATTCATGGGATTTACAAAAATATATTCTATCCATATTTCCACTTTTAATAAATATTCATAAATTGAATTATACTAAAAATTTCTCTTTTTTCCATTTAATTTCTTGGATCTCAAGTATCATGGGAATTCCTCTTTTTACATTTAATTGCTTGAATTCTAAATGTCATGGGAATCCCTCTTTTATCATCAAATAAATTTATCTAAAATTCTTCTTTTCTTTAATAAAAATATCCATCAATTCAATATGGCAAGAATTTCACTTTTACTATTTAAATGATTGAATTCCAAATGTCATCTGAATTCCTCTTTTATTATTTAAATATTTCTCATAAAATAAATTTATCTAAAATAAAATATCCATTAATTCCAATATGCTAAGAATTTCACTTTTACTATTTAAATGATTAAATTCCAAATGTCATGGGAATAACTCTTTTATCATTTAAATATTTCTCATGTATAAAATAAATTTATCTAAAATTTCTCTTTAAATTTAAATAAAATATCCATTAATTGCAATATGCTAAGAATTTCACTCTTCCTATTTAAATGATTGAATTCCAAATGTCATGGGAATTCCTCTTTTATTATTTAAATAAAATTACCATAATTTTCTTTTTTTCTTAATTATTTAATTATACATAAATCTTAAAAATTTATTTTCCATTGAATGTGATGAAAATCATTCTTTTAGCCTAGGATATTCAATCCTAGAATATGGTAGGAAGCCCTCTTTTCACATTATGTATAAGAATGAATTATGTATCAATTTCTTAAAAATTTTGCCATAGCTCCGCTGCTATTACTGATAATTTTTAATATTTTTGAAAAGAATAAGACTTAGTAATGTAATTATGATAGTATAACTATCTTTCAATCTTAAATCCAATTTATGGATTTAACTCATAAGATTACCATAATTTACTAGCATATAAGTATAAAAAACTATTTTCTTAACCTCTAGCTTCACAGGCCTAGAGTTTGATTTGTGAATTGAGAATTTCTCCATGAGAAGCATCAATTGAATAGAGAATTGGTCATAGGAATGACCATTATTTGGGGGAGAGAGAGAGAAACATAAAAAGCATCCTAATTAAGCATAAATGTAAACTTTTCTTAATTATTCATTACAACTCTTAAGAAAACTTGATTTGCATTATAAACACTTAATTTAGAAACTTCTCAAGCTTGAGAGGGGTTGAGAAGTGAAAACATTGAGAATAGTAGAGAAAAACCATAAAATTACACTTTACCTCTTATTTTTGCTTACTTCTCTATCTTAGAAGAAGCCCCCAACCAATCAATTGGTTAGTGTGTTGAAAGAAAAGCTCCAAGGATGGTTGAAGAGAGAGAGAGAGAGGCTCCACTTTCTCCAAAAGTAGATGATTTTTAAGGGATGATTAAAAATATCATTATTTTATTGTAATACTGGCATGGTATAGTTCACACATTTTTTTATAAAAGGCTAAGGATATATTTATAGGTGAGGGAGGCCTCTAACCAAGTCCAACTAGGTTCTAGAATTTTCCAGGTTCAGTTTGCCTGAATTTGGATAAGATTTGGACCTAGTTTGGCTGCCTTTTGATTTGGTTTGGTCCACGAGAGAGGAGAGATAAAAATATCACAATTTTTTTGAGTTAAAAACTCCACCACATGTGTGAAATAGGTGCCTCCTTGAAGTCTCCCCCGCTCCTTACCAAGGTGTCAAAAATGTATCATTACACCAAAATATCTCATTTTTTTAGTAATATCTCATAGTTTTTAAATAATAAACCTTGTACTCAGTCAACTCTTCATCTTATATGAGCATTTACTCATTTTTTGGGTATTTTTTTTAATTCTTTGGATTTATCTCATCCCCACACTTGGATTAATCCAATTGGTCCATAGGAACCTTAATTGGACCATTATTTTAAAAATTTCTGAAAATCTTGACTCTTAGGCTAAGGTCCTTTATACACATTTTCAATTAATTCCAAATGCACATTGGAAAGTTCTTTTTGAAATTCTATTTCAGGGGAAACCATTTTAGACTAGGAGGACTTTTATATCCAAAAATATCTCAATTTCGGATTACCTCTCTCTAGACATTTTCTCTCTCCAGGTCAAAACAGGGTAAAACAAGATCTTTCTTTTATTCCAGAGAGGGGAATGTTGAAAGATCGGTAGAGGAGGAGGAGACACACACACAGGAGCAAAACCTAATGTATATTCCAAACCCTAACCATAGAGGGAAGCCATGTCCACTCTCACACAAAGCATAATGCACTAATCCATAATCCACACACAATGAGTTGTGTCCACACTCTACTAACCCTAGCTAATGTCCACACACTATAACCAGCTGGACACGCGGTCATTTATGTCTCACACATGTTCCTACCTAATCTGCCAGCACATAGCATAGCTGGCTCACACTGACATCGAGCTTGAATATCTCAACAGCCCCTCTCAAGCTCATGATGTACTGCTGATGAAGATGTAGATGAGCTTGGGATATCAAGACTCTCAACACTCCCCCTCAAGCTCATCCCATGTACTCCCAACATAGTCCGGAAGTACTCAAACTTCTCCCTGCTAAGTGGCTTCGTGAAGATATCAGCCACCTGCTCATCAGTCTTCACATAGTGAAGATCAACTGTACCATCCAGCACCTTTTCTCTGACAAAGTGATAATGGACCTCTATGTGTTTGGTCCTCGCATGAAATACTGGATTCTTTGCCAACTGCATACTGCTCATGTTGTCACAATGTATGACAACTTTCCCATCAAGAGGCTCACATAAATCTACCAAGAGACTCTTTAACCATATAGCCTCACAAGTAGCAATGGCTGCACCTCTGTACTCAGCCTCTGTACTGGATAAAGCAACTGTAGGTTGCTTTTTGCTACTCCAACTCACCACAGCACTGCCAAGTGTAAAAGCATATCCACTAGTAGACCTCCTGTCATATGCGCTACCTGCCCAATCAGCATCTGTGTAGCCATGTATGTCCAAGCTTTTACCACTCTCATAGAATAAACCATAATGTGCTGTGGTTTTCACATATCTCATGATGCGTCTCACTGCATCCAAATGTGGTTTCCTGGGGCTCTGCATAAACTGGCTGACTAGCCCCACCGCATAACTCAAATCCGGGCGTGTGATAGTCATATATATGAGACTACCAACCATCTTCCTGTACATGGAAGGATCATCCAATTCCTCGCCATAATCAGCCCGCAACTTCACATTTTGCTCCAATGGTGTCCTCATAGGCTTACACCCTGTCATGCCATACTTTGCCAACATATCCAATGCATATTGGCGCTGTACTAACCAAGTACCTGCATGATCTTTCACCACTTCAATGCCAAGGAAATATCTCAACTCACCAAGATCTTTCATGTCAAATTGCCCACTCAAAGCTTTCTTGACATGTATCACATCTGCACTATGATCACCTGTAATAATCAAGTCATCCACATAGATGACTAGTAAAACAATCCCATGCTGTGTCTTCTTCACATACAGTGAAGAATCTGCTGTAGAAGTCTGAAAACCAAGTGAGATAAGATATCTGCTCATCTTATCACTCCAAGCACGAGGTGCTTGCTTTAGACCATACAATGCCTTTTTCAACCTGCATACGTGAGTGGGATATCTAGGGTGTACATACCCTTCTGGCTGTGCCATGTATACTTCCTCTTGTAAATCTCCATTCAGAAATGCATTCTTAACATCCATCTGATGCATTTCCCAGCCATTAGCTACAGCCATAGCAATGACTGCTCTCACTGTGCCCATCTTAGCCACTGGGCTAAACGTCTCATCATAATCCAATCCATGGGTCTGTGCATAACCCTTTGCTACCAATCTTGCCTTATGTCTTTCAATAGAACCATCAGATTTGCACTTCACTTTGTAAACCCATTTACATCCAATAACATTCTTATCCTTTGGTAGTGCAACCAAGTCCCATGTATCATTATGGACCAATGCGTCCATTTCCACATCCATTGCTTTTTCCCATACATGCTCTCCAACAGCCTCTGTATAGCATGTAGGTTCCACATGCTTCACCATAGATGTCATGTATGCATAGTGCATAGCAAAATCTCTGTATGTCAACCTGTCAACAGGATATCTGACCCTCTGGGATCTCCGCAATGCATGCGGGTCACTCTGTACACCTGTGACTCTAGCATGTGGTGGCACATATCTGTCCTGCCTCGCACCAGGTGTGCGTAAAACAGGTATGCCAAGCTCCTCATCCAAACTTTCAGAACTGGATGACTCATATCCTGTGATTCCAATTCCTTCGACTTTCTTTTTGCCTTTATCCATAGCACTACTGCCAGTGCTTACACTCTCATGCCTCAAACGTCCTGACCATGGACGTACACTGCTACTCTCAGCTTCTGCTGCTGCTGGCCCAGACATAGTAGTAGAGCTAGAACTTGCTTGTGATGGCAAGTTCACAGGCACATCTGCTTCCAGTGACTCAATAACACCTTCATCTTTTGCCTTATACCAACTAGCAAGCTCATCAAACACCACATCACGTGAGATGACCACTTGTCTAGTTTGTGGATTATAACACTTGTAGGCTTTTCGATCCTGTGCATATCCCACAAATACACATTTCTCTGCCTTAGGATCCAACTTCCTTCTTCTTTCATCAGGCACATGAACATAGGCTATGCATCCAAAAACTTTAAGATGTCCAATGTCTGGCCTGTAACCTGTGAGCCGCATCTCTGGCGTGCTTCCATGAATGGCTGTTGTAGGTGTTTTGTTCAATATGTATACTGCAGTAGCACATGCTTCTGCCCAATAGTAATCTGGCATGCTCTTTTCATTAAGCATCGCCCTTGCCACTTCACATATAACTCTATTCTTCCTCTCAGCCACACCATTCTGCTGAGGTGTATACCTGCAAGTCAGCTGTCTCCTTATTCCATGCTTCCTCAAGAAATGCTCAAAGGCCTTTGAGGTGTATTCACCACCTCCATCTGTCCTCAGACATTTAATCCAACAGCCATACTGCTTTTCTGCAAAAGCTTTGAAATCCATGAATTTTTCCAATACTTCACTCTTCTCCCTGAGAAAATATATCCATGTCATCCTGCTAAAGTCATCAATGAATGTAACATAGTATAGACTGCCTTTGATAGATGGGTTTTGTGCAGGACCCCATACATCACTGTGTACTATCTCAAGTGGCCTGTTACTCATATTTCCTTCTCTAGGAAATCTCAATCTTGCCTGCTTCCCAAACTGACAGGCTTCACAAACATGCATATGTCCATCATATTTGAACCTAGGCAATCCATTGACAATGCCTCTTGTTTGCATGTTCTTTAATCTCTGTATATTTACATGGCCAATCCTCTTGTGCCACATATCAATATCTTGTACCACATTCCTGCTCTTTGAGAACATGGCTGATTTTAGCTCAGGAATTCCAGCATCCAGCTTAAACAGTCTTCCTTCTTTCTTGCCTTTAGCAATCACTCTACATCCATGTTTAAAATCTTCAACGAAGCATCCATGCTCATTGAAGCGAACCTGTAATCCCTGTTCTACCATTTGACCAACTGAGGCCAAGCTTTTAGTGATCGAAGGCACATATAGCACATCTGACATAGACTTTGTCTGACCATTATGCATGACCAATGGTACACTTCCAACATGTGTAATGACATGCTGGGTATCATCACCTGTTTCCACATAGCCTTTGACATCCATTGGCTTCATGTGCTCAAACCATTCACCATGGCATGTCATATGATTTGATGCTCCTGAGTCCATATACCATGTATCATCATTCTCAGCATTTGTTGTCATAGAACCCACAACATGCTTCATGGCAAACAAATGATTTGCAGTTCCATCATTGCTACTTGATGCATAGTTGCCACCATGTTGTGCATAGTTTCCACCATAATGACCACCACGTTGTGCTCTTCCCCCTCTCAAATCATTCTGTTTGCGAAAGCAATCTCTCGCCATATGACCATATTTGCCACAATAATGGCATTCCACATCTTGCATAGAATTTTGTTGGCCTTGCCAACGTCCTCGACCACGGGGGGTACCTCTGCCTCGCTGAGGTGCATAACCACGACCACCTCGAGCACCATAAGAAGGCTGAAAATTCTGTTGTGGAGGTCTATCCTGCCATCCACGACCATTACCACCACGTCCACGTGATGCAAATCTCCCCCTGCCTCTAAAACCTCTCTGCGAGTAAAATGCCTGATTTCTGCCATCATCATGGCTAGTAGATGCATCCAGAAATGAATCACTGAGCTTGATTTCCTCAACCAACAAGAGGGAAACCAACTCATCGAAGTCGGGTAGACCTGTACTCCTCACTGAGATAGATGTATCAAAAGATTTGTATTCCTTGCCAAGACCACGCAAGGTAATATCCACCAAATCATCATCAGGCATGGGGGCATTTATTGTGGCCAATGTATCTGCAAACTTCTTGATTTCTTGCACATAATCATGTATGCTCCTTTTATTCCTTTTCACATTGTGTATCTGCTGTCGCAATTGAGACTTGCGAGCACTCGTATCTGTATCAAACATCTTAACCAAAGTATCCCATGCATCTTTGGGATTCTCAGCATCCTGAATGTGTATGAGCATAGCATCAGAAATGCATATAGACAAATAATGCAGCACTTTGAATGCTCTCTCAGACCACTGCTTATGAGCAATAAGCTGCTGCTATGTAGGTTGCCGAGGTAGCTCAGGCTCTGGCTCAGCACCTGTAATGAGATTCCAAAATCCTTTCCCTTTCAAGAAACTCTTTATCCTGTACTTCCATGCCTGGAAGTTCTTCCTATCCAGCTTTTCACCAACAATCTGAACTGGATTGTCCGACATGTTGGCTCAATGCATACACCTTCCGCACACTTCAAATCTGTAAGTGAGCCTTCCTCAGCTCAACCACACTCCAATGAATGTTGCAGATACTCCAAGATATCCAACAAACTCCAAATTTGATGTAGAAAATCAACCTGTAATCATCTGAGATGAACTGACTCACGCAGTGCGGAATACCCTGAACTGACACGCCTTCCAAGGCTCCAAATCGCAATGTAATGGTGCAATCAAGTATAGGCAACTTGCATTCACACCTAATGAACCTCAATGTTGAGTATCAACTCCATTTGACATGTGTAATTATCAATTTTTGAAAACCCCTTTTTCTGTTTTTGGAAAAACCAGAAAAACCAGAAAAACCAGTAATGATTTGGCTCTAATTCCTTCAATATTTCACCAAATTGAGCAACCAGGCATTCATTGGCTTAGCAATAGTGTCCATCAACTCCATGTAAGAGGAATTTGTCCAATTGTAAAACACCAAAGATTAATTGTTCGATTAAAATACTCTGTTTCTCTGCAACCAGTGGACAGCCTGTTTTAATCAGCTCATTCCCAGCTCAATTAAGCATCATTGGTCAAACAAATCACATAGCCCTCTTCTCCAAGATGTAAAGCATCCAATTGCTAAGAGAATTGTGGAAGATATCAAGCAACAAGTGAGTAATCGACCTCCTCGTGGTGAAAAAACCAGATTTCTGCTCTGTTTTTCCTGTATGGGCTGCGCCGCCTGCTGTAGAGGTGTTTGGGAGTGTTTGAAGTAACAATTGAAGTTGTATTTGGGTGCCCAACACACTTGGGTATGTGTGCAACCCACCAATGCTTTGATTTTCACCAAAAATAGGCTCCAAATGCTTCAATTTTTGACATGCTTTTCTCTGTTTTGTGTGAGCTCAAAAACCAGAGATTTCCATACATTTAAATGCTTCCAAAATGCTCCAAAATCACAGTAGGGCTTGCATAGAAGTTGCCAATACATCTCTCATTGTCAGATACATGTTTGCTTTGCCAAAATCACACATATTTCCACCATACATCAATGTTCCCAAGCTTTAATGGAAACCTTCAAAAACCAGAATTTTGCCTTGCTTTGATTTGCTCTAAAATGCTTTGCTTTTGCCTGTTTCACCTACAATCCGCTCAAGGATGTTTAGAGGACCTTACCCGATAGGCCAAGCTCTCAGATCTGATAGTATTTGGTGTGCTCCAAGCTTCACAGCTCCAATGGCAGCTTCACAGCTTCTTTTCACAGCTTCTTCTTCTTCCCTCTTCACTCACTCACTCATAAACCCTAATAAACAGCACAAGGCTCTGATACCATGTTGAAAGATCGGTAGAGGAGGAGGAGACACACACACAGGAGCAAAACCTAATGTATATTCCAAACCCTAACCATAGAGGGAAGCCATGTCCACTCTCACACAAAGCATAATGCACTAATCCATAATCCACACACAATGAGTTGTGTCCACACTCTACTAACCCTAGCTAATGTCCACACACTATGACCAGCTGGACATGCGGTCATTTATGTCTCACACATGTTCCTACCTAATCTGCCAGCACATAGCATAGCTGGCTCACACTGACATCGAGCTTGAATATCTCAACAGGGAATAATTTCAAGAACAGAAGGGGAGGTTCTTACACCTGTACTCCTCAAAAGATGGAGGGAGGAATCTTACAGTGGTTGTTGGAGGAGGAAGCCTCCTTAAGAGATGAAGTTGTAGGTGACTAATGGGGTTCATTTGGCACAGTCTGAGATTCTTGTTCAGTTGGTATGGGCAACGAAAGGAGAAGTAAGTCTCGCTCATCAAAGACAACGTCTCGACGAACGAAACTTTGTTTGATCGTGGATTAAAAACTTTTTAAGCCTTGGATTCAGAAGAGTAGCCCACAAAAATGAGCAACTAGCTCCTTGGCTCAGGCTTGCCCCTTGTGTCATTCGGAGTGTGAGTGTATGCACGACACCCAAAGACATGAAAATGGGAAATGGTTGGCTTTTTGCCAAAAAATGCCTCAAATGGAGTCTTGTGGTGGGGAACAGCGACTGTGGGGCAATGGTTCACAAGATACACTGCAGTGTTGACCGATTCTGACCAAAGGTGTTCAGGCAGCTCAACTGCAAAAAGCATGGAGTATGCCATATCCATCATAGTTCGATTCTTGTGCTCGATCACTCCATTTTTTTAGGGAGAGTTGGTGGAGGTGAGTTGGCATCGTTGAATGCCTTGATCTTGTAAGAACTTAGTAAATTGATGGGAGATAGATTCACCACCATTGTCACTAGCAATCCCAATTAAGATGCCCATTTGATTAGTGACTAACCAAAGCCATGTGGAAAAGTATAGGAAAGTGCCAGATTTATGCTTTAGGAAATATACCCACATGTACCTTGAATAATCATCAACAATCAACATGTAGTAGAGAGATCCATGCAAGGAAGGGGTTGGGGATTGGCCACTCAAATCGAAATCAATCAACCTGAGGATTCCCGAAGCACGATGAGTAGCATGTTGTGGGAATGGGGAGCAATGTTGCTTACCCATTTGACAGGGCTGACAAACATCTTTTGTTAGTTTGAGGTTGGGTATGCCTTCAACTAACTTGTCTCGAGATAGCTCATAGAGTGTGGCATAGGGTAGATGACCATAGCGAAAGTCGTTCAATGTCAGAGGGAGCTTGGGTCACATAGGCCTGAACCCGATGAAACTCTGAACCAACAAAAGACGGCTCAGTTAGAAAAGTAGACATCCGGTACAAACCATCCTTCTGAGCTTGACCTCTGGCAACAAAAAGATTGGTGGTTTCATCAATTACCTCGACAACTCGTTTGTTGAAGTACACGCCATGATCGAGTTGGTCAGCTGGGATACAAAAGTAAGTTGAGACCTAAATTAGGGACAAGATAGACATTGTCCAAGGTAGCCTGGTTGGGGCCAATGTTGGTGAAAAATAAGATAGTGCTAATGGATTTTATGGGCATCATTGTGTTGTTGCCACATCGAGCTTCTCACTTAACGGGACACTGAGAGATGAAAATGTCAGCATTGCGTGCCATATGGTGAGTAGCTCCACTGTCAACTACCCAAGTTACTGGATGACCACAGGGAAGAGTTGGATGGGCCTCAATGATGGGCACATAAGGATTGTTAGGTAACTCATAGATCTGAATGAAGGCATAGGCTTTCCCCCGTGGATGGCCTTGTTTAGGCCTTTGTTTCTTCTTATTTCTAGAGGAGTGGCTAGAATCAACAGAATCAACCTTAACCTGAGTGATATTGGCCGAGGGGCTGGGATGAGTTGTAAGGGAAGACCAGTTAGACATCTCTTTAGGGGTGGTGAAAGAAACTGACTGGGAAGGTGGGGCTTGAGCAACATGACCAGTGGATCGCCACTGAGAGGAACGCGGCCTAGTGGAGCCATTGCCTTGTTGCTGGGTCCTTGGCGGGGAGCCTAGTAGAGTAGGTGCTGGATTACTACCACCTCTGGATCTCCAATTTGGGTCATTGCTACCACCTTGGTTGTTTTGGTGGGTGGAGGTAGTGGGGTTGGAGGTGTTGCCTCTATTTTCCTTGGCTTTAAAAACACACTCATCATCAAAATGTCCAGGCATTTGGCAATAAGTGCAAAATCTATTCTTTGTGGGAATATTTTGCGAGTGAGGAATGGGTGTTGAGGCAGGGTTTTTGGAATCAGTATTGTTGCCGGGAGGTTTGCCTTGATTTTGTGAGTTGTTGTTCCCCTTCCCTTGCTGTCCTTTTTGAGTAGAGGTGGTATTGGACACAAGGGCCCCCTCTTGAGCGGAGGAAGAGGATGACTTCTTGGGATGAAATTTGTCATGCAACCGAGCGAAGTGCAAAAGTTGGCACTCACACTCATGTACGTTAGGCATAGGTTCTAAACTAATGGTTTGTGTGACAAAAGTAAAGAAGCTAGGTGGTAACTTATTTAGTAAAGTGATAACCAGGTCTTCCTGGGACTTGGTAGAACCAGTTGTGGCATACTCGGCGTTAAGGCACCGATATTCAGCAACTTTGATGGTGGTCAGGATATCCCCTTCTTTGATATAGAAAATTTGAATTTGATGCTCAAGATCAATGCGACGCGTGTGATCACGTGCGTCATATCTCTCTGCAAGGTGTGCCCCTTTGTTAGAGACATAGGGAAACTGCTGGAGTTGAGAATGAAACTCTGGCACAGAAGGCCTTGCATGAGCTCCACTATAGCAGTGGCATTTCTAGCTTCCCAATGGCTGATGACTTCAAGAGGTGCTAGGGAAGGGTGGGGTTTTGGTTCAAATCCCTTTACTAGGTTCCAGGAACCTTGGGAAGTAAAAACTTGTTCCATAAGATTAGCCTAGGTTGTATAATTAGACTCGTTAAAATGAGTCTTTTCTACGAAAGCATTTCTGGACATAGAAAGATGAAAGGAAGATGGTGGGGGAGTCTAGGATGGTTGGTGCCCATATCCATTGTGTAAGGTTTGAGGAGGGAAACCAAAAATCCACCAAGACCAGGCATAGGTGTAGGACCTATCGAGGGTGCTCCATAAGATGGAATAAAGTTTTGGGCACTCAGCATAGGTGGAATACCTGTTTGAGGCACAAACCCTGGAGAGGGCACATAATTAGGAAAAATACGAGCCAAAGATGGGTTGGTAAACCACCTGATACCCCAGAATGCTGGGTGGTACCACAGTGCTAGAGGGCATAGTGCTGAAAGATACCGCAGTGCCAGAGGGCATAGTGCTGAAAGATACCTGGGATAGATAGAACCCATACACATGACCCAAAGGAGGTGCAGGCAGTGATGACTGCATGCCAACACTAGTAGGAAGACATATGGGTTGGGTGGGAGGGTTTTGTGCTTGAATTTGAGCAGTATTTCATAACACATTAGGAGTAGGGAAAGAAAGTGAACCTGTGAGGTCCCTCTCCCCACCGCGTAACGAATTCAAGGGTGCTAGCAGCGGAAGTAACACTTCTTGCATGGGGCAACGTCCCACACTCAGGGCCTCGCCCACGGATATCTGGACAAGAGGCTAATCCATCAGTTCTTCCAAAACTGAACCCGAAAAAACTTCCCTTGCCCGGAAAGCACGGGCGATTCCTCCAGGATAACTTTTCTCTAACGTAGTCAAAAGCCTTAACTAACTGAACTGATCTGACCGAACCCCCAAGTCAGATTAGGGAAAAGATTGCACTTGGATCATAGAGACCAACGCTTTTTTCCTCATTGAGAGGCACAACCGTTGATTCTTTTCCATAGAACAATTTTTGTCCGGGATTTACTTCATCTATCGTACCATAACAGAATTGAGTCTCAATTTAAGGATCCATCAGTCTACCCCATCCAGTCCCGTGGGTTAGCTAACCGCCAGCCAACCGCCCAACCACTGTAGTGATGGGATCCAATTAAGAATTTGGTTAGGTTGTCCCAGGTACCAGGGAAAAGAGTTCCCAGGCCCCCTAACCGGATATTCATGCAAACTTAAAACTAGTCACACCACTTACACACCCAATATGAAATTGCCTTTTTCACAGATTCAACAGTCTTTAAAACAATCATTTAATGAAACCATAGTGTCACTGATCACAATCCTCAAAATCTCCGGTTGAATCCTTATTTCCAATCATTCCTTCATCGGTGTACCTATGGCATCATTGGCAACAACTAGAACGCTCACCACCACCTATATTTCTGGTAGAGAGAGATCTCTGATGACCCAGGTGCTTGGTCAAATTCAAAGAGGGTGGTGCTCTTCTATTGCACATCCATCCACATCAATCCACATTATCCACACATCCATCCACATCACATCTCATTCATTCACATTTCGATTCACATGCTAACACATTCATTTCGATCCTATATCATTCATTCACATCTCGATTCACATGCTAACACATTCATTCAAATCATATATCATGCATTCACATCTCGATTCACATGCTAACACATTCATTCACATCCTATATCATTTATTTACATCCTGATTCACATGATACCACATCTCATCTATTCATTCACATTTATCTGATTCACATCACATCTCATCACATCTATTTACCTCTCATTCTCATCACTTCTATTCTCATCACATCCATTCTCTATTCATTCTCATATCACATGTTATCACACATCTATTTATAGAATGTAAGAGAATTCTTATTTTTTATATAAAGATTCTTTACGTATCTATTTATGCATAAATTTAATTTTAAGGAGAATAACACTTTCAAAATAAAATTAAATCTTTTATGCATCTTTCTATGCATAAATTCAATTTTAATGAGAATAACTCTTTTGAAATAAAAATAAATTTCTTTATGCGTCTTTCTATGCATAAAATCAAAATTGATGAGAATAACTCTTTTGAAATAAATTTTTTTTCTTTATGCATCTTTCTATGCATAAAATCAAAATTGATGAGAATAACTCTTTTCAAATAAAAATAAATTTCTTTATGCATCTTTCTATGCATAGAATTTAAATCTAATGAAAATCACTCTTTTATAATAATAAAAAATTACCAATATGCATCTTTCTATGCATAGAGTTTAAATCTAATGAAAATCACTCTTTTATAAAATAAAAAAATAACCAATATGCATCTTTCTATGCATAGAATTTAAATCTAATGAAAATAACTCTTTTATAATAAAAAAATAACCAATATGCATCTTTCTATGCATAGAATTCAAATCTAATGAAGATCACTCTTTTATAATAAAAATAGTTCTACTTTGTATTTTTCTATGCCTAGAATGAAAATAACACTTTTAGAATACACAAATGGTGGGGATTACTCTTTTTGAATAATAAAAGATAAAACTTATTTCACAAAATTTAAGAAAATTTTGCCATAACCTCCTTTGTATGGCTGACCATTTTTTAATTTTTTCTATCCTCAAGTTACTTAAAAATTATCCCAAATGGTTAAAGCATTCTAAACTAATCAAATTCCACTTTTAAAATAGAAACAATATGAAACATTTAATTCTAACAATTTGATTACTTATCTAGGATAAAGAAGGGCTGAATTTAAGAATGAAGAGTGGGGCAAAGTCTTTCCAACAAGGCATAACATCATTTTTTTCATTTTAAAGAAAACAAAAATTAGAAAACCATTAAAAGGAATAAAGAAAAAGTAGGATTTCTAGCTTACTTGAATTTTTGTGAGCTTTCCTTTGGCTTGATGGTTTGAGGAATCTACTCTTGTTTGCAACAAGAGTGGCCACCAATTCTTTTGAAGAGGGAAAGGTCAAAAACTAATGAATTATCAATAAATTCACTGTTTTTAGCTCTGGGGTGGAGTAGAGTAACAGTGCATAAAACACTATAAATTATTTACAAAGGGGGAGGCTTCATTTATAGAAAAAAGTGAGCCTCTAACCAAGCAAAATGATTCTAGAATTTTCCAGATCAGTTTGGTCAATTTTTGACCATTTTCAGGTCAGTTTAGCTTACTTTTTGGATCTAGTTGAAGTAGGAGAGAGGAGAGATAAAAATATCTCATTATTTGTGAGTTTAAAACTCAACCACACATGTGAAATAGGCGCCTCTTTCATGAGGGGAATTCCCCACACTGAGGTATCAAAAATGCATCATTTCTTCTAAATATCTCTTCTTTTTTAACTAATAACCTTGTCCTTAGTCAACTCTTCATCTTATGTGAGCATTTACTCATTTTTGGAGGATTTTCTTTTATTCTTCCATTTATCTCCTCCCTACATTTGGATTAATCTAATTGGTCCATAGGAACCTTAATTCAAAAATTTTAGAAAATTTGGACCCTTAGGCTAAGGTCCTTTTTACATGATTTCAATTTATTCCAATTGCACATTGGAAATTTCTTTTTGAATATTTGTTTCAGGGGAAACCATATTAGACACCAAGAGGATTTTTATATCCAAAAATACCTCCCTCTAGACATTTTCTCTCTTTAGGCCAAAACGAGATCTTTCTTTTATTTCAGAGAGGGGAATAATTTTAAGACCAGAAGAAGAGGTTTTTACACCTGCATACCTCAAAAGCCGGAGGGAGGAATCTTACAGAACCAGAGGAGAAAACAATGTTACCCCCTTGAACACCAGAAGTTGGAGAGTGAATTATACTCCTAGACCCTCCTCTATTTGGGTTCACAAAATGCCAAGGATTGAGGGTAGTTGATGGTACCGTTTGTTGAACTTGTGCTATAGAAGAAGATACCCAGGTAGAGTTAGGAACATATGGACTAAAAGGCACATACAAACCTGATGTGGTCACCGTCGACAGGGATAATGATGGATCTTTGAATGACCGAGGAGGTACGTGTCCTTCCTGAGAAAAAGCCCCATACTGAAGTCCAGTTTGTCAGCTAGAATGAGAAGCAGGGCTCTCCAGTTTAGGCTAAATACCTGGGTCCAATGTTGGCACACTAGCTGTGGGCATGTTTCCTCCTCTAGAAGAAGTAATGGCTGATGAGCTCGGAGAAGAAAAACCATATGCCAAGGGTGCAGAGGGTGAATGGGTAAAAATAGGATGGTCGTCTCCCAATGAAAGATATCCGACGACTCGAACCTTGAATCAGACTATGACCAAGACCAAACTCTTTCATCAGTTTCGAGGAAAGAAGGAGTGACCAGTTTAGAAAAATACACTCAAAACTCCTGCCAAATGTGAAACTAAGTTTGAGACCCTTCGAATTGATTTGTGGATCAAGAATATAGAATTCGAGGAATTCTGGTATGAAATTCAGAATTCCGATCAAGAAGTTTTGGGGATACTGATTCAAGAAATACTCCTTGTATTCAAAAGAAAATCAAACTAAAAACTTACATAGAAATGAGATGTGATGTGAATATATGTGAATAGATGTGATGAGATGTGATGTGAATCAGATAGATGTGAATGAATGGATGGATGTAATGTGATGTGAATAGATGTGATGAGATGCGATGTGAATCAAATAGATGTGAATGAATGGATGGATGTAATGTGATGTGAATAGATGTGATGAGATGCGATGTGAATCAAATAGATGTGAATGAATGGATGGATGTAATGTGATGTGAATAGATGTGATGAGATGTGATGTGAATAGATGTGATGAGATGTGATGTGAATCAGATAGATGTGAATGAATGGATGGATGTGAATGTGTATGTGAATGGAATGAATGTGATGGATATGAATGAATGAATGCGATGGATATGAATGAATGTGATGTCATGTGAATCGGGATGTGAGTGAATGAGATGTGATGTAAATTGGGATAGATGTGAATGGATGATATGTGATGTGAATGAATATGATGTGATGAGACGTGGATATGAGTAGATGCGAGTGGATGAGATTTGATGCGGATAAATGAGGAAAGATGTGATGAGATGGAAAATGATGCGATGAGAATAGG
Organism: Cibotium barometz; assembly: GCF_041138505.1. Lineage (NCBI taxonomy): Eukaryota > Viridiplantae > Streptophyta > Polypodiopsida > Cyatheales > Cibotiaceae > Cibotium > Cibotium barometz. The sequence goes on along the minus strand of NC_141075.1, from coordinate 25,161,668 downwards.
AATACATATGAAATAAATGAGAATTGATGTGGAACAATGTGGAAAGATGAGAGTTCGTTATAGAAACTGTATTTATGACCTATTTTTAAATGACTGTTTTACGGTCAAAAATGCTGGGGAAGCATTTTGATTGTCTTGTGAATGAGGTCATGGAGACCTATCTGATAAAGTTGTAACAGCTGACGGAGAGTCAACCGAGGACATCTCGCGTAGTAAAGTCGCCCGAGGTCTTGACCCGATTTAAATGGTGAGCTTCCGGTACGGTGGATGAGGGACTAAGGAAGCGGCCTATGAGTGAAGCGCTAGGTGACCTGCAAGGGATCCTAGAGGGTGCTGATGACCAAACGGTGCTCGGGCTCTGGGTCACCGAAGATACCCACACGTACGTCGTGGAAGATATTAGAACAAGGAGTAAGAGTTGTTTTCTGAATTCGGGCATGGATCTGGTTGATTGACCTTGCTGGTCCTCAATGGATGAGTCCATGGCTCTTTTTTATGGATCTATTGGTTGATCTTGCTGATCTTCAACGGAGATTCCATTTTGATTTTTATAAGTGAATATATTGCCGAGTACTATGAGCTAGGAACTATCGAAAAAGCCCCTGAGTGGATAGGTGGTGAGTGTTCTGGTTGTTGCCCACCAATGATGCCATCGGTACACCGATGAAGGAAAAATTGGAGATTAGGATTCAAACGGATAATTTTGGAGGATTATGATAAGTGATACTATAATTTCATTAAAATATTATTTTAAAGACAGCTGAATATCTGTGAAAAAGGCAATTTTATATTAGGTGTGTAAGTGGTGTGACTGGTTTTAAGCTTGCATAAATATCCAACTAGGGGGCCTGGGAACTCTTTTCCTTGGTACCCGGGACAAAACCTAACCAAATTCTTAAATGGATCCCATCACTATAGTGGTTGGGCGGTTAGCTAACCCACGGGACTGGATGGGGTTAGGCTGGACTGATGGATCCCTAAAATGAGACTCAATTCTGTTATAGTATGATTGATAAAGTAAATCCCGAATAAAAATTGTTCTATGGAAAAGAATCAACGGCTATGCCTCTCAATGAGGAAAAAAGCGTTGGTCTTATGATCCAAGTGTAAGTCTTTTCCTTGATCTGACTATGATACTTACAGGTTTGGTCTGATCAGTTGAGTTAGTTAAGGCTCTTGACTACGTTAGAGTAAAAATATCTTGGAGGAATCACCCGTGCTTTTCGGGCGAGGGAAGTTTTTCCGGGTTCAGTTTTGGAAGAACCGAGGGATTAGTCTCTTGTCCAGATATTTGTGGGTGAGGCCCCGAGTGGAGGCCCCGAGTGGACCCTACCTTGCACAAGAAGTGCTACTTCTGCTGCTAGCACCCCAGGACAGGGATCTTTCAATTTCTATTTCAGGGGAAACCATTTTAGACACTAGGAGGATTTTTATATCCAAAAATATATCAATTTTGGATTACCTCCCTCTGCTTTGTATCTTGAACAGTAATGTCATCTCATTCACAATTTCCAAACATGATGGATTGCCTTGATAATGTTGAAGGATTCGCTCCCCTTTGAGCAATCGTGCCACATGTCTCTTTGATGATCCATGGATGTTGTAACATCGACAATTAGCTGCCCCACTACATAAGATGTAAGAAAATGACATGGGAAATTGTAAAAGATTCATGCGAGTTGCAAATTACAAATATATTAGTAGTGGTCAACCTATCTCCTATTTTTGTTTGAAGAACTTAAGAAAAGTTCCACCCATGCGAGTGCCGGTTTGTGAATCTCCAATAAGTGCATGTATAAGATCTACCATAGATCTATTAATCCTTGCATCCAATAGGGTGTACTTGATGTATTGCCATAATCTTTCCACCAAGTTGGTGGTGTTGACATTTCCATAATGAAACAATCGTCCAAATTTAGGTCACCACCCACCTCCTCCATATACAATTGTGACCACCACTATCTAAATTCAAGGTACACAATCCAATTTAGGCTCTCTACAAAAACATGAATTCATTGTCAAAGCAAACTCGATCTAAATAAACCAAACTCGGACTGTGAAAGTAAACTTGGACTGGTCCAAGTTTACTTTTGCTAGACAGAAACCACAATGCTCTATATGGTAAAGTAAACTCAGATCAGTTTGAGTTTACTTTCACATTTCGAGTTTACTTTTGCTATGCAAAAATTACAATGCTCTGCTTGGAAAGTAAACTCGGACTGTGAAAGTAAACTAGGACCGGTGTGCAAGTTTACTTCGGCTTTGTCTATAAACTTCTGCTCTGTCTAGAAAAGTAAACTTGGACTGTGAAAGTAAACTTGGATCAGTCCGAGTTTACTTTTGCTGTGCATGCAAAAACTACAATGCTCTGCCTGCGGCCTGTCAAAGTAAACTCGGACCAGTCCGAGTTTACTTTCACAGTCCGAGTTTACTTTTATTGTATAGGAACTACAATGCTCTGCCTGGAAAGTAAACTCGGACTATAAAAGTAAACTCGGACCGGTCCAAGTTTACTTTTGCTATGTAGAAGCTACGGACTGTGAAAGTAAACTTTATCCGGTACATCATGGAAGAATGAAAAATAACACACCACAACCTAGAGAAATGTTGCTTCATGCCTTTGGAATCATACTTATGTGGAAGAAGATTCTCCACCCATGCCCTCTTTGTAAATGAAATCAATATAGTAAAACATGGCATGCTATTTGTTGACGACAACCTCTAGCATCAACAATCCAACAATGTGTATCTTCATGCATGACCTTAAGTATTGCATCAAGTTCTTGTTGTGACTTGTCAATCACAATAGCAATGGGCCAAACATTATCCATTCTTTGAAAAATAATGTGAAGTGTCTTTGATAAGGCAATTACTTCTTGATTGCTACCTGGGTCATTAGAGCACAGCATGAACCATATTGGAATGCCATTCCCATTTGGTATGGTAAAACTGCAGCATACAATGGTAGTCCAAAGATATTTGTTTTAAAGGTGCTATCTATGGCCCAAGAATTATTACGCGAGAAGCGTGTGGCCATTTGGAACATCCATTCATCTTGTATAATAAGAATAAAAGGCTTATACTTATCTTCTAGTGCATTAGGTCAATATGGTTTGACAATATAGCACCTACATGAGAGTGTCATCGGTTAAACAAGTCAAAGCACAAAACCATGTGACATGATGAATGCTATAAACAAATAACATATTATGGTACCTTATTTTGTTCACGTAGCTTTAAACACTCGATGTACATCATGGTCCAATCATCTTTTGAGATTTTTCCTACAAAGAGAGATAGATCTTGTTATATTAAATAGAATTAGTATTTAAGTTTACAAAAGTCACTAAGCAAACAAATATCATTGATATATTACCTGTATTGCGTACTCCATATGACATCAAAGCCACTTCCTTTTGGATCATAAAGAACCGATAGATAGGGCGGTCAAGTAAAGAGGTTTGTTTCAAATGAATTCTCTCCTTTGGCATTGACATATTTGCTACATGTCAAGATGTGCCGACATCAAATAGATCTTCCATGCTACATTCAATGACCTTTGGATGAATGGGTAAGTGATATAAATCACTATGACTTCCCGGCACATGTCCTTCATGGAGTAGAGTGTATATGAATCAAATCATCTGAATTGCCACTTGAAGACTCCACTTGAACCTTGAATGGACAACCACATTTCTTGGTTGATCTTAATCTCCTAATAGTTCCCTTTTGGCTAGCTGTACCACGTCTATGGCACATATAATCAACCACAACCTTGGATGCACCATTTTTTTTGTTTGATCAAACCATTACTAGTCTAACCTTGTGCTCAATCATTATCTCTTTCAAGTGGTTTTCCACATTTGCTTTATCTACAGTTAGTACTATTGCTTGTACTCTTTTTTTGGCTTGGCATTCTAATTCTCCTCCATGGTTTGATCTCTTACAACCACATGCATTGATAAAGTCCCTAATAAAAGAGGTGGGTATCCCGTGCTAATATTAGTACACCATCTACATTTGATTGTTTCTATTGTCTCATTTACTCCTTGGTGATAATCATCCTCCATAATATAATGAGACAATGCCACAATTCTTCCCCACTCTTCTAAGCATGTAATCCTTAGCTTTGGTGTGCTATTCAAGCAAAGACAACACGCACCATCTTCTTTCATCCCCAAGTAAAGGCCATCCACCATCATTCTTCTCCATTTCTTTAAATCTTGATTACCTCTAAAATCATGAGCTTTCAAGGTTTCCAGTGTGACTATCACATCTCCTTGAATAGCTCTCATCATAAATTTATAGCTTGCCTTGTCAAACAAAAAGTATTTAGGAGAAAAATATAACATGGGATTGGGTGAAACAATGTTACTTTGATTGGATCAAACATGAATACTTTCATTGCTATCTCGAAAGAGATTTTCCAAGTCTGAAACATCACTTGATGAGGAGTGACTTCTATCACCATTGGAGCACTCTTCAATATTGAAATCGCTCTGGTCTTGGGTCAATAAATCCATCCTTCAAAGAACATAGACTGATTAAGATTGTATAAAGCTTCATTTCAAGAACACAATACATATCCCACATTATCACTTCTATTTCAATCATGCTTTCTGTAATTGAGATTCAATTCCTATCTATTGTAAATGATAACATACATAATTGAAGAATATACTTACAAATTTCAGAGAAAGATAGAAGAAATCTTAATATGGATGGAGAAGTGATGGAAAAAATGTAAAGAAAAATGCATTCTATGGACTGTGTTAAAACTTGATAGAAGGTAATGGACCGAGTTTACTTTGACAGCCTGAGTTTACTTCTAGTCCGAGTTCATTGTCAATATATCCCCCATTAAAGACCATAAATTTTACTTGCACATGCGTCATAATGACAATTATGTTGGTCCGAGTTTACTGTTGGTCCGAGATTACTTTAGTTCTTGGTGACTGTGTTCCCGCTATTCACTACCCACCACAATGACCGGTGTTCCTGGTCCGAGTTTACTTTGGTGGTAGCGGACGGCACACGATGCTAGATGTGATCACCAACATTTTCAACCATTGATCCCAACACTCTAACCCCGTGTGACTTAGTCATGAGGTATGGTGGATGAAGCTTGACAATGGTGGCTTAGCTTCTACTTTGTGGTGTCAGTGCACTGCTAAAGCGATGCGTTGCAGATGGAAGAAGAGAGGAACTACGACAACCATGGAACGACGATGTCACAAATGGTAGCAACAAGTCGGACCACAAACGCGGATGGTGGTGAGGACAACGGACGTCAACATCACAGTGAGACAGAACGACAGCAGTGAGATGGAAATCCAGTGGCACCGACTGACAGACTACAGTAATGGAATTTTGGCAGCAACGATGAGGTTTTCTCCTCCTCCTTTTGCAAGCTCAAAAGAGGCTCTAAACTGTTGTGCAAAGCTTTCCCCCATAGCCAAAAATCAAGGGCTAGGCTCTCATATCAAATGTAAGATCTCCATGCAAGAATGGAAAGGTTTTTGTATCTAGCCTGATGAAAGGTAGGCAAGTTCTTTGTATCTAGCCTCATGCAAAAAATGTGAGAGAGAAGAAGATGAACTCAAGAATAGCAAAAATAAACCTAGCTTGGCATGCCATGTTTAACCACCCAACCATTATATATACCAAGGATCTTGGGCATCTAATGTGTACCTTACTGGCCACACACCATACTCATGTGCTCCCTGTGTCCCCGTTAGTACCCCCACGCTACACATCACTGGGTCTTTGGCCTACAACCATCACCCACGAGCGTTACCCGTTCACACTTATTATTATAAGCGATGATGTGCAATAGTATGCCACCATTGGTTTACCCTTGCAATGTTTGCGTGTCCCATGCATTATTAGCATGTAAATCCCATGTAACAATGTGCGTGTCCCATGTGTAAGTCCCACGTGTTGCCACATGTAAGGGTCGTAACACCACATATTTATATCGGCCACAACACTTGCACCTTATGAAAACATAGTAGCTTTTACCTAAGGCATGCTTACATCTAAAGTAAACATTCTATCCACTCTTTTGCTCTTTGCAACCAAACAACATTTTTTTTTGAAGTCCTCAACGTAGCACTCCTCGGAGTTAAAGCATACTTATAAACCCTGCTCAAACTCTCATCACTCACACAAGTGGTGAAACATCATGTGGCACATACTTGGGATATGAAGGAGGGAGAAATCAATGATGTTTGTCATACACCACCTTCTTTATTGTAGAAGGTCTTTCTGAAACAAGTGATGGTCCACAAATTGGACATGCATGATGTCTGGAGGTTGCCAAACCTATTTTAAAATTGAGATGTTTGAGAGGTAGAGTAAGACAAGTTTAAAGTTTGAGGTTATAAAGTTCAAGTATATACTTGAGCACTCTGAGAACTTGGGATAGTCATGCGCTGTCCAAAGAAAAACTCCTTTTGCCTCCATATCACGCCTATTTATTGGCCTTGAGACATGATGCACTTTGATATCTCTCCATAGTGTCTCAAGCTTCTCAATCAAAAACTCAAGGTACACATCCATGTTTCATTGGTTGGAGAAGATGATTCTCAACCATGCTTTCCCTATGAATTCTTGCCACCTTTCGCAATCTACTTGATGTCATTGAATGGTGTGGCATATTATGTAGCACTCTCTTATAGTTCTCCTCCATGTCATCATTTGCACTTGGGCATGCCAATGCCTCATGAAGCCCATATGTATGGAAATGATCAATTGTTATACGACATTGTCATATATATTGGCCCTTACATATCAATCACACATACATCGTATCTTTTCTCTCAACCATGCTTTGGAACCAACATCCAACCTTGATCATTATTAGACATTTGCAATCAGACCACAAGTGAATATATATTAGCGTAAAAAGACATGTGCTATCCAGAACTGCTAGGTGGAAAGTGGCCCAAGGTTTCGCTGCTATGCAACATTTATATTAGAAAAGGCAAGCTTATGCATAAGAGCTGTATGCATAGATCCTATTCACATGATTGACTCTTATACATGTATTTGGTTTGGGTTATATATAGGCGATGTCAATCGACCCATCTCGTAGGACCCAGATGTCATGAACCTGTTCATATCATCAACCAATGATATGGGTAGCAGGCATGGAATCAGTTCTCACCACAGACACATGTTTGTTTTGACATCCATTTTCACATACACAGAGTTTATCCTTTATGCATTTTGTAAGTCAATTTGTTTAATCTTATATGCAGGCCAACATACTATCAGGCCATTTGACCCCATATGGACAATCTACTCCATATGACTAGTCATCTCCATGGGGACAGTCCACTCCATTGATAATCACAGGTCCAAGTAGTGCAGGACCATCACGCTATGGCTATGATGATCCTACACTGCCAACATCGACTAGACCCACCCCTGTTTGGCAAAAGAAACACTAGGTATCTCGAGTCATCTCCCCAATGGAGGGGTTCATTATCTACTCATTTTGAGTCACCCCCCAAGGAGAGCCATCCCATAATTTGATCCAAGAACACTACCATATAATGTGGATGTCGATGGGACCCTCATGATGGATGCACGAGGGAAGCAAGTCATTAACCAGATGCATGTACTTGTGCTAACTTGGAGTTCACAAACTCCTTTAAGATGTGGAACGCATAGGATGAGCTCTTAAAAAAATATGTTTTTGATGTGCTCACGACTGTTTGCTATTCCACATGTGGGCCTCGCCTTTTCGGAGGATTGGATGAAGAAGAGGATAAAGCTTTTGCTCTCTAATAGGAGAGAAAACATTAAGAGAATGGCCAAGAACAAAATGGAGAAGCTAAGTGTTTGCTTGTAGGAGTGGAGCACGTGCAGAGTTTTGTCAGGAAGCATCTAAGTGCTTTTCAATAACAAGCAGCAACAGTAAGTGATTCACGACTATGGAAGCAAGAAGGGTCGCAGTTTGGCTCAAGCGGAAAGTCCTCCTTCACTTCTCGCTTTGTAAGTATCTATTTTACTATTTTATGAAAGAAAGCAACAACTAGGTTAGCTTTAGCCTAGATCAGCCTTGGATTATTCTAGATTAAGAAGATTAGACTTCTAATTTTAGAGGGAAAATAGAGTATTATCTTGTATTATCAGGATTATCAAAGTTAGTCCCCACTTATGGCCCATTTGGTATATAAATATATGACCACCCCTTTCACACTATCATAAGTTGTATGCATGGGCATGGTTCATTGGCCTTGGGAGAATTATTCATATAAGATCATTCACTTGGTTACAAACCATCCCCACCCAAGAGGTTTCATCCTCAAAACCATTGATATGTATAACCACAATCCACATGGATGGAGTATGTGATAATGAACTTTAAGCTCATTCTCACACCATGTATGGGAAGCCAAAAAGTGCATGCATATGGCTGTTAATTGCCCAATATGCCGTCAAAAAAAGCAATAATACCCCATAATGACATAAGAGCCTTATGTAGCTTTCAAACATTATGCATCCAATACCCAAGGGTATAGGGCTATCCCCATAATGAATTTATAAGATTTTCTAGCAAGTTAATTCACTATTCTTGACCCTTGTTAGACTTCCAAAATGCATCCAACAACACTTCAAACCCTTTCAATGTAGAGGCGGTTGCCAAAAGAAGCTTCTTCCATAGGTGGCCCTCGCCATTTGACCAAGTACTCAACTAGTGTACGGCTATGAAGGGCTCTTTCTCTTGTACCCAAAATTGCTTCTGGCACATACTCAACCATGCCCACCTCATTCACTAGTGGTAAATCATCTTGCACAAATACCTCTAGCCTAAGGTAAGCTTTGAGATGCGATGCATGGGATAATACATCATGAACTTTTGAGGTTGATGGAAGTGCCAAATTGATAAGCAACTTCACCAATACGCCCCATCACTTTGTATGGCCCATAGTAGTGATGAGCTAACTTGGTATTTTTGTTTCCCTTGAGAGAACCATATTAGGAATCCTCAAGAATACCCAATCACCCCTCATGAACTCCAATGGTCTCCGATGGAGCATTAGCATAATGTCTCATCCTTTCTTGAGCTTGCTTCATATTAGCTTTGCATTGTTGCAAGAGTGCATCCAACTTTTCAATCTCTTCTTTTGTATTAGGATTCACCTCCTCTTGCCTTTAAACCATCATTGGCATATTCACTTTGTACCCATAGAGTATGATAGATTCTCAAGACTCATGAACTCCTACTCAAAAACTAAATTATCTCCTACACCCAGCACCTCTTTCAATCTACTAACATGAAAGATAGGATGCACACGTACATCTGGGAGACGCAACCTATAAGCAATCTCATTAATGTTTTTCAAGATCCTATAAAGTCTTGTAACTCTCAAAGATAACCTATAGAATTTTCCAGTACTTATTACCTAAGAATCTTTTGGGATTCTCAAGTAAACCCATTGAACTTCTTCCAAAACTCTAGCTGATCGCCTTTGGTTGGCACAAAATTTCTCTATCCTATACACTTTATACTTTCTCTTGCAAATTACAGCATGTCTTGCTATCAGTGTTTCAAGAAATCAACTGCAGCACTAACTCAAACTTTCTCTAAGCCAATCATCCATGGGGCTCTGGATGAAAGCTATACATGATCATAAAAGAGCTTATCTTAGTAGAAATAATCCATGGTGCTCTGGATGAAAGCCATATATGATCATAAAAGAGCTTATCTTAGTAGCAAAATGCTTAGCAATATTGTAAGAAAACTATATTAGTGAAAGATAATCTTTCTAATCATTCTATCTGAAAGAGACATGCACATAGCATATCTTCCATAGTCTAATTTACATATATTATGTCTAGCCCATCAGACTCAAGATGGTCAGATGAACTAATACTCAACTTAGTATACAATTTCTTGAATACTTCACACCAAAAATGTCAACTTTGGATCACGAACCCTGACAATATCAACTTGCAAGACATAAAGGCTAAACAAATGAGCAAGCTGTTAGCTAAGATTTTCTCTTTTGTAAGAATGAACCTAGCCAATTTGATAAGTTGGTCAACGATCACTCAAATGGAAATATTCCTCCTCAAAACCCATGGTAAACCAACCATAAAATCCATAGAAATACTCTACCATTTATTTTTAGGTATTTCTAATGGCATCAACAAGCCACCACATCTCAAGCACTCGGCTTTATTGACTTGGCATTGATAGCATTTTTCAACATATTACTCGACATCAACCTTTAACTACATGATAAAGAACATCACATTCATTATTGTTGAGCATTTCTCTCATTTCCAACGTAGAGCCTACATGCATGTTATCAACTAAGTACATTTAATACAAGAATAATAGAAGAAATTTTGCTCATTGGACTAGATAAATCACTAAACAAGGAAAAGGTCTTCATATTATGTTCAAAAGTGGTTACATGATGTACATAGTCGATATTTACAATGGGGCTTTTGTGAAAAAACCACTCTTTGCCCAGTAATACATCTCTGATCAAGGTGCATAACAAGGAAATTAAGGTCTTCTTCATAATCTTGGATCTTCAAGGTGATCCAAGGAACCTTCCTTTGCCAACACTGGGATACAGCTTGAGCGATTGGGTCACAGTAAAATCAAATTGAGGCCTTTTACCAAGAGACTTCACTTTAGATTGCTCTATAGATGAGGCTTGCTCAAAGAAGGCCCCGCTAGGCCTCAAAGAGGCCGCTCCACTGCTTAGTAGTTTCTCTTATCTTTCCTTCTCTCCTTTGTTACACTTCTCTAGTTAGGAGGACTTGCAGTGTCCTTCCTCACACAGCTCTATAGCTATATCATTGTAGATATGTGAAAAGTGAAATCCGTCCTCAAAGGACTTGATTACATTCCATCTTTCCTTATTTTGATAATCATGAGGTAAAGCTTGAGGAAAGACTAGATGGATGTAATGATCTAGGAGATTCAAGAACTTAGCTATAAGCTCTCAAGAATCTTGAATGGAAGCCTCAAAAGGCCTACTTGCTAACTTTATCTTCTAAAGTTAGTGAAAGTCTATAGTTTTATCAGGTTCTCTAACAAAAGTCTCCAAGATCATAGTCTTGAAGTTTTTCCAAGTCCTAGGAGTCATGAGTTTTGATTTGAGATCTTGTCACCAAGAGAAGGCACGACCTGTTAAACATATTTCTACTACCATTATTTTATGCTCTTCTGGGCAATGAACAATGACAAGCTTTGACAAAGTTTGGATGATGTTTCTTCTTCTCCCCAAAAAACAATTCCGGAGTAAAAAGAGGATATGTCCCAAAAGTACCCAGTGGCCTTGCTTCTGGGGTGCTCCATCATTGTTCACTTTGTGCCACTCAAGTCTGTAGATCATGAACTTGCTAGAAAACAAATTCCAAAGTTCATTTGAATCGATAAGAATCATCTATGACTGTAGTTGGTGGGTAGTACCCCCTGCACCCACTATAGCCTAAGAAACTACTAGAAGAGGACCATTAGTGTCATGTCCCACTATAGTAGGTCTATGACCAAATTGGTTAGAAGGAAAAGCTTCCATGTTTTTTGTAAATTTTCAAAATTTTAGCCTTGGTTTATGTGTAAATCATCTTCCTTCAACCTAGAAAAACAACAAAGCTTTATCTTTCTTTGCTAATTTTCCAAAATTTTATGCATGAATTTCTAGGTAAATTTTGGCACTTCTCCATATTTCCAACCATAACAACATTTTCAAAAATTAACCAAACCCATGTGCTTCTCATGGCATAAACTATACAAGAATTCAAAATATTAACAACACAATTATGCATATGCAAATGCAGCATTTTTTTCCCACATATACATAAATTTAAAAATTAAATTTAAATATATGTGACAGTAGCAAATCACTTGCCTTTATCACACAATTCATCGAAAAACATACAAGCAAAAATACACATTTTCACCCCACAAAAAACAATGAAATATGTATTTTTATGTGTTAAAAATTTATGAATAATGTGGTTTATTATTGGATTTTAGTTGATTTTTAAATTGAAACTTTTAATCTTAAGAAGAAAAATAATTAAAAAACTTCTCTTACTTGAAATTCAAAAGCTTCATCTTTGGGTTTAAAGGATGGCAAGAGGTTTGTTATTTGGTAGCTTTCAATTTCACACGCAAAAAAGAGAGTTTTTTTTAATCACTTTGTCTTTACAAACTTGAGAGAAAAGAAGTATTTTACATGGTGTCTCTGATACAAAGTCTCTATTGTACAAATCTCAATGTTGATGGTTGCTATCTGATGTCTTGCTGAACCCTGCATACTCATAGGTGTGTCACATTCTCATCCGGTTAATAAAAACGGGAAAACCATATACCACCTCAAAGTGAGTTTTCTTGGTCGATGCTTGCAATGTATCATTGATGGCATGCTCCACTAATGGTAAGAACTACTTTCACTAAAAAGTTTGATGCTCCTGGAAATAACAATAACACCACATCATCATGATCATAGTCTTGTTCATGTTCTGGGTCGTCTGGCCGTATGACTGGGGATGAAGAAGGAATTGAACTATAACTTTGTACCACAAACCATAGAACAAGGCCCCCCAAAAACATCCAATAATTATTTCATTAAGCATCTACAAGTGTAAAAAAACTCTTGTAATACAAAAAAATTCATTGCTTAGGGCCTACATTGCTCTCTCTCTCTCTCTCTCTCTCTCTCTCTCTCTCTCTCTCTCTCTCTCTCTCTCTTATATTATGTATAAGCAAGAAGTATGAAGTAATACAAGTGAAAGTACATGTGATCGAGAATGAAGACATCAAATCACAACCCTATGACCTATTGTACACTCCTTACTAGCACTTTGCCGATAGAGAAATGCTTCATTCAGTACATCATTGTTGCATCCAAAGGACCTCCTCCAATAAGTTTTGCCACTTCGTCCTTGGAATTGTCCAACACTTGTTCCAAAGCATGGGTCCTTGTTGTAGATTCCAAATCCCAAATACTAGATTACAAATCCCAAATACTAGGTTCTTGATGAGGTGTTGACTCCATCCTATGGAGATGGATAGATATAGTGTCCATTGTAGCCGCTTGTGTGTCCATGGATACGTTCATGCTGCTGAGAAGCAAATCAATGGGTTGACTAGGTGACCTGTGCCATAATGAGGTAGGGTTTGGTAGGGCAAGAAGGCACAATATACCCCAATTAACTTAAGTGCAATGAAGATAACCCAATCCTAGCCTTGGAATCTAAGTGCTCTACCCCATCCAAGCAGTTAATGCACATGGGTGCCATAACAAACAAGTTTGCAAGTTCCCAGGCTCTTATACCAACAACTGTGCCTATATGCTAGGGTTTTCCAAAGATAGAAAGGAGAGCGCAGTTGAATCACACATAGTGTGTGAACACACACACGTCCTAAACTCTTGCTCTGTATTATGTAAAAGAAAAAAGTAATACAACTAAAAATGAAGACGTCAAATCATCACACTGTGACCTATTGTACACTCTCACTCATGTCTAGCACTTTGCCTATATAGAAACACTTTGTGAAGTCCAACATTGAGGAAAACAGATGAATATGACAATTTACCTACCCACGTATATATATGCACCAATGCTCCTAGTCGGCCGATAGTATATTGTTGTCGGCCATGTGTATCTGACTACCACAATGCCATGTCACTGTTGCCATGTCATCACTACCACATGGCAATGCCATGTGTCACTTGCATTGTCCGATGCATGCACACACGCGGGGAGAGAGAGAGAGAGAGAGAGAGAGAGAGAGAGAGAGAGAGAGAGAGAGAGAGAGAGAGAGAGAGAGAGAGAGATCTTGTCTTCAATGTTATCTTGACTTAAAAGCAAAAGTGTGCTTATCTTGTGAGAGAAGGACTAGTACAAGGTGCTCAAGGTCCATTACCATGCTAAAGATGAAATAATATGGACAAATTATCTATGCCTTGAATCGGTAAGTCCATCACACTTTTCATATTAATCGAATATAAAGAATGGAAACCAGCTAATCTATGAAAAAAATCACCAACTCTAGAGAAATGGTTTTTTCACATTTTTTGCTAGGAAACAACCAATTTCTATCACTATATGTGGGACCCAACATGCGTACCCATTCTTGCTGGATATGCTTAATCATTGTCCCATTGTTCTACTACATATTACCCAGCATCATCCCATCACATATGTCCCATCATGGTTACCTGGTAACCTATTTTTCTATTGTCAACTCTAGAGAAACAATGTTTTCACATTTTTGGCTAGGAAAGAATCATTTTCTATTAGTATATGTATGATGCAACATGCATTCCCATTGTTGATCGATTAGTGTCCCATTGTTCTACTGCGTATTACCCATCATCGTCCTGTCACATATGTCCCATCATGGTTACCTGTTGGCGAACCCATTTTTCTATTGTCAACTCTAGAGAAATGGTGTTTTCACATTTTTGGCTAGGAAATAATCATTTTTTGTCACTATATATATGACCCAATATGCATTCCCATTGTCTCGCTACATATGCTCGATCTGATAGAATGCACAATGAAAGAAGGGAAAGTGGAAACATAGGAGAGATAGTGAGAGAGAGAGATGGAGAGGAAACACAAGTATAGACATGCTCTCAATATCATTAACCAAGAATACAAGTCCTGAGCAAGAGGGGAAGAAGACCTCGTATGTGAGGGACTCTAGCAAACAATGCTAAGAAATAAAAAACAATGAGGGTATGCCCGACTATATATATGCCCAGATAGAAGCAGCCGACTAGCTCACGGCGAGACGACTAGGGAAAAAATGCCCAAGACTCCATAAAATGGGGATAAAATATGAGAAAAGACGTGAGGGGTGACCAGCCCCTCTAGTTAACATGGTCAGCCCTAAAGGCTAAAAATAGGACACCACACAAGAAGCCAACAGCAAGGGGATGATGTCTAACACCCCCTCTCAGCACTGGATATTGAGTGAACTCCAAGAAGCTAGAGACACCGTCCTCGATCAAAGATGGAAGATTGCAGAAACAAGTACCAAGAAAGCTCCACAAGCAATCTCCTCAGCAACTTGGCTACAAAAGCAACAAAACAAGCTGCCAAGTACACTGCTCCTCTGGAAGAAAGCGACCATGTAGGCTGTGATGTGTTGCTCCAAATAATGGTTCCAAACCCAAGTGTAAGAACACTCCCTGAAGTTGAATGTCGTGTTTCCAGCCTAGAGAAGGTATGAAGAAACTCAAAACCAACCAAGATCAGATCCTATAGATAATCAATCCTGGGAGAAGCAGGTTGCTCCTCACTGGACCCTCTAATTTCATCTGCTCAAACTCTGTAAACAAGAGTTGGCAAATGCTGAAAAGAAGCACCCTCTGAAAAGGTCGGCAACACAAGATGTAAAGACTCTATAGAAAAGATGGGGTCCATCTACTCAAAATCTGTACCATGAGTTGCCCAATGTTGTACATAAGCACACTCCATTGAGGTGGGCATTGCTTGATGAAAGCACTCCACATCCTCCTCTTAAAAAAAATGTCATTAGACTAGTACAAGCCCAACGTGATTCTTATCCAAATCCAAAAAACTTTGGAAGTACCATTGCGTCCCAGGCACGATTAGCAACCACAGATCCAAATCATGCCACCGGGTCCAAAATTCCATCCTCCAAAATAGCAAACCTGCACACCGCAAGCAAACCAAATTTAGAACTGGCAAGGAGAGGGGCATCCTCAGAAGCATCACAAAGAGAGGTAGAGGTAGACTCCTCACAATGAGGAAGGGAATCAGGCATATAAATTGCAATGGTAACAAGATCCTAAGAATCAGCACCTCATAGGCAAAACACCCTCCTTTCTCTACTACAAACATTGCAAAGAACACAAGCTCGTAGAAAATAAACTCTTCTCATCAGGATCTTTGAAAAGATCACTACTCTCCTCTCCAAAATATGTAAACTCTTGTCCCAGAAGAAAGACAGCTCCTGAAAACAAATCCTCCTCTGAGTGTAGAAAACTCTTTGGGAAGAAAAAAAGAGCCAAAACACTGTTGTCCAGCAAAAAACAACACTCCGCCACCAATAGAAGGCAAGGAACATGAAGAAACTCGGTAACTGTGAAGGCCATGAACAAAACACACGTATAAATGCTCCAAAATCAGCAAAATGCTAACTAAAATCAGAAATTCATTGCCCTCCTCACGTACCAAACTACCTCCAAAACCCTAATCTGCACAAAAACTCCCTCTGCAAGTGATCTGTGTCTATTGGAGAAGAAAACACAACCAATCAAAGGGCTACAAACCTGAAAATTCAGATCGCCTAGCTTCCACACCTCCTATGAGGAAAAACGCTGAAGACAAGGTACCTTCGGTCTAGCAGATGACGCCCAAGTGAAGGTAGGGCTACCAGCAGAATCAATTCAGAGAAACGCAGCAACCTATTGAAAGAACGGTAGAGGGTGAGGAGACAAACCCTAATGTATATTGCAAACCCTAACCATAGAGGAAAGCCATCTCCACACTCACACAAAGCATAATGCACTAATCCATAATCCATACAACACACTATGAGTTGTGTCCACACTCTACTAACCCTAGCTAATGTCCACACACTATGACCAGCTGGACACGTGGTCATTTATGTCTCACACATGTTCTTACCTAATCTGCCAGCACATAGCATAGCTGGCTCACACTGACATCGAGCTTGAATCTCAATAGCCCCTCTCAAGCTCATGATGTACTGCCGATGAAGATGTAGATGAGCTTGGGATATCAAAGCTCTCAACACTCCCCCTCAAGCTCATCCCATGTACTCCCAACATAGTACGGAAGTACTCAAACTTCTCCCTGCTAAGTGGCTTTGTAAAGATATCTACCACCTGCTCATCAGTCTTCACATACTGAAGATCAACTGTACCATCCAGCACCTTCTCTCTGACAAAGTGATAATGGATCTCTATGTGTTTGGTCCTCGCATGAAACACTGGATTCTTTGCCAACTGTATACTGCTCATGTTGTCACAATGAATGACAACTTTGCCATCAATAGGCTCACACAAATCTATCAAGAGACTCTTTAACCATATAGCTTCACAAGTAGCAATGGCTGCACCCCTGTATTCAGCCTCTGTACTAGATAAAGCAACTGTAGGTTGCTTCTTGCTACTCCAACTCACCACAGCACTTCCAAGTGTAAAAGCATATCCACTAGTAGACCTCCTGTCTCATAGGAGCTACCTGCCCAATCAGCATCTATGTAACCATGTATATCCAAGCTTTTACCACTCTCATAAAGTAGACCATAATGTGCAGTGGTCTTCACATATCTCATAATGCGTCTCACTGCATCCAAATGTGGTTTCCTGGGGCTCTACATAAACTGACTCACTAGCCCCACAGCATAACTCAAATCCGGGCATGTGATAGTCATGTATATGAGACTACCAACCATCTTCCTGTACATCGATGGATCATCCAATTCCTCGCCATAATCAGCCCGCAACTTCACATTTTGCTCCAAAGGTGTACTCATAGGCTTACACCCTGTCATGCCATATTTTGCCAACATATCCAATGCATATTGGCGTTGTACTAACCATGTACCTGCATGATCTTTGACCACTTCAATTCCAAGGAAGTATCTCAACTCACCAAGATCTTTCATGTTAAATTGCCCACTCAAAGTTTTCTTGACATGCATCACATCTGCACCATGATCACCTGTGATAATCAAGTCATCCACATAGATGACGAGTAAAACAATCCCATGCTCTGTCTTCTTCACATAGAGTTAAGAATCTACTCCAATGCATATTGGCGTTGTACTAACCATGTACCTGCATGATCTTTGACCACTTCAATTCCAAGGAAGTATCTCAACTCACCAAGATCTTTCATGTCAAATTGCCCACTCAAAGCTTTCTTGACATGCATCACATCTGCACCATGATCACCTGTGATAATCAAGTCATCCACATAGATGACGAGTAAAACAATCCCATGCTCTGTCTTCTTCACATAGAGTTAAGAATCTACTGTAGAAATCTGAAAACCAAGTGAGATAAGATATCTGCTCATCTTATCACTCCAAGCACGAGGTGCTTGCTTCAGACCATACAATGCCTTTTTCAATCTGCATACGTGAGTGGGATATCTTGGGTGTACATACCCTTCTAGCTATGCCATGTACACTTCCTCTTGTAGATCTCCATTTAGAAATGCATTCTTGACATCCATTTGATGCATTTCCCAGCCATTAGCTGCAGCCATAGCAATGACTGCTCTCACTGTGCCCATCTTAGCCACTGGACTAAAGGTTTCATCATAGTCCAAACCTTGGGTCTGTGCATAACCCTTTGCTACCAATCTTGCTTTATGTCTTTCAATAGAACCATCAGATTTGCACTTCACTTTGTAAACCCATTTACATCCAATAACATTCTTGTCCTTTGGTAATGCAACCAAGTCCCATGTATCATTATGAACCAATGCGTCCATCTCAACATCCATTGCTTTCTCCCATACATGCTCTCCAATAGCTTCTGTATAGCATGTAGGTTCCACATGCTTCACCATAGATGTCATATATGCATAGTGCATAGCAAAATCTCGATATGTCAATCTGTCAACAGGATATTTGACTCTCTGGGATCTCCGCAATGCATGCGGGTCACTCTGTACACCTGTAACTCTAGCATGTGGTGGCACATATCTGTCCTGCCTAGCACCAAGTGTGCGTAAAACAGGTATGCCAAGATCCTCATCCAAACTCTGTGAACTAGATGACTCATAACCTGTGATTCCAATTCCTTCGACCTTCTTCTTTCCTTTATCCATAGCACTACTCCCAGTGCTCACACTCTCATGCCTCAAACGTCCTAACCATGGACATACACTACTACTCTCAGCTTCTGCTGGCCCAGACATAGTAGTAGAGCTAGAACTTGCTTGTGGTGGCAAGTTCACATGCACATCAACCTCAAGTGACTCAATGACTCCCTCATCTTTTGCTTTGTACCAACTAGCAAGCTCATCAAACACCACATCTCGTGAGATGACCACTTGTCTAGTTTGTGGATTATAACATTTGTATGCCTTTCGATCCTATGCATATCCAACAAAAACACATTTCTCTGCCTTAGGATCCAACTTCTTTCTTTTTTCATCAGGCACATGTACATAAGCTATGCATCCAAATACTTTGAGGTGTCCAATATCTGGCCTGTAACCTGTAAGCCGCATCTCTGGCGTGCTTCCATGAATGGCTGCTGTAGGTGTTTTGTTCAGTATATACACTGTAGTAGCACATGGTTCTGCCCAATAGTAATCTGGTATGCTCTTTTCATTAAGCATTGCCCTTGCCACTTCACATATGACTCTATTCTTTCTCTCAGCCACACCATTCTGTTGAGGTGTATACCTGCAAGTCAATTGTCTTCTTATTCCATGCTTCCTCAAGAAATGCTCAAAAGCCTTTGAGGTGTATTCACCACCTCCATCTATCCTCAAACATTTAATCCAACAGCCATATTGCTTTTCTGCAAAAGCTTTGAAATACATGAACTTTTCCAATACTTCACTCTTCTCTCTGAGAAAGTATATCCATGTCATCCTGCTGAAATCATCAATAAATGTCACATAGTATAGACTGCCTTTGATAGATGGGTTTTGTGCAGGACCCCATACATCACGATGTACTATCTGAAGTGGCTTGCAACTCATATTTCCTTCTCTAAAAAACCTCAACCTTGCCTGCTTTCCAAACTGACAGGATTCACAAACATGCATATGTCCATCATATTTGAACCTAGGCAATCCACTGACAATGCCTCTTGTTTGCATGTTCTTTAATCTCTGTATATTGACATGTCCAATCCTCTTATGCCACATATCAATGTCCTGTACCACATTCCTGCTTTTAGAGAACATGGCTGATTTTAGCTCAGGGATTCCAGCATCCAGCTTAAACAATCTGCCTTCTTTCTTTCCTTTAGCAATGACTCTACATCCATGTTTGAAGTCCTCAACGAAGCAACCATGCTCGTTGAAACGAACCTGTAATCCCTGTTCCACCATTTGACCAACTGAGGCCAAGCTCTTTATGATCAAAGGCACATACAATACATCAAACATAGACTTTGTTTGCCCATTGTGCATGACCCAATGGTACACTTCCAGCATGTGTAATGACATGCTGGGTATCATCACCTGTTTCCACATAGCCTTTTACATCCATAGGCTTCATATGCTCAAACCATTCACCATGACATGTCATATGGTTTGATGCTCCAGAGTCCGTATACCATGTATCATCATTCTCAGCATTTGTCATCATCGATCCAACAACATCTTTCATGGCGAAAATGATTTGCAGTTCCATCATTACTGCTTGATGCATAATTTCCACCACCATGTTGTGCATAATTTCCACCATAATGACCACCACGTTGTGCTCTACCCCCTCTCAAATCATTCTGTTTGCGGAAACAATCTCTCGCCATATGACCATATTTGCCACAATAATGGCATTCCACATCTTGCATAGAATTTTGTTGGCCTTGCCAACGTCCTCTACCACGGGGGTTACCTCTGCCTCTCTGAGGTGCATATCCACGACCACCTCTAGCACCATATGTGAGCTGAAAATTTTGTTGTGGAGACCTGTCCTGCCATCCACGACCATTACCACCACGTCCACGTGATGTGAATATGCCCCTGCCTCTAAAGCCTCTCTACGAGTAGAAAGCCTGATTTCTGCCATTATCATCATGGCTAGTAGATGCATCTAGAAATGAATCACTGAGTTTGATTTCCTCAACCAGCAAGAGTGAAACCAACTCATCAAAGTCTGGTAAACCTGTACTCCTCACTGAGATAGATGTATCAAAAGATTTGTATTCCTTGCCAAGACCACGCAAGGTAATATCCACCAAATCATCATCAGGCATGGGGGCATTTATTGTGGCCATTGCATCTGCAAACTTCTTGATTTCTTGCACATAATCATGTATGCTCCTTTTATTCCTTTTCACATTGTGTATCCGCTGTCGCAAACTGAGACTTGCGAGCACTCGTATCTGTATCAAAACATCTTGACCAAAGTATCCCATGCATCTTTGAGATTCTCAGCATCCTGTATGTGTATGAGCATAGCATCAGAAATACATATAGACAAATAATGCAGCACTTTGAATGCTCTCTCTGACCATTGCTTATGAGCAATAAGCTGCTGCTGTGTAGGTTGTCGAGGTAGCTCAGGCTCTGGCTCAGCACCTGTAATGAGATTCCAAAATCCTTTTCCTTTCAAGAAACTTTTTATCCTGTACTTCCATGCCTGGAAGTTCTTCCTATCCAGCTTTTCACCAACAATCTGTACTGGATTATCCGACATGTTTGCTTAATGTGCACCTTCCGCACTCATCCAAATCTGTAACCAAGCCTTCCTCAGCTCAACCACACTCCAATGAGTGTTCCAGATACTCCAAAGTAACCACCAATCTTCAAATTTGATGTAGAAAATCAACCTGTATGCATCCAGGATTAACTGACTCACGCAATTCGAGATACCCTACTTTGATGCACCTTCCACGGCTCCAAATCACAATGTAGTGGTGCAATCAAGTATGGGCAACTTGCATTGACACCTAAACAACCTCAATGTAGAGTATCAACACCATCTGACATGTGTCCATATCAATTTTTGAAAACCCCTTTCTCTATTTTGGGAAAAACCAGAAAAACCAGTAGTAAAATGGCTCTAATTTCTTCAATATTTGTCCAAATTGAGCAACCAGGCATTCATTAGCTTAGCAATAGTGTCCATCAACTCCATGTAAGAGGAATTTGTCCAATTGTATAAGACCAAAGATTAATTGCTCAATTAAAATTGCTCTGTTTCTCTGCAACCAATGGACAGTCTGTTTAATCAGCTCATTCCCAGCTCAATTAGGCATAATTCATCAATCCAATCACATAGCCCTCTTCTCTAATGTGTGTAGCAACCAATTGCTAAAGCAATTGTGAAATATAACAAGCAACCAATGAGAATTTGATCTCCTCGTACCAAAATGAATAAAATTCAGCTCTGTTTCGCTGTGCAGAATGCGTCGCCTGCCGTAGGGGCCTTTGGGAAGGTTTGAAGTGATAATTGATGAGGTATACAACTCCCCAACACACTTAGGTATGTGTGCAACCAGTCAATGATTGGATTTTTGCCAAAAACACACTCCAAATGCTTCAATTTTTTACTCCTTTTTCTCTGTTTTGTGAGAGCTCAAAAACCAGAGTTTTTCACTCAATCAAATGCATGTAAATTGCTCCAAAAATTTGTTTAAGGCTTGCATAGGGGTTGCCAATACATCCCTCTTTGTCAAATACATGTGTCTTGCCAGAATCACTTCTATTTCACCATACATCAGTGTTTCCAAGCTTTAATGGAAAGCTTTCAAAAACCAGAATTTTTCTTTGCTTTGATTTGCTCTAGATTGCTTTGTTTTTGCCTGTATCACCTGCAATCCGCTCAAGGATGTTTAGAAGACCTTACCCGATAGGCCAAGCTCTCAGATCTGATAAGAATCGGTGTGCTCCAAGCTTCACAGCTCCAATGGCAAGCTTCACAGCTTCTTCTCCCTCTTCTCTTCACTCACTCATAAACCCTAATAAACAGCACAAGGCTCTGATACCATGTTGAAAGAACGGTAGAGGGGGAGGAGACACACACACAAGAGCAAACCCTAATGTATATTGCAAACCCTAACCATAGAGGGAAGCCATCTCCACACACACAAAGCATAATGCACTAATCCATAATCCACACAACACACTATGAGTTGTGTCCACACTCTACTAACCCTAGCTAATGTCCACACACTATGATCAGCTGGACACGCGGTCATTTATGTCTCACACATGTTCCTACCTAATCTGCCAGCACATAGCATAGCTGGCTCACACTGACATCGAGCTTGAATCTCAACACAACCATGGCTACAAATCTAAAAACGTAGAGGTATTCGATGTAGTAGATAGGGAAAATTATGGAAACGCAGGAGAGATGGTTACCAAGCCTTAGATCAGCAAATAACATAAAAAAAAACGCAACATGTATGCTGCTACTATCCTGCACAGAATAGGCGGCCAACACTACAAGGGGGGTAGATGCTACTGAAAACTACTGCAAAACTATTCGTAGAAAAAAATGCAACACACAAGGTGCTGCAACCTTGAAAATAGAGCAGCCGATAGGTGACAAAGGGGTCTCAACAGGGGTCGAACCGGGCAATGGAAGACCACGGGCTGCAGTGGAAAAAATGTATGGAAGAGGCAGGCGACCACCAGAAAATTTGAGACAAAAAAAATGTAAGAGGGAGAGAAGGGAGCATCCAACACTGCTCTTCACTGGCTCTCTGATATCATGATAGAATGCAGAGTGGAAGAAGGGAAAGTGGAAACATAGGAGAGAGAGTGAGAGAGAGATGGACATGAAACACAAGTATAGATATGCTCTCAATATCATCAACCAAGAATACAAGTCCCGAGCAAGAGGGGAAGAAGACCTCGTATGTGAGGGACTGCATCAAGAATGCTAAGTAATGAAAAAGAGTAAGGGTATGCCCGACTATATATATGCCTAGATAGAGGTAGCCGACCAGCTCTCACGACTAGGGAAAAAATGCCCAAGACTCCATAAAATGGGGATAAAATATGGGAAAAGATGTGAGGGGTGACCAGCCCCTCTAACTAACATGGTCAGCCCTAAAGGCTAAAAATAGGACACCACACAAGAAGCTAGCAACAAGGGGATGATGTCTAACATGATCAGTGTCCCATTGTTCTACTGCATATTACCCATCATCATCCCGTCACATATGTCCCATCATGGGTGGTTACACACTAACCATTGTTCTATTGTATATGACCCACCTATAGTAATTGCAAAAACCCAAGAATGATTGTAATTCATGTAAATCATGTGGTCTAGGCCAAATGACAATGCTCTCAATCTTCTTTGGATAAACTTGTATGCCCTCGGCTGAAATAGTGTGATCTAGGTACTCAATCTTCTCAGGGTTAAGAATCGAGATAGAGTTGGTTTTTCTTTGGAGTGAAAATACTACCTCCAAATGGTTTTCATGTTCTTGAATGTTTTGACTAAAGACTAACATATCATCGAAGAATACTGCCAGAAAGGATTGATACTTGAGGGAAATTTGGTTCATCATAGGACTAAAAATCGCGGGAGCATTGGTTAGTCTATATGGCATAACCATAAACTCAGCTGCATTTGACTCTTTCTTCTTTGCCTCTTTAGCCTTTAGCTTAGGGCAATTCTTAATGACATGATCAGTTGCCTTACAACAGTTACACCTCTTTAGCCTTTAGCTTAGGGTAATTCTTAATGACATGATCAGTTGCCTTGCAATAGTTACATCTCGTTTTTTTTCTTGCCTTTATCAAGAGCCTTCTCAGACCTATTGTTGCTACCTGTGGAAGGAGAAGAAGTTGCAGACCTACTAATAGGAGAAGAAATAGTGGAAGGGGCTGCCTTACCACTTCTTCTCTGCTGGGCAGTAACAACAAATGCTTGATCAACTGCACGTTTCCTAGCCCTGTTTTACCTAGACTGCGTTTCTTGCAAGAGCTTGTTGACTAAAGTATCATACTTGACAACATCAGGTCTGTCCTCAGTAACAAGTCTCCACGTGGAAGCAAAAGTCTGATATGACTCAGGTAAAGCATCAAGAACAGTCTGCATAAGAGAATGATCAGGAATAATCTCACCTGCAAAAATCAACTGTTCCTTGAGATCTTTAATCTCAACAAGAAAAACATTCATGTCATCATCTTCTTGCATAATCTTCGATTCTAGCTCTTTACGTAGGTAAGAGATATCCTAAGCCTATTTTGCTGTTTTAGCTGAACGAATATGTGGGGTGATGTTACGTTTGACAGAAAGTGCAATCAAGGCATGAGCCTGTGCATCTTTACCATCCCAACGAGCTTGTTCAGCAGTGGGTAAAACAGCAGCAACAGTAGAGCTGCTAGAACCTGCAACATCCTCAACAGATCCTACATCCACAAAACCTGGACGTACATCCATACCCTGCACAATGTTCCACACTCCTTTTGCAACCAAAACATGCTGCATCATGTATGCCCAAAGTGGGTAGTTGCTGTCTCCATCCAATTTGTCATCAGTAGAGCAGACAACAAGCGAAATGCATCATTGCTGTTATCAGCCATGGCCACTGACTGAAACTGATACAAAAGCTACCTGTAATGAAGCAAAGACTGAACAGAGAACAACTCGTGCTATGTAGCACGATCTAGAATAGAATACGTATGCCTGTTTTGCAG
The DNA here is from genome assembly GCF_041138505.1 of Cibotium barometz. Taxonomy (NCBI): domain Eukaryota; kingdom Viridiplantae; phylum Streptophyta; class Polypodiopsida; order Cyatheales; family Cibotiaceae; genus Cibotium; species Cibotium barometz. Next base: position 25,136,327 of record NC_141075.1, on the reverse strand, counting down.
AAAACTGCACTGTCAAAATTTCTGCAAAAAATGACAAAAACACCTGTGCAGAACTTGCAATAATGCAAAAACGGAGCCCAAAACGACCTCAGATGCGATTTTTGAGAATGCAAACGCTTAACGGGCTTACTTACAGAAGAGTTTAGGGACCTGCAAGCGCTCGTGAAAGCTCACCTCAATCGGAGAGCGTGAGTCACAGGGTGATGGCAGCGTAGCCTTGGGAGCCGATGCCTGCTCTGATACCAATTGTTGGAATTAGGGTTGCAAGAAAGCACACAAAGCTTGGAGAAGAAGAAGCAAGAATGCACACAACACACAATGTATTAGATTGTGTCAATGTACAAAAGATAAGTTAGCCCTAAAATGATGGGCGTATATACAAGCCGGGGAAAAAAACCTCCTAAAGAGGGAAAAAGTGCCCCGGCGGTCCTAAGTGTGTTCACACACATCACTGCCTATATATATGGCAACATATTGATGGCTGTCTTCGTCGGGATATCTTGCTCATTAATCTTGATCTAATAATACCCTGATTTGAGATCTATCTTTGTGAAGATTTGGGTACCACTTAGCCTGTCCAGAAGCTCATCAATTCTGGGGATAGGATACTTATTCTTAATTGTAGCTGATTGAGACCTCTGTAATTCACACAGAGTCTTAGCGTTCCATCTTTCTTTTTCTGAAAGAGAATTGGCGCGCCCCAAGGTGAAACATTAGGTCTTACAAACCCTTGTTCTAACAGCTGTCTAAGCTATTCCTTGAGTTTGATGGCTTCGGGAACTGGCATTTTGTACGTGCGCAGGGCTACTAGCTAAGCTCCGGGGGTCAATTCTATCACATGATCTACTTTCCGAATTGGAGGCATCCCTATTAATTCTGCTAGGAATAAATCATCATAATCACTTAACCATTCAAGTTCTTTAGCTTTTAACTTTGAGTCTACTAGATTCATTTTGACAACATAAATGAGCTGCTTCTTTCTAAGTCCTTTTAGTAACTTAGAAGCCTTTACTAACTGCAAACTTGGGGATCCTAAGATTCCGGTTCCTTGAACTTTATGTCCTGAGATTCTGGTTCCTTGAACTTTATTTCCGGGAAGGTCACGGAAGGAAAAGGTTCCATTATGACAGTGAATGTCAGCTTGATTTTTATGGAGCCAATCCATTCCAAGGATCCTGTCAAAAAATCCCAAAGGTATAACTCTGAACTGACAGTGAGTTAAATTTCCATTGAACTGAATACGATCTGTCTCAAGGTGAGTGAAAAGAATCTTCCCACTTGCCAATTCAACTTACATAGGTTTCCCTGATTTCTGATCTAAGACTAGCTTACGCAAGCATCTAGGGGAAATGAAAGAATGAGTACTGCCTGAATCAATCAAAAGCTTAAAAGGCTTACCCTGATACTCAGCTGGAGTATGAATGACACGGAGAATTGGCAATTTGGCCCTTGGTTTTCAATTGCTGCATAAATCTATCCTCTTTCTTCTTCCACTACTTCTGCTATTGTGACTGCTCTGGCTGCTGCAGTCTGAGGCGAAACTCTTTCTCTTTGGTTGCCCCAGTTCTGGGAAGGAGTTCTAAGGCTACTCTGGACAGAGACAGACGGGGCTGAGCTGGAGTTCTCTTGGGATTTCCTTGATTTTGACGAGATGGGGTTGGTCTCTGCACTCTCGATCCTTGACTGATAGGAAGGGGTTGGTCTCTGCACTCTCGGTCCTTGACTTCCTTGTCCCCTTGACATGGCAGGAGTCGGGAAGTCTTTCAGCTGGTGACCAAAACCCTGACATCCAAAACACCGGTTCTCACTTCTGAGCTCATCCCTTTAAATCCTTGAAATAGGTGGGGCTCCTGAGAAAGTGTTCTAGGGGAAGGGTCTTCCTTCACTTCTGTGAATCTTCCCGCATCCTGATTCTGAATTGGGCCTTGCTGCCTCTTTGGGGGAGGAAATTTTGAAGTACTTCCCGGGGTTTGGAATCTTTTAAAGTTAGAGGGTGCAGGCTTTGGCGGGACCTTAACAACAAAGGCTTTGGCAAAGTCCTTTGCCATTCTTACTGCTTCGGCCATTGAAATAGGTTTGGCATTCTTTGCTAAGGTGTCCAATGGCTCGTTCATTCCTTGAATGAATCTAGCCATCAGGTGCTCTTCATCTAATTGTGGAGAATATTTAAGGAGAAGGGCAAAAGCTTGATGGTACTCTTCAATTGTCTGACTATCCTACTTTAGTTCCAAGAACTCATTCATTTTAGTTTTAAGAAAGCCCGGAGGACAAAACCTCTTTCTGAGATAAGCTTTAAGATCGGTCCAGGTCTGGGTATTCCGGTCGAGACGGTTAGTCTCGCAATGATTCCTCCAAGCGACCTTGGCCGTTTCCACAATCTTTAACCTGGCGAGAGACATCTTGCTTCTTTCATTGTAGCCAGTTATATCAAAGTATTCCTCCATTGCCTTAATCCACTTTTCCACTACTTCACGTAACTGCTCCCCTTCACCCTTGAAGGACCAGGTTGGGATCTGTGTAGGGCTTTTCAAACATCCAGATCTAACTCTTCGTCATCAGTTAGAGGATCCGGTTGCCTTGCACGGGCCATGCACCTTATGACAAATGAGCTTTTCGTCAACTTAACTTTGACAACAGATTTATGATTATTTAATTTTTATAATTTATTCTTTAAACAAATAATTATTTCATCATACATCATGAAACAAGGTTTACTCTGATAATTTTATTAACCATATTCACAATCATGAAAACAATTTGGAATTTTTTTGCAAAACATCGTTTATTATCAAAAGTTTTCGATATATACATAGAGCATCATGGCTCCCAAAATCACTGCCTCAATCGTATATGCATAAAGAAGCGAAACTTCAAAGAAGACATTCCATGTTACACACGATTTATTACAAAAAGAGGTGTTGTAATTCTACTTCTAGGGATAAAGCGGCTAAGAAGCCTAAAAACTCGGCATGAAATTCTGAAGTTCCTGGGTGAATGATCAAAGAGTTGTACATGCTGAACAAGCCCTAGCCTTATGAGAATCATGGCTAAGGAAATATTTTGCCTGAGCCTCTGACACTGACTGGTACTGACATTAATACATCGTCCTCCATAGAACCACATATACCGACGTCGCTCAAGAGGATCAAGAAAGTAAAGACTCTCAAAATGACGTGCGAGTCTCACTCTACTTACTCGGGTCCTAGCAGCAAAGTTGATGAGGTGCTCGAATGCAAAGGCTATCATATCCTGACTCTTGAAGAGTTCAGGAATGCCAGATAGATTTGGGGTATCAATCTATAAATTTCCAATTCAATTTATGAGTTTTCAATTTTTGAAGTTCATTCAACATAATATTAACAAGTGAAAACATTATTTCCCAGATTTACTTTAAAAATTTAAGCAATTTTTTATGTTGTTACGTAAATTTACAACAGTGCTCTGATACCAACTGTGAGATCCCTCCCACTACCCCCTCTGCGCACCGGGATTCCCGATTTGCTCGTAGCAGCGGAAGCAACTCGCTCTTGCACGGGGCAGGGTTTCCCACTCGAGGCCTCGCCCTCCAATGTCCGGGCACGAGACTAAGCTGGTGGTCATTCCAAACACCGAAACCGGGAAAATTTCCCATGCCCAGAAAACGGGAACAATTCCACCATTTTGAATTTCTTAATGAATTTTTCTAACGAGGTCAAGATACTGAACTAACCTTCATCTGAATAAACGAGATAGAAGGGAAACTATTACAGACTTAACTTGAAGGAATCAACGCTTTTTTTCTAATTGAATCAGGCACAGCCGTTGATCTATTCATTTGAGAAGTCTTCATGTTATTATTTAACTATTCGAGTTCTAAGTGTATTCTTATTGATCAATTTTATTATTAAAACTCTACTGATTCCAGCCTAACCCCATCCGGCCCATGGGTTAGCCACCGCCCAACCACTGGAATTGGTAGAACCAGACAAGTACTCACCCACCCATAATTGAATGCCTTTCTTAACTTTTGCTTTAGAATACAGATACGCACACACTCCTCTTTAAACTTTAATTTATAAAACAATCCATTGACAAACAATTATTGGCTACAGATGTCATAACTCAAAATTTCCATTCAATCTTTGTTTCACAAAATAGTATCACTCGCGACTCTCCGTGTTGAGACTAGCAGGTCAGCAACAACGAGATCCAGTAACAGATTACAATAATTTTCTTGTCATCATACATATATATATCTTCCACAACATACGCATGGGTGTCCTAAGCACCACGAGCCCATGCATCACCTCGTCAGAAGCCTCCAGGATCCTCCTTAGGTGTCCTGGCACTTCACTCAGGGAGACCGCTTTGTCGGCCCTTGCCCATCATACCGGAAGCACACCATTTTTACACCATATCCAGGCTGGTCAAGACCTGGGCAGGTTTTTACCACGTGAGCTATCCTTTGAACACTCCCCGCCAGCTGTTGCAACCAAACTTCCCTTAGAAAACACATATACCAAATGCTCCCTCCACCAGCATTTTGGCGTAAGACAGTCCTTTAAGAAAATAGGGTTTCTATGCAAGTTTTCAGTTTTGATTTTCTTTTGAATACAATGAGTATATCTTAATTCCGTATCCCAAGACTTCTAGATCACAGGTCTGGATTTCCAAGCAGAATTCCTCGAATTCTATAATCTTGATCCTCAGATCAAAATCAAAGGTCTCAATTTAATTTTAGATTCGGTGGGTGATTTGATTGAATTTTCCTAAACTGGTCACATCGTCTTTTCTTGAAACTGACGAAGGAGATTAAGTCGAGGTCATAGTCTGATTCAGGGTTCGAGTATGGAAAGGTTCTCCCTGAACTATCTTTCTCGAAGGGTAATATTTCAATTACTACTTTACTGAATTTCATTCATTGAGTATTTTGCTTAACTAAATTCAAAACTAAACACGTATTCCTATGAGGAATAAATTAATCATTTATCTAAAATTTTGACTTCGATAGATCTTCTGAATTTTCTCATTACCATCCTAGAGAATATAAAATAGTATAATTTTCCTTCACTGAGTATTTACTTATTCATTTTCCAATATTCATGGGATTTAAACATAGGATTAAAGAGAACTCTTATTTTGATATAAAAATTATGTATGTATCTATTTATGCATGAAATCCAACTTCTATGGAAATAACACTTTTATATAAAAGAAAATTCTTTTATGCATCTATTTATGCATAAAAATCAATTTTGATGAAACTAACACTTTTATAATAAAAATTTTCTTTTAAGCATCTATTTATGAATAAAAATCCATTTTGATGAAAGTAACACTTTTATAATTAAAAAAAATTCTTTTATGCATCTATTTATGCATAAAATCAATATTGATGAAAGTAACACTTTTATAATAAAAAAATTATTCTATGCATCTATTTATGCATAAAAGTCAATAATGATGAAAGTAACACTTTTATAATTTAAAAAAAAATCTTTTATACATAAAAATCATTATTGATGAAAGTAACACTTTTATAATAATAAAAAATCTTGTATGCATCATTTTATGCATAAAAATCAATATTGATGAAAGTAACACTTTTATAATAAAAAAATTCTTTTATGTATAAAAATCAATATTGATGAAAGTAATAATTTTATAATTAAAAAAATTCTTTTATGCATAAAAATCAATATTGATGATGAAAGTAACACTTTTATAATTAAAAAAATTCTTTTATGCATAAAAATCAATATTGATGATGAAAGTAACACTTTTATAATAAAAAAATTCTTTTATGCATCTATTTATGCATAAAAATCAATAATGATGAAAGTAACTCTTTTATAATAATAATAATAAAAATTTATAAATCATTTAATGCATAAAAATCGTTATTGATGAAAAGAAATTCTTTTATGCATCATTTTATGCATAAAAATCAATATTGATGAAAGTAACACTTTTATAATAATAAAAATTCTTTTATGCATCTATTTATGCATAAAAATCAATATTGATGAAAGTAACACTTTTATAATAAAAAAATTCTTTTATGCATCATTTTATGCATAAAAATCAATATTAATGAAAGTAACACTTTTATAATAAAAAATTCTTTTATGCATCTATTTATGCATAAAAATCAATACTGATGAAAGTAAAACTTTTATAATTTTAAAAAAAATCTTTTCTGCATTTATTTATGCATAAAAATCAATATGCATCTTTTTATGCATAGAATTTAAATCTAATGAAAATCACTCTTTTATAATTTAAAAAAAGATAATCAATATGCATCTTTATATGCATGGAATTTAAATCTAATAGAAATAACACTTTTGTAATAAAAATATTTCTACTATGCATTTTTCTAAGCATAGAATAAAAATAACACTTTTAGAATACACAAACGATGGGGATTACTCCTTTTGAATAATAAAAGGTAATACTTATTTCACAAAATTTAAGAAAATTTTGCCATAACCTCCTTTGTATGGCTGACCATTTTCCAATTTTTCCTATTCTTAATTTACTTAAAAATTATCCTCAATTTGTTTAAAGCATTCTAAACAATATGAAAAGTTTAATTCAAACAATTTGATTACTTAACTAGGATAAAGAAGGGCTGAATGTAAGAATGAGAGAGGGGGAATGCCTTTTGAGCAAGGCATAGCATCAGATTATCATTTTAAAGATAACAAAAAATTAGAAAACCATTGAAAGAATAAGAAAAAGTAGGATTTCTAACTTACATGAAATTCTGGGAGCTTTCCTTTGGCTCGATGGTTTGAGGGATCTACTCTTGTTTGCAACAAGAGTGGCCACCAATTCTTTAGAAGAGGGAATGGTCAAAACTAATGAATTATAAATTCACTGTTTTTGGCTCTGGGGAGGAGTAGGGTAACAGTGCATAAAACACTATTAAGCTTCAACAAAGGGGGAGGCTTCTATTTATAGGAAAAAGTGAGCTTCTAACCAAGCAAACTGATTCTAGAATTTTCCAGATCAGTTTGGTCAATTTTTGACCATTTTTGGATCAATTTAGCTTACTTTTTGGAACTAGACTTGAATTAGGAGAGAGGAGAGATGAAATATCTCAATTTTTGGGAATTTAAAACTCCACCACACATGTGAAATAGGTGCCTCCTTCATGAGGGGGAATCCCCACATCTGAGGTGTCAAAAATTTATTTTTTTAGTATTTCCTTTGGTCCTTAGTCCACTCTTCATCTTATGTGAGTATTTACTCATTTTTTTTGGGGGGGGGGGGTTTCTTTATTTCTTCTATTTATCTCCTCCACACATTTGGATGAATCTAATTGGCCCCTCAAAACCTTAATTTAAAATTTTTAAAAAATCTAGACCCCTAGGATAAGGCCTTTTGAACAGATTATAATTGATTTCTAATGCACCTTCTGAAAATCTTTTTGAATTTCTGTTTCGGGGGAATTTATTTTAATAAGAAGAGATATTTTTCCATTCAAAAATATCTAAAATATGAATAACCTCTCTCTAGAATAATTTCTCTCTCTAAGCCAAAACAGGTAGAAACAAGATCTTTTATATTTCTGAAGAGGGATTTGATTACAGGGGAAGATACTAGACATCTTGAGAGGTTGGGGAGGAATCTTACACCTTTGTCTCCTCATGGACTTCCAAACTTGTTGTCCTTCCCTTCCTACTAGCAACCTTAGTGACATGACATCCCCCTTGCCAAACTTGATGAGAGGATTTCAACTTCTGACCCTGGATGATTGTCATCATGCCCTTGTCTCCTCATGTACTTCCAAACCTACCATCCTTTCCTTCCTGGCAACCTTTTCACTCAAAACCCTGCCACATGCTCTCCAATTCCACTCCAAATCTGATAAAGATTTGTGCATCTATTCCACTTTGTCTCCTTGCCTTATTGCCCTATCTCCCTGAACACTTTCTTTGGTCTTTTTTTCCTGTGAGTATTGAGTGTGGCACTCTCACTCCACCCCTTGGAGGATCATCCTCCCTTGAAACCATTGCCTAAAAGCCTTTCTTGGTATGCCCCAAGTGGCATCCAACTCATAGGGCTGCCATTCCCCTTGGGTCTTGGGAACACCACGAACCAACCTCCTAGGAACTTCTTCCATGTATTATGTTACTCTCCTTGCACTATGCACCTTCATCTAGGACACCATCAGTGTTTAGCCTTTGCTGAGCATGACGCTGATACAATGTTGCCTGGTCACCACATCACCAAAAGATCAAGACGGGCAATGGTTTCATCCATGTGTGATCCATGCAGTAAGGGTGGGTGAGGCATGTGCAGCAACAATATCTTAGAAGAATCAGCCTAAATCTCTAATACCAATGTCACATGTGCGAAAGCTTTGGGAGTCTTCTTTCAGCCCTAAACACCTTTCTTGGAACATGCTTGATGCAAAATGCCAGCAAGAGATGGAGAGAAGAGAGAGAGATAGAGAGAGCTTAGTTTTCAGTATATTGATATTGTACAAAAAGGTGTACAACTTGGCAAGCCATAGGTTGCCCCTTGAAAAGGTAAAAATTACCTAATCTAGCCCTATTCTAGTGATCCAATCCCTACAGGACTAAATGATCACAATGATCCCAACCAATGGCTATTTATTAGCCTTTGAAGGACCTGTGGACTAGCCAACCTGATGTCGCCCAGTTCCCTGAAGGCTAAAAATAGGACACCACACAAGAAGCCAACAGCAAGGGGATGATGTCTAACACCCCCTCTCAGCACCACCGGATATTGAGTGAACTCCAAAAAGCTAGAGACACCGTCCTCGATCAAAGATGGAAGATTGCAGAAACAAGTACCAAGAAAGCTCCACAAGCAATCTCCTCAGCAACTCGGCTACAAAAGCAACAAAACAAGCTGCCACGTACACTGCTCCTCTGGAAGAAAGCGACCATGTAGGCTGTGATGTGTTGCTCCAAATAATGGTTCCAAACCCAAGTGTAAGAACACTCCCTGAAGTTGAATGTCGTGTTTCCAGCCTAGAGAAGGTATGAAGAAACTCAAAACCAACCAAGATCAGATCCTATAGATAATCAATCTTGGGAGAAGCAGGTTGCTCCTCATTGGAACCCTCTAATTTCATCTGCTCAAACTCTGTAAACAAGAGTTGGCAAATGCTGAAAAGAAGCACCCTTTGAAAAGGTCCGCAACACAAGATGTAAAGACTCTGTAGAAAATATGGGGTCCATCTACTCAAAATCTGTACCATGAGTTGCCCAACATTGTACATAAGCAGACTCCATTGAGGTGGGCATTGCTTGATGAAAGCACTCCACATCCTCCTCTTAAAAAAAATGTCATTAGACTAGTACAAGCCCAACGTGATTCTTATCCAAATCCAAAAAACTTTGGAAGTACCATTGCATCCCAGGCACGATTAGCAACCACAGATCCAAATCATGCCACCGGGTCCAAAATTCCATCCTCCAAAATTGCAAACCTGCACACCGCAAGCAAACCAAATTTAGAACTGGCAGGGAGAGGGGCATCCTCAGAAGCATCACAAAGAGAGGTAGAGATAGACTCCTCACAATGAGGAAGGGAATCAGGCATATAAATTGCAATGGTAACAAGATCCTAAGAATCAGCACCTCATAGGCAAAACACCCTCCTTTCTCTACTACAAACACTGCAAAGAACACAGGCTCATAGAAAATAAACTCTTCTCATCAAGATCTTTGAAAAGATCACTACTCTCCTCTCCAAAATATGTAAACTCTTGTCCCAGAAGAAAGACAGCTCCTGAAAACAAATCCTCCTCTGAGTGTAGAAAACTCCTTTGGGAAGAAAAAAAGAGCCAAAACACTGTTGTCCAGCAAAAAACAACACTCCGCCACCAATAGAAGGCAAGGAACATGAAGAAACCCGGTAACTGTGAAGGCCATGAACAAAACACACGTATAAATGCTCCAAAATCAGCAAAATGCTAACTAAAATAAGAAATTCATTGCCCTCCTCAAGTACCAAACTACCTCCAAAACCCTAATCCGCACAAAAACTCCCTCTGCAAGTGATCTGTGTCTATTGGAGAAGAAAACACAGCCAATCAAAGGGCTACAAACCTGAAAATTCAGATCGCCTAGCTTCCACACCTCCTATGAGGAAAAACGCTGAAGACAAGGTACCTTCGGTCTAGCAGATGACGCCCAAGTGAAGGTAGGGCTACCAGCAGAATCAATTCAGAGAAACGCAGCAACCTGTTGAAAGAACGGTAGAGTGTGAGGAGACAAACCCTAATGTATATTGCAAACCCTAACCATAGAAGGAAGCCATCTCCACACTCACACAAAGCATAATGCACTAATCCATAATCCATACAACACACTATGAGTTGTGTCCACACTCTACTAACCCTAGCTAATGTCCACACACTATGACCAGCTGGACACGCGGTCATTTATGTCTCACACATGTTCCTACCTAATCTGCCAGCACATAGCATAGCTGGCTCACACTGACATCGAGCTTGAATCTCAACAGCCCCTCTCAAGCTCATGATGTATTGCCGATGAAGATGTAGATGAGCTTGGGATATCAAAGCTCTCAACACTCCCCCTCAAGCTCATCCCATGTACTCCCAACATAGTACGGAAGTACTCAAACTTCTCCCTGCTAAGTGGCTTTGTAAAGATATCTGCCACCTGCTCATCAGTCTTCACATACTGAAGATCAACTGTACCATCCAGCACCTTCTCTCTGACAAAGTGATAATGGATCTCTATGTGTTTGGTTCTCGCATGAAACACTGGATTCTTTGCCAACTGTATACTGCTCATGTTGTCACAATGAATGACAACTTTGCCATCAATAGGCCCACACAAATCTGTCAAGAGACTCTTTAACCATATAGCTTCACAAGTAGCAATGGCTGCACCCCTGTATTCAGCCTCTGTACTAGATAAAGCAACTATAGGTTGCTTCTTGCTACTCCAACTCACCACAGCACTTCCAAGTGTAAAAGCATATCCACTAGTAGACCTCCTGTCTCATAGGAGCTACCTGCCCAATCAGCATCTGTGTAACCATGTATATCCAAGCTTTTACCACTCTCATAAAGTAGACCATAATGTGCAGTGGTCTTCACATATCTCATAATGCGTCTCACTGCATCCAAATGTGGTTTCTTGGGGCTCTGCATAAACTGACTCACTAGCCCCACAGCATAACTCAAATCCAGGCGTGTGATAGTCATGTATATGAGACTACCAACCATCTTCCTGTACATTGATGGATCATCCAATTCCTCGCCATAATCAGCCCGCAACTTCACATTTTGCTCCAAAGGTGTACTCATAGGCTTACACCCTGTCATGCCATATTTTGCCAACATATCCAATGCATATTGGCGTTGTACTAACCACGTACCTGCATGATCTTTGACCACTTCAATTCCAAGGAAGTATCTCAACTCACCAAGATCTTTCATGTCAAATTGCCCACTCAAAGTTTTCTTGACTTGCATCACATCTGCACCATGATCACCTGTGATAATCAAGTCATCCACATAGATGACGAGTAAAACAATCCCATGCTCTGTCTTCTTCACATAGAGTGAAGAATCTGCTGTAGAAATCTGAAAACCAAGTGAGATAAGATATCTGCTCATCTTATCACTCCAAGCACGAGGTGCTTGCTTCAGACCATACAATGCCTTTTTCAATCTGCATACGTGAGTGGGATATCTTGGGTGTACATACCCTTCTGGCTGTGCCATGTACACTTCCTCTTATAGATCTCCATTTAGAAATGCATTCTTGACATCCATTTGATGCATTTCCCAGCCATTAGTTGCAGCCATAGCAATGACTGCTCTCACTGTGCCCATCTTAGCCACTGGACTAAAGGTTTCATCATAGTCCAAACCTTGGGTCTGTGCATAACCCTTTGCTACCAATCTTGCTTTATGTCTTTCAATAGAACCATCAGATTTGCACTTCACTTTGTAAACCCATTTACATCCAATAACATTCTTGTCCTTTGGTAATGCAACCAAGTCCCATGTATCATTATGAACCAATGCGTCCATCTCAACATCCATTGCTTTCTCCCATACATGCTCTCCAATAGCTTCTGTATAGCATGTAGGTTCCACATGCTTCACCATAGATGTCATATATGCATAGTGCATAGCAAAATCTCGATATGTCAATCTGTCAATAGGATATCTGACTCTCTGGGATCTCCGCAATGCATGTGGGACACTCTGTACACCTGTAACTCTAGCATGTGGTGGCACATATCTGTCCTGCCTAGCACCAGGTGTGCATAAAACAGGTATGCCAAGATCCTCATCCAAACTCTCTGAACTAGATGACTCATAACCTATGATTCCAATTCCTTCGACCTTCTTCTTTCCTTTATCCATAGCACTACTCCCAGTGCTCACACTCTCATGCCTCAAACGTCCTGACCATGGACATACACTGCTACTCTCAGCTTCTGCTGGCCCAGACATAGTAGTAGAACTAGAACTTGCTTGTGGTGGCAAGTTCACATGCACATCAGCCTCAAGTGACTCAATGACTCCCTCATCTTTTGCTTTGTACCAACTAGCAAGCTCATCAAACACCACATCTCGTGAGATGACCACTTGTCTAGTTTGTGGATTATAACATTTGTATGCCTTTCGATCCTGTGCATATCCAACAAAAACACATTTCTCTGCCTTAGGATCCAACTTCCTTCTTCTTTAATCAGGCACATGTACATAAGCTATGCATCCAAATACTTTGAGGTGTCCAATATCTGGCCTGTAACCTGTAAGCCGCATCTCTGGCGTGCTTTGTACATGCTGAACAAGCCCTAGCCTTATGAGAATCATGGCTAAGGAAATATTTTGCCTGAGCCTCTGACACTGACTGGTACTGACATTAATACATCGTCCTCCATAGAACCACATATACCGACGTCGCTCAAGAGGATCAAGAAAGTAAAGACTCTCAAAATGACGTGCGAGTCTCACTCTGCTTCCTCGGGTCCTAGCAGCAAAGTTGATGAGGTGCTCGAATGCAAAGGCTATCATATCCTGACTCTCGGAGAGTTCAGGAATGCCAGATAGATTCGGGGTATTAATCTATAAATTTCCAATTCAATTTATGACTTTTCAATTTTTAAAGTTCATTCAACATAATATTAACAAGTGAAAACATTATTTCCCAGATTTACTTTAAAAATTTAAGCAATTTTTGATGTTGTTACATAAATTTACAACAGTGCTCTAATACCAACTGTGAGATCCCTCCCACTACCCCCTCTGCGCACCGGATTCCCGATTTGCTCGCAGCAGCGGAAGCAACTCGCTCTTGCACGGGGCAGGGTTTCCCACTCGGGGCCTCGCCCTCCAATGTCCGGGCACAAGACTAAGCTGGTGGTCATTCCAAACACCGAAACCGAGAAAATTTCCCATGCCCGGAAGACGGGGACAATTCCACCATTTTGAATTTCTTAATGAATTTTTCTAACGAGGTCAAGATACTGAACTAACCTTCATCTGAATAAACGAGATAGAAGGGAAACTATTACAGACTTTACTTGAAGGAATCAACGCTTTTTTTCTAATTGAATCAGGCACAGCCGTTGATCTATTCATTTGAGAAGTCTTCACGTTATTATTTAACTATTCGAGTTCTAAGCATATTCTTATTGATCAATTTTATTATTAAAACTCTACTGATTCCAACCTAACCCCATCCGGCCCATGGGTTAGCCACCGCCCAACCACTGGAATTGGTAGAACCAGTCACCCACCCATAATTGAATGCCTTTCTTAACTTTTGCTTTAGAATACAGATACGCACACACTCCTCTTTAAACTTTAATTTATAAAACAATCCATTGACAAACAATTATTGGTTACAGATGTCATAACTCAGAATTTCCATTCAATCTTTGTTTCACAAAACAGTATCACTCGCGACTCTCCGTGTTGAGACTAGCAGGTCAGCAACAACGAGATCCAGTAACAGATTACAATAATTTTCTCATCATCATACATATATATATCTTCCACAACATACGCATGGGTGTCCTAAGCACCACGAGCCCATGCATCACCTCGTCAGAAGCCTCCAGGATCCTCCTTAGGTGTCCTGGCACTTCACTCAGGGAGACCGCTTCGTCGGCCCTCGCCCATCATACCGGAAGCACACCATTTTTACACCATACCCATGCTGGTCAAGACCTAGGCAGGTTTTTACCACGTGAGCTATTCTTTGAACACTCCCCGCCAGCTGTTGCAACCAAACTTCCCTTAGAAAACACATATACCAAATGCTCCCTGCACCAACATTTTGGCGTAAGACAGTCCTTTAAGAAAATAGGGTTTCTATGCAAGTTTTCAGTTTTGATTTTCTTTTGAATACAATGAGTATATCTTAATTCTGTATCCCAAGACTTCTAGATCACAGGTCTGGATTTCCAAGCAAAATTCCTCGAATTCTATAATCTTGATCCTCAGATCAAAATCAAAGGTCTCAATTTAATTTTAGATTCGGTGGGTGATTTGATTGAATTTTCCTAAACTGGTCACATCGTCTTTTCTTGAAACTGACGAAGGAGATTAAGTCGAGGTCATAGTCTGATTCAGGGTTCGAGTATGGAAAGGTTCTCCCTGAACTATCTTTCTCGAAGGGTAATATTTCAATTACTACTTTATTGAATTTCATTCATTGAGTATTTTGCTTAACTGAATTCAAAACTAAACACGTATTCCTATGAGGAATAAATTAATCATTTATCTAAAATTTTGACTTCGATAGATCTTCTGAATTTTCTCATTACCATCCTAGAGAATATGAAATAGTATAATTTTTCTTCACTGAGTATTTACTTATTCATTTTTCAATATTCATGGGATTTAAACATAGGATTAAAGAGAACTCTTATTTTGATATAAAAATTATGTATGTATCTATTTATGCATGAAATCCAACTTCTATGGAAATAACACTTTTATATAAAAGAAAATTCTTTTATGCATCTCTTTATGCATAAAAATCAATTTTGATGAAACTAACACTTTTATAATAAAAATTTTCTTTTAAGCATCTATTTATGAATAAAAATCCATTTTGATGAAAGTAACACTTTTATAATTAAAAAAAATTCTTTTATGCATAAAAATCAATATTGATGATGAAAGTAACACTTTTATAATAAAAAAATTCTTTTATGCATAAAAATCAAAAATGATGAAAGTAACCCTTTTATAATAATAATAACAATAATTTATAAATCATTTAATGCATAAAAATCATTATTGATGAAAAGAAATTCTTTTATGCATCATTTTATGCATAAAAATCAATATTGATGAAAGTAACACTTTTATAATTAAAAAATTCTTTTATGCATCATTTTATGCATAAAAAACAATATTGATGAAAGTAACACTTTTATAATAATAAAAATTCTTTTATGCATCTATTTATGCATAAAAATCAATATTGATGAAAGTAACACTTTTATAATAAAAAAAATTCTTTTATGCATCATTTTATGCATAAAAATCAATATTGATGAAAGTAATACTTTTATAATAAAAAAATTCTTTTATGCATCTATTTATGCATAAAAATCAATACTGATGAAAGTAAAACTTTTATAATTTTAAAAAAAACTCTTTTTTGCATTTATTTATGCATAAAAATCAATATGCATCTTTTTATGCATAGAATTTAAATCTAATGAAAATCACTCTTTTATAATTTAAAAAAAGATAATCAATATGCATCTTTATATGCATGGAATTTAAATCTAATAGAAATAACACTTTTGTAATAAAAATATTTCTACTATGCATTTTTCTAAGCATAGAATAAAAATAACACTTTTAGAATACACAAACGATGGGGATTACTCCTTTTGAATAATAAAAGGTAATACTTATTTCACAAAATTTAGGAAAATTTTGCCATAACCTCCTTTGTATGGCTGACCATTTTCCAATTTTTCCTATTCTTAATTTACTTAAAAATTATCCCCAATTTGTTTAAAGCATTCTAAACTAATCAAATTCTACTTTTAAAAGAGAAACAATATGAAAAGTTTAATTCAAACAATTTGATTACTTAACTAGGATAAAGAAGGGCTGAATTTAAGAATGAGAGAGGGGGAATGCCTTTTGAGCAAGGCATAGCATCAGATTATCATTTTAAAGATAACAAAAAATTAGAAAACCATTGAAAGAATAAGAAAAAGTAGGATTTCTAACTTACATGAAATTCTGGGAGCTTTCCTTTGGCTCGATGGTTTGAGGGATCTACTCTTGTTTGCAACAAGAGTGGCCACCAATTCTTTAGAAGAGGGAATGGTCAAAACTAATGAATTATAAATTCACAGTTTTTGGCTCTGGGGAGGAGTAGGGTAACAGTGCATAAAACACTATTAAGCTTCAACAAAGGGGGAGGCTTCTATTTATAGGAAAAAGTGAGCTTCTAACCAAGCAAACTGATTCTAGAATTTTCCAGATCAGTTTGGTCAGATTTTGACCATTTTTGGATCAATTTAGCTTACTTTTTGGAACTAGACTTGAATTAGGAGAGAGGAGAGATGAAATATCTCAATTTTTGGGAATTTAAAACTCCACCACACATGTGAAATAGGTGCCTCCTTCATGAGGGGGAATCCCCACATCTGAGGTGTCAAAAATTTATTTTTTTAGTATTTCCTTTGGTCCTTAGTCCACTCTTCATCTTATGTGAGTATTTACTCATTTTTGGGGGGGTTTCTTTATTTCTTCTATTTATCTCCTCCACACATTTGGATGAATCTAATTGGCCCCTCAAAACCTTAATTTAAAATTTTCAAAAAATCTGGACCCCTAGGATAAGGCCTTTTGAACAGATTATAATTGATTTCTAATGCACCTTCTGAAAATCTTTTTGAACTTCTGTTTCGGGGG
Source organism: Cibotium barometz (assembly GCF_041138505.1). Taxonomy (NCBI): domain Eukaryota; kingdom Viridiplantae; phylum Streptophyta; class Polypodiopsida; order Cyatheales; family Cibotiaceae; genus Cibotium; species Cibotium barometz. Next base: position 25,119,418 of record NC_141075.1, on the reverse strand, counting down.
AATTTATTTTAATAAGAAGAGATATTTTTCCATTCAAAAATATCTAAAATCTGAATAACCTCTCTCTAGAATAATTTCTCTCTCTAAGCCAAAACAGGTAGAAACAAGATCTTTTATATTTCTGAAGAGGGATTTGATTACAGGGGAAGATACTGGACATCTTGAGAGGTTGGGGAGGAATCTTACACCTTTGTCTCCTCATGGACTTCCAAACTTGTTGTCCTTCCCTTCCTACTAGCAACCTTAGTGACATGACATCCCCCTTGCCAAACTTGATGACAGGATTTCAACTTCTGACCCTGGATGATTGTCATCATGCCCTTGTCTCCTCATGTACTTCCAAACCTACCATCCTTTCCTTCTTGGCAACCTTTTCACTCAAAACCCTGCCACATGCTCTCCAATTCCACTCCAAATCTGATAAAGATTTGTGCATCTATTCCACTTTGTCTCCTTGCCTTATTGCCCTATCTCCCTGAACACTTTCTTTGGTCTTTTTTTCCTGTGAGTATTGAGTGTGGCACTCTCACTCCACCCCTTGGAGGATCATCCTCCCTTGGAACCATTGCCTAAAAGCCTTTCTTGGTATGCCCCAAGTGGCATCCAACTCATAGGGCTGCCATTCCCCTTGGGTCTTGGGAACACCACGAACCAACCTCCTAGGAACTTCTTCCATGTATTATGTTACTCTCCTTGCACTATGCACCTTCATCTAGGACACCATCAGTGTTTAGCCTTTGCTAAGCATGACGCTGATACAATGTTGCCTGGTCACCACATCACCAAAAGATCAAGACGGGCAATGGTTTCATCCATGTGTGATCCATGCAGTAAGGGTGGGTGAGGCATGTGCAGCAACAATATCTTAGAAGAATCAGCCTAAATCTCTAATACCAATGTCACATGTGCAAAAGCTTTGGGAGTCTTCTTTCAGCCCTAAACACCTTTCTTGGAACATGCTTGATGCAAAATGCCAACAAGAGATGGAGAGAAGAGAGAGAGATAGAGAGAGCTAAGTTTTCAGTATATTGATATTGTACAAAAAGGTGTACAACTTGGCAAGCCATAGGTTGCCCCTTGAAAAGGTAAAAATACCTAATCTAGCCCTATTCTAGTGATCCAATCCCTACAGGACTAAATGATCACAATGATCCCAACCAATGGCTATTTATAAGCCTTTGAAGGACCTGTGGACTAGCCAACCTGATGTCGCCCAGTTCCCTGAAGGCTAAAAATAGGACACCACACAAGAAGCCGACAGTAAGGGGATGATGTCTAACACCCCCTCTCAGCACCACCGGATATTGAGTGAACTCCAAAAAGCTAGAGACACCGTCCTCGATCAAAGATGGAAGATTGCAGAAACAAGTACCAAGAAAGCTCCACAAGCAATCTCCTCAACAACTCGGCTACAAAAGCAACAAAACAAGCTGCCACGTACACTGCTCCTCTGGAAGAAAGCGACCATGTAGGCTGTGATGTGTTGCTCCAAATAATGGTTCCAAACCCAAGTGTAAGAACACTCCCTGAAGTTGAATGTCGTGTTTCCAGCCTAGAGAAGGCATGAAGAAACTCAAAACCAACCAAGATCAGATCCTATAAATAATCAATCCTGGGAGAAGCAGGTTGCTCCTCACTGGAACCCTCTAATTTCATCTGCTCAAACTCTGTAAACAAGAGTTGGCAAATGCTGAAAAGAAGCACCCTCTGAAAAGGTCGGCAACACAAGATGTAAAGACTTTGTAGAAAATATGGGGTCCATCAACTCAAAATCTATACCATGAGTTGCCCAACGTTGTACATAAGCACACTCCATTGAGGTGGGCATTGCTTGATGAAAGCACTCCACATCCTCCTCTTAAAAAAAATGTCATTAGACTAGTACAAGCCCAACGTGATTCTTATCCAAATCCAAAAAACTTTGGAAGTACCATTGCGTCCCAGGCACGATTAGCAACCACAAATCCAAATCATGCCACCGGGTCCAAAATTCCATCCTCCAAAATAGCAAACCTGCACACCGCAAGCAAACCAAATTTAGAACTGACAGGGAGAGGGGCATCCTTAGAAGCATCACAAAGAGAGGTAGAGGTAGAATCCTCACAATGAGGAAGGGAATCAGGAATATAAATTGCAATGGTAACAAGATCCTAAGAATCAGCACCTCATATGCAAAACACCCTCCTTTCTCTACTACAAACACTGCAAAGAACACAGGCTCATAGAAAATAAACTCTTCTCATCAAGATCTTTGAAAAGATCACTACTCTCCTCTCCAAAATATGTAAACTCTTGTCCCAGAAGAAAGACAGCTCCTGAAAACAAATCCTCCTCTGAGTGTAGAAAACTCCTTTGGGAAGAAAAAAAGAGCCAAAACACTATTGTCCAGCAAAAAACAACACTCCGCCACCAATAGAAGGCAAGGAACATGAAGAAACCCGGTAACTGTGAAGGCCATGAACAAAACACACGTATAAATGCTCCAAAATCAGCAAAATGCTAACTAAAATCAGAAATTCATTGCCCTCCTCAAGTACCAAACTACCTCCAAAACCCTAATCCGCACAAAAACTCCCTCTGCAAGTGATCTGTGTCTATTGGAGAAGAAAACACAGCCAATCAAAGGGCTACAAACCTGAAAATTCAGATCGCCTAGCTTCTTCACCTCCTATGAGGAAAAACGCTGAAGACAAGGTACCTTCGGTCTAGCAGATGACGCCCAAGTGAAGGTAGGGCTACCAGCAGAATCAATTCAGAGAAACGCAGCAACCTGTTGAAAGAACGGTAGAGGGTGAGGAAACAAACCCTAATGTATATTGCAAACCCTAACCATAGAAGGAAGCCATCTCCACACTCACACAAAGCATAATGCACTAATCCATAATCCATACAACACACTATGAGTTGTGTCCACACTCTACTAACCCTAGCTAATGTCCACGCGGTCATTTATGTCTCACACATGTTCCTACCTAATCTGCCAGCACATAGCATAGTTGGCTCACACTGACATCGAGCTTGAATCTCAACAGCCCCTCTCAAGCTCATGATGTACTGCCAATGAAGATGTAGATGAGCTTGGGATATCAAAGCTCTCAACACTCCCCCTCAAGCTCATCCCATGTACTCCCAACATAGTACGGAAGTACTCAAACTTCTCCCTGCTAAGTGGCTTTGTAAAGATATCTGCCACCTGCTCATCAGTCTTCACATACTGAAGATCAACTGTACCATCCAGCACCTTCTCTCTGACAAAGTGATAATGGATCTCTATGTGTTTGGTTCTCGCATGAAACACTGGATTCTTTGCCAACTATATACTGCTCATGTTGTCACAATGAATGACAACTTTGCCATCAATAGGCTCACACAAACCTGTCAAGAGACTCTTTAACCATATAGCTTCACAAGTAGCAATGGCTGCACCCCTGTATTCAGCCTCTGTACTAGATAAAGCAACTGTAGGTTGCTTCTTGCTACTCCAACTCACCACAGCACTTCCAAGTGTAAAAGCATATCCACTAGTAGACCTCCTGTCTCATAGGAGCTACCTGCCCAATCAGCATCTGTGTAACCATGTATATCCAAGCTTTTACCACTCTCATAAAGTAGACCATAATGTGCAGTGGTCTTCACATATCTCATAATGCGTCTCAACGCATATGTGGTTTCTTGGGGCTCTGCATAAACTGACTCACTAGCCCCACAACATAACTCAAATCCAGGCGTGTGATAGTCATGTATATGAGACTACCAACCATCTTCCTGTACATCGATGGATCATCCAATTCCTCGCCATAATCAGCCCGCAACTTCACATTTTTCTCCAAAGGTGTACTCATAGGCTTACACCCTATCATGCCATATTTTGCCAACATATCCAATGCATATTGGCGTTGTACTAACCATGTACTTGCATGCTCTTTGACCACTTCAATTCCAAGGAAGTATCTCAACTCACCAAGATCTTTCATGTCAAATTGCCCACTCAAAGCTTTCTTGACATGCATCACATCTGCACCATGATCACCTGTGATAATCAAGTCATCCACATAGATGACGAGTAAAACAATCCCATGCTCTGTCTTCTTCACATAGAGTGAAGAATCTGCTGTAGAAATATGAAAACCAAGTGAGATAAGATATCTGCTCATCTTATCACTCCAAGCACGAGGTGCTTGCTTCAGACCATACAATGCCTTTTTCAATCTGCATACGTGAGTGGGATATCTTGGGTGTACATACCCTTCTGGCTGTCGTGTTGGCAAATGCTGAAAAGAAGCACCCTCTGAAAAGGTCGGCAACACAAGATGTAAAGACTCTGTAGAAAATATGGGGTCCATCTACTCAAAATCTGTACCATGAGTTGCCCAACATTGTACATAAGCACACTCCATTGAGGTGGGCATTGCTTGATGAAAGCACTCCACATCCTCCTCTTAAAAAAAATGTCATTAGACTAGTACAAGCCCAACGTGATTCTTATCCAAATCCAAAAAACTTTGGAAGTACCATTGCATCCCAGGCACGATTAGCAACCACAGATCCAAATCATGCCACCGGGTCCAAAATTCCATCCTCCAAAATAGCAAACCTGCACACCGCAAGCAAACCAAATTTAGAACTGGCAGGGAGAGGGGCATCCTCAGAAGCATCACAAAGAGAGGTAGAGGTAGACTCCTCACAATGAGGAAGGGAATCAGGAATATAAATTGCAATGGTAACAAGATCCTAAGAATCAGCACCTCATAGGCAAAACACCCTCCTTTCTCTACTACAAACACTGCAAAGAACACAGGCTCATAGAAAATAAACTCTTCTCATCAAGATCTTTGAAAAGATCACTACTCTCCTCTCCAAAATATGTAAACTCTTGTCCCAGAAGAAAGACAGCTCCTGAAAACAAATCCTCCTCTGAGTGTAGAAAACTCCTTTGGGAAGAAAAAAAGAGCCAAAACACTGTTGTCCAGCAAAAAACAACACTTCGCCACCAATAGGAACATGAAGAAACCCGGTAACTGTGAAGGCCATGAACAAAACACACGTATAAATGCTCCAAAATCAGCAAAATGCTAACTAAAATCAGAAATTCATTGCCCTCCTCAAGTACCAAACTACCTCCAAAACCCTAATCCGCACAAAAACTCCCTCTGCAAGTGATCTGTGTCTATTGGAGAAGAAAACACAGCCAATCAAAGGGCTACAAACCTAAAAATTCAGATCGCCTAGCTTCCACACCTCCTATGAGGAAAAACGCTGAAGACAAGGTACCTTCGGTCTAGCAGATGACGCCCAAGTGAAGGTAGGGCTACCAGCAGAATCAATTCAGAGAAACGCAGCAACCTGTTGAAAGAACGGTAGAGTGTGATGAGACAAACCCTAATGTATATTGCAAACCCTAACCATAGAAGGAAGCCATCTCCACACTCACACAAAGCATAATGCACTAATCCATAATCCATACAACACACTATGAGTTGTGTCCACACTCTACTAACCCTAGCTAATGTCCACACACGATGACCAGCTGGACACGCGGTCATTTATGTCTCACACATGTTCCTACCTAATCTGCCAGCACATAGCATAGCTGGCTCACACTGACATCGAGCTTGAATCTCAACAGCCCCTCTCAAGCTCATGATGTATTGCCGATGAAGATGTAGATGAGCTTGGGATATCAAAGCTCTCAACACTCCCCCTCAAGCTCATCCCATGTACTCCCAACATAGTACGGAAGTACTCAAACTTCTCCCTGCTAAGTGGCTTTGTAAAGATATCTGCCACCTACTCATCAGTCTTCACATACTGAAGATCAACTGTACCATCCAGCACCTTCTCTCTGACAAAGTGATAATGGATCTCTATGTGTTTGGTTCTCGCATGAAACACTGGATTCTTTGCCAACTGTATACTGCTCATGTTGTCACAATGAATGACAACTTTGCCATCAATAGGCCCACACAAATCTGTCAAGAGACTCTTTAACCATATAGCTTCACAAGTAGCAATGGCTGCACCCCTGTATTCAGCCTCTGTACTAGATAAAGCAACTATAGGTTGCTTCTTGCTACTCCAACTCACCACAGCACTTCCAAGTGTAAAAGCATATCCACTAGTAGACCTCCTGTCTCATAGGAGCTACCTGCCCAATCAGCATCTGTGTAACCATGTATATCCAAGCTTTTACCACTCTCATAAAGTAGACCATAATGTGCAGTGGTCTTCACATATCTCATAATGCGTCTCACTGCATCCAAATGTGGTTTCTTGGGGCTCTGCATAAACTGACTCACTAGCCCCACAGCATAACTCAAATCCAGGCGTGTGATAGTCATGTATATGAGACTACCAACCATCTTCCTGTACATCGATGGATCATCCAATTCCTCGCCATAATCAGCCCGCAACTTCACATTTTGCTCCAAAGGTGTACTCATAGCCTTACACCCTGTCATGCCATATTTTGCCAATATATCCAATGTATATTGGCGTTGTACTAACCACGTACCTGCATGATCTTTGACCACTTCAATTCCAAGGAAGTATCTCAACTCACCAAGATCTTTCATGTCAAATTGCCCACTCAAAGTTTTCTTGACTTGCATCACATCTGCACCATGATCACCTGTGATAATCAAGTCATCCACATAGATGACGAGTAAAACAGTCCCATGCTCTGTCTTCTTCACATAGAGTGAAGAATCTGCTGTAGAAATCTGAAAACCAAGTGATAAGATATCTGCTCATCTTATCACTCCAAGCACGAGGTGCTTGCTTCAGACCATACAATGCCTTTTTCAATCTGCATACGTGAGTGGGATATCTTGGGTGTACATACCCTTCTGGCTGTGCCATGTACACTTCCTCTTATAGATCTCCATTTAGAAATGCATTCTTGACATCCATTTGATGCATTTCCCAGCCATTAGCTGCAGCCATAGCAATGACTGCTCTCACTGTGCCCATCTTAGCCAATGGACTAAAGGTTTCATTATAGTCCAAACCTTGGGTCTGTGCATAACCCTTTGCTACCAATCTTGCTTTATGTCTTTCAATAGAACCATCAGATTTGCACTTCACTTTGTAAACCCATTTACATCCAATAACATTCTTGTCCTTTGGTAATGCAACCAAGTCCCATGTATCATTATGAACCAATGCGTCCATCTCAACATCCATTGCTTTCTCCCATACATGCTCTCCAATAGCTTCTGTATAGCATGTAGGTTCCACATGCTTCACCATAGATATCATATATGCATAGTGCATAGCAAAATCTCGATATGTCAATCTGTCAATAGGATATCTGACTCTCTGGGATCTCCGCAATGCATGCGGGACACTCTGTACACCTGTAACTCTAGCATGTGGTGGCACATATCTGTCCTGCCTAGCACCAGGTGTGCATAAAATAGGTATGCCAAGATCCTCATCCAAACTCTCTGAACTAGATGACTCATAACCTATGATTCCAATTCCTTCGACCTTCTTCTTTCCTTTATCCATAGCACTACTCCCAGTGCTCACACTCTCATGCCTCAAACGTCCTGACCATGGACATACACTGCTACTCTCAGCTTCTGCTGGCCCAGACATAGTAGTAGAACTAGAACTTGCTTGTGGTGGCAAGTTCACATGCACATCAGCCTCAAGTGACTCAATGACTCCCTCATCTTTTGCTTTGTACCAACTAGCAAGCTCATCAAACACCACATCTCGTGAGATGACCACTTGTCTAGTTTGTGGATTATAACATTTGTATGCCTTTCGATCCTGTGCATATCCAACAAAAACACATTTCTCTGCCTTAGGATCCAACTTCCTTCTTCTTTAATCAGGCACATGTACATAAGCTATGCATCCAAATACTTTGAGGTGTCCAATATCTGGCCTGTAACCTGTAAGCCGCATCTCTGGCGTGCTTTGTACATGCTGAACAAGCCCTAGCCTTATGAGAATCATGGCTAAGGAAATATTTTGCCTGAGCCTCTGACACTGACTGGTACTGACATTAATACATCGTCCTCCATAGAACCACATATACCGACGTCGCTCAAGAGGATCAAGAAAGTAAAGACTCTCAAAATGACGTGCGAGTCTCACTCTGCTTCCTCGAGTCCTAGCAGCAAAGTTGATGAGGTGCTCGAATGCAAAGGCTATCATATCCTGACTCTCGGAGAGTTCAGGAATGCCAGATAGATTCGGGGTATTAATCTATAAATTTCCAATTCAATTTATGACTTTTCAATTTTTAAAGTTCATTCAACATAATATTAACAAGTGAAAACATTATTTCCCAGATTTACTTTAAAAATTTAAGCAATTTTTGATGTTGTTACATAAATTTACAACAGTGCTCTGATACCAACTGTGAGATCCCTCCCACTACCCCCTCTGCGCACCGGATTCCCGATTTGCTCGCAGCAGAGCGGAAGCAACTCGCTCTTGCACGGGGCAGGGTTTCCCACTCGGGGCCTCGCCCTCCAATGTCCGGGCACGAGACTAAGCTGGTGGTCATTCCAAACACCAAAACCGGGAAAATTTCCCATGCCCGAAAAACGGGGACAATTCCACCATTTTGAATTTCTTAATGAATTTTTCTAACGAGGTCAAGATACTGAACTAACCTTCATCTGAATAAACGAGATAGAAGGGAAACTATTACAGACTTTACTTGAAGGAATCAACGCTTTTTTTCTAATTGAATCAGGCACAGCCGTTGATCTATTCATTTGAGAAGTCTTCACGTTATTATTTAACTATTCGAGTTCTAAGCATATTCTTATTGATCAATTTTATTATTAAAACTCTACTGATTCCAACCTAACCCCATCCGGCCCATGGGTTAGCCACCGCCCAACCACTGGAATTGGTAGAACCAGACAAGTACTCACCCACCCGTAATTGAATGCCTTTCTTAACTTTTGCTTTAGAATACAGATACGCACACACTCCTCTTTAAACTTTAATTTATAAAACAATCCATTGACAAACAACTATTGGTTACAGATGTCATAACTCAAAATTTCCATTCAATCTTTGTTTCACAAAACAGTATCACTCGCGACTCTCCGTGTTGAGACTAGCAGGTCAGCAAAACAACGAGATCCAGTAACAGATTACAATAATTTTCTCATCATCATACATATATATATCTTCCACAACATACGCATGGGTGTCCTAAGCACCACGAGCCCATGCATCACCTCGTCAGAAGCCTCCAGGATCCTCCTTAGGTGTCCTGGCACTTCACTCAGGGAGACCGCTTCGTCGGCCCTCGCCCATCATACCGGAAGCACACCATTTTTACACCATACCCATGCTGGTCAAGACCTAGGCAGGTTTTTACCACGTGAGCTATTCTTTGAACACTCCCCGCCAACTGTTGCAACCAAACTTCCCTTAGAAAACACATATACCAAATGCTCCCTGCACCAACATTTTGGCGTAAGACAGTCCTTTAAGAAAATAGGGTTTCTATGCAAGTTTTCAGTTTTGATTTTCTTTTGAATACAATGAGTATATCTTAATTCTGTATCCCAAGACTTCTAGATCACAGGTCTGGATTTCCAAGCAGAATTCCTCGAATTCTATAATCTTGATCCTCAGATCAAAATCAAAGGTCTCAATTTAATTTTAGATTCGGTGGGTGATTTGATTGAATTTTCCTAAACTGGTCACATCGTCTTTTCTTGAAACTGACGAAGGAGATTAAGTCGAGGTCATAGTCTGATTCAGGGTTCGAGTATGGAAAGGTTCTCCCTGAACTATCTTTCTCGAAGGGTAATATTTCAATTACTACTTTATTGAATTTCATTCATTGAGTATTTTGCTTAACTGAATTCAAAACTAAACACGTATTCCTATGAGGAATAAATTAATCATTTATCTAAAATTTTGACTTCGATAGATCTTCTGAATTTTCTCATTACCATCCTAGAGAATATGAAATAGTATAATTTTCCTTCACTGAGTATTTACTTATTCATTTTTCAATATTCATGGGATTTAAACATAGGATTAAAGAGAACTCTTATTTTGATATAAAAATTATGTATGTATCTATTTATGCATGAAATCCAACTTCTATGGAAATAACACTTTTATATAAAAGAAAATTCTTTTATGCATCTATTTATGCATAAAAATCAATTTTGATGAAACTAACACTTTTATAATAAAAATTTTCTTTTAAGCATCTATTTATGAATAAAAATCCATTTTGATGAAAGTAACACTTTTATAATTAAAAAAAATTCTTTTATGCATAAAAATCAATATTGATGATGAAAGTAACACTTTTATAATAAAAAAATTCTTTTATGCATCTATTTATGCATAAAAATCAAAAATGATGAAAGTAACCCTTTTATAATAATAATAATAATAATTTATAAATCATTTAATGCATAAAAATCATTATTGATGAAAAGAAATTCTTTTATGCATCATTTTATGCATAAAAATCAATATTGATGAAAGTAACACTTTTATAATTAAAAAATTCTTTTATGCATCATTTTATGCATAAAAATCAATATTGATGAAAGTAACACTTTTATAATAATAAAAATTCTTTTATGCATCTGTTTATGCATAAAAATCAATATTGATGAAAGTAACATTTTTATAATAAAAAAAATTCTTTTATGCATCATTTTATGCATAAAAATCAATATTGATGAAAGTAATACTTTTATAATAAAAAAATTCTTTTATGCATCTATTTATGCATAAAAATCAATACTGATGAAAGTAAAACTTTTATAATTTTAAAAAAAACTCTTTTTTGCATTTATTTATGCATAAAAATCAATATGCATCTTTTTATGCATAGAATTTAAATCTAATGAAAATCACTCTTTTATAATTTAAAAAAAGATAATCAATATGCATCTTTATATGCATGGAATTTAAATCTAATAGAAATAACACTTTTGTAATAAAAATATTTCTACTATGCATTTTTCTAAGCATAGAATAAAAATAACACTTTTAGAATACACAAACGATGGGGATTACTCCTTTTGAATAATAAAAGGTAATACTTATTTCACAAAATTTAAGAAAATTTTGCCATAACCTCCTTTGTATGGCTGACCATTTTCCAATTTTTCCTATTCTTAATTTACTTAAAAATTATCCCCAATTTGTTTAAAGCATTCTAAACTAATCAAATTCTACTTTTAAAAGAGAAACAATATGAAAAGTTTAATTCAAACAATTTGATTACTTAACTAGGATAAAGAAGGGCTGAATTTAAGAATGAGAGAGGGGGAATGCCTTTTGAGCAAGGCATAGCATCAGATTATCATTTTAAAGATAACAAAAAATTAGAAAACCATTGAAAGAATAAGAAAAAGTAGGATTTCTAACTTACATGAAATTCTGGGAGCTTTCCTTTGGCTCGATGGTTTGAGGGATCTACTCTTGTTTGCAACAAGAGTGGCCACCAATTCTTTAGAAGAGGGAATGGTCAAAACTAATGAATTATAAATTCACAGTTTTTGGCTCTAGGGAGGAGTAGGGTAACAGTGCATAAAACACTATTAAGCTTCAACAAAGGGGGAGGCTTCTATTTATAGGAAAAAGTGAGCTTCTAACCAAGCAAACTGATTCTAGAATTTTCCAGATCAGTTTGGTCAATTTTTGACCATTTTTGGGTCAATTTAGCTTACTTTTTGGAACTAGACTTGAATTAGGAGAGAGGAGAGATGAAATATCTCAATTTTTGGGAATTTAAAACTCCACCACACATGTGAAATAGGTGCCTCCTTCATGAGGGGGAATCCCCACATCTGAGGTGTCAAAAATTTATTTTTTTAGTATTTCCTTTGGTCCTTAGTCCACTCTTCATCTTATGTGAGTATTTACTCATTTTTGGGGGGGTTTCTTTATTTCTTCTATTTATCTCCTCCACACATTTGGATGAATCTAATTGGCCCCTCAAAACCTTAATTTAAAATTTTCAAAAAATCTGGACCCCTAGGATAAGGCCTTTTGAACAGATTATAATTGATTTCTAATGCACCTTCTGAAAATCTTTTTGAACTTCTGTTTCGGGGGAATTTATTTTAATAAGAAGAGATATTTTTCCATTCAAAAATATCTAAAATCTGAATAACCTCTCTCTAGAATAATTTCTCTCTCTAAGCCAAAACAGGTAGAAACAAGATCTTTTATATTTCTGAAGAGGGATTTGATTACAGGGGAAGATACTGGACATCTTGAGAGGTTGGGGAGGAATCTTACACCTTTGTCTCCTCATGGACTTCCAAACTTGTTGTCCTTCCCTTCCTACTAGCAACCTTAGTGACATGACATCCCCCTTGCCAAACTTGATGACAGGATTTCAACTTCTGACCCTGGATGATTGTCATCATGCTCTTGTCTCCTCATGTACTTCCAAACCTACCATCCTTTCCTTCTTGGCAACCTTTTCACTCAAAACCCTGCCACATGCTCTCCAATTCCACTCCAAATCTGATAAAGATTTGTGCATCTATTCCACTTTGTCTCCTTGCCTTATTGCCCTATCTCCCTGAACACTTTCTTTGGTCTTTTTTTCCTGTGAGTATTGAGTGTGGCACTCTCACTCCACCCCTTGGAGGATCATCCTCCCTTGGAACCATTGCCTAAAAGCCTTTCTTGGTATGCCCCAAGTGGCATCCAACTCATAGGGCTGCCATTCCCCTTGGGTCTTGGGAACACCACGAACCAACCTCCTAGGAACTTCTTCCATGTATTATGTTACTCTCCTTGCACTATGCACCTTCATCTAGGACACCATCAGTGTTTAGCCTTTGCTGAGCATGACGCTGATACAATGTTGCCTGGTCACCACATCACCAAAAGATCAAGACGGGCAATGGTTTCATCCATGTGTTATCTATGCAGTAAGGGTGGGTGAGGCATGTGCAGCAACAATATCTTAGAAGAATCAGCCTAAATCTCTAATACCAATGTCACATGTGCGAAAGCTTTGGGAGTCTTCTTTCAGCCCTAAACACCTTTCTTGGAACATGCTTGATGCAAAATGCCAACAAGAGATGGAGAGAAGAGAGAGAGATAGAGAGAGCTAAGTTTTCAGTATATTGATATTGTACAAAAAGGTGTACAACTTGGCAAGCCATAGGTTGCCCCTTGAAAAGGTAAAAATACCTAATCTAGCCCTATTCTAGTGATCCAATCCCTACAGGACTAAATGATCACAATGATCCCAACCAATGGCTATTTATAAGCCTTTGAAGGACCTGTGGACTAGCCAACCTGATGTCGCCCAGTTCCCTGAAGGCTAAAAATAGGACACCACACAAGAAGCCGACAGCAAGGGGATGATGTCTAACACCCCCTCTCAGCACCACCGGATATTGAGTGAACTCCAAAAAGCTAGAGACACCGTCCTCGATCAAAGATGGAAGATTGCAGAAACAAGTACCAAGAAAGCTCCACAAGCAATCTCCTCAGCAACTCGGCTACAAAAGCAACAAAACAAGCTGCCACGTACACTGCTCCTCTGGAAGAAAGCGACCATGTAGGCTGTGATGTGTTGCTCCAAATAATGGTTCCAAACCCAAGTGTAAGAACACTCCCTGAAGTTGAATGTCGTGTTTCCAGCCTACAGAAGGTATGAAGAAACTCAAAACCAACCAAGATCAGATCCTATAAATAATCAATCCTGGGAGAAGCAGGTTGCTCCTCACTGGAACCCTCTAATTTTATCTGCTCAAACTCTGTAAACAAGAGTTGGCAAATGCTCAAAAGAAGCACCCTCTGAAAAGGTCGGCAACACAAGATGTAAAGACTCTGTAGAAAATATGGGGTCCATCAACTCAAAATCTGTACCATGAGTTGCCCAACGTTGTACATAAGCACACTCCATTGAGGTGGGCATTGCTTGATGAAAGCACTCCACATCCTCCTCTTAAAAAAAATGTCATTAGACTAGTACAAGCCCAACGTGATTCTTATCCAAATCCAAAAAACTTTGGAAGTACCATTGCGTCCCAGGCACGATTAGCAACGACAAATCCAAATCATGCCACCGGGTCCAAAATTCCATCCTCCAAAATAGCAAACCTGCACACCGCAAGCAAAGCAAATTTAGAACTGGCAGGGAGAGGGGCATCCTTAGAAGCATCACAAAGAGAGGTAGAGGTAGACTCCTCACAATGAGGAAGGGAATCAGGAATATAAATTGCAATGGTAACAAGATCCTAAGAATCAGCACCTCATATGCAAAACACCCTCCTTTCTCTACTACAAACACTGCAAAGAACACAGGCTCATAGAAAATAAACTCTTCTCATCAAGATCTTTGAAAAGATCACTACTCTCCTCTCCAAAATATGTAAACTCTTGTCCCAGAAGAAAGACAGCTCCTGAAAACAAATCCTCCTCTAAGTGTAGAAAACTCCTTTGGGAAGAAAAAAAGAGCCAAAACACTGTTGTCCAGCAAAAAACAACACTTCGCCACCAATAGGAACATGAAGAAACCCGGTAACTGTGAAGGCCATGAACAAAACACACGTATAAATGCTCCAAAATCAGCAAAATGCCAACTAAAATCAGAAATTCATTGCCCTCCTCAAGTACCAAACTACCTCCAAAACCCTAATCCGCACAAAAACTCCCTCTGCAAGTGATCTGTGTCTATTGGAAAAGAAAACACAGCCAATCAAAGGGCTACAAACCTGAAAATTCAGATCGCCTAGCTTCTTCACCTCCTATGAGGAAAAACGCTGAAGACAAGGTACCTTCGGTCTAGCAGATGACGCCCAAGTGAAGGTAGGGCTACCAGCAGAATCAATTCAGAGAAACGCAGCAACCTGTTGAAAGAACGGTAGAGGGTGAGGAAACAAACCCTAATGTATATTGCAAACCCTAACCATAGAAGGAAGCCATCTCCACACTCACACAAAGCATAATGCACTAATCCATAATCCATACAACACACTATGAGTTGTGTCCACACTCTACTAACCCTAGCTAATGTCCACGCGGTCATTTATGTCTCACACATGTTCCTACCTAATCTGCCAGCACATAGCATAGCTGGCTCACACTGACATCGAGCTTGAATCTCAACAGCCCCTCTCAAGCTCATGATGTACTGCCGATGAAGATGTAGATGAGCTTGGGATATCAAAGCTCTCAACACTCCCCCTCAAGCTCATCCCATGTACTCCCAACATAGTACGGAAGTACTCAAACTTCTCCCTGCTAAGTGGCTTTGTAAAGATATCTGCCACCTGCTCATCAGTCTTCACATACTGAAGATCAACTGTACCATCCAGCACCTTCTCTCTGACAAAGTGATAATGGATCTCTATGTGTTTGGTTCTCGAATGAAACACTGGATTCTTTGCCAACTGTATACTGCTCATGTTGTCACAATGAATGACAACTTTGCCATCAATAGGCTCACACAAATCTGTCAAGAGACTCTTTAACCATATAGCTTCACAAGTAGCAATGGCTGCACCCCTGTATTCAGCCTCTGTACTAGATAAAGCAACTGTAGGTTGCTTCTTGCTACTCCAACTCACCACAGCACTTCCAAGTGTAAAAGCATATCCACTAGTAGACCTCCTGTCTCATAGGAGCTACCTGCCCAATCAGCATCTGTGTAACCATGTATATCCAAGCTTTTACCACTCTCATAGAGTAGACCATAATGTGCAGTGGTCTTCACATATCTCATAATGCGTCTCAACGCATATGTGGTTTCTTGGGGCTCTGCATAAACTGACTCACTAGCCCCACAACATAACTCAAATCCAGGCGTGTGATAGTCATGTATATGAGACTACCAACCATCTTCCTGTACATCGATGGATCATCCAATTCCTCGCCATAATCAGCCCGCAACTTCACATTTTGCTCCAAAGGTGTACTCATAGGCTTACACCCTGTCATGCCATATTTTGCCAACATATCCAATGCATATTGGCGTTGTACTAACCATGTACCTGCATGCTCTTTGACCACTTCAATTCCAAGGAAGTATCTCAACTCACCAAGATCTTTCATGTCAAATTGCCCACTCAAAGCTTTCTTGACATGCATCACATCTGCACCATGATCACCTGTGATAATCAAGTCATCCACATAGATGACGAGTAAAACAATCCCATGCTCTGTCTTCTTCACATAGAGTGAAGAATCTGCTGTAGAAATCTGAAAACCAAGTGAGATAAGATATCTGCTCATCTTATCACTCCAAGCACGAGGTGCTTGCTTCAGACCATACAATGCCTTTTTCAATCTGCATACGTGAGTGGGATATCTTGGGTGTACATACCCTTCTGGCTGTACCATGTACACTTCCTCTTGTAGATCTCCATTTAGAAATGCATTCTTGACATCCATTTGATGCATTTCCCAGCCATTAGCTGCAGTCATAGCAATGACTGCTCTCACTGTGCCCATCTTAGCCACTGGACTAAAGGTTTCATCATAGTCCAAACGTTGGGTCTGTGCATAACCCTTTGCTACCAATCTTGCTTTATGTCTTTCAATAGAACCATCAGATTTGCACTTCACTTTGTAAACCCATTTACATCCAATAACATTCTTGTCCTTTGGTAATGCAACCAAGTCCCATGTATCATTATGAACCAATGCGTCCATCTCAACATCCATTGCTTTCTCCCATACATGCTCTCCAATAGCTTCTGTATAGCATGTAGGTTCCACATGCTTCACCATAGATGTCATATATGCATAGTGCATAGCAAAATCTCGATATGTCAATCTGTCAATAGGATATCTGACTCTCTGGGATCTCCGCAATGCATGCGGGACACTCTGTACACCTGTAACTCTAGCATGTGGTGGCACATATCTGTCCTGCCTAGCACCAGGTGTGTGTAAAATAGGTATGCCAAGATCCTCATCCAAACTCTCTGAACTAGATGACTCATAACCTATGATTCCAATTCCTTCGACCTTCTTCTTTCCTTTATCCATAGCACTACTCCCAGTGCTCACACTCTCATGCCTCAAACGTCCTGACCATGGACATACACTGCTACTCTCAGCTTCTGCTGGCCCAGACATAGTAGTAGAACTAGAACTTGCTTGTGGTGGCAAGTTCACATGCACATCAGCCTCAAGTGACTCAATGACTCCCTCATCTTTTGCTTTGTACCAACTAGCAAGCTCATCAAACACCACATCTCGTGAGATGACCACTTGTCTAGTTTGTGGATTATAACATTTGTATGCCTTTCGATCCTGTGCATATCCAACAAAAACACATTTCTCTGCCTTAGGATCCAACTTCCTTCTTCTTTAATCAGGCACATGTACATAAGCTATGCATCCAAATACTTTGAGGTGTCCAATATCTGGCCTGTAACCTGTAAGCTGCATCTCTGGCGTGCTTCGTACATGCTGAACAAGCCCTAGCCTTATGAGAATCATGGCTAAGGAAATATTTTGCCTGAGCCTCTGACACTGACTGGTACTGACATTAATACATCGTCCTCCATAGAACCACATATACCGACGTCGTTTAAGAGGATCAAGAAAGTAAAGACTCTCAAAATGACGTGCGAGTCTCACTCTGCTTACTCGGGTCCTAGCAGCAAAGTTGATGAGGTGCTCGAATGCAAAGGCTATCATATCCTGACTCTCGGAGAGTTCAGGAATGCCAGATAGATTCGGGTATTATTCTATAAATTTCCAATTCAATTTATGACTTTTCAATTTTTGAAGTTCATTCAACATAATATTAACAAGTGAAAACATTATTTCCTAGATTTACTTTAAAAATTTAAGCAATTTTTTATGTTGTTACATAAATTTACAACAGTGCTCTGATACCAACTGTGAGATCCCTCCCACTACCCCCTCTGCGCATCGGATTCCCGATTTTCTCGCAGCAGCAGAAGCAACTCGCTCTTGCACGGGGCAGGGTTTCCCACTTGGGGCCTCGCCCTCAAATGTCCGGGCACAAGACTAAGCTGGTGGTCATTCCAAACACCGAAACTGGGAAAATTTCCCATGCCCGAAAAACGGGGACAATTCCACCATTTTGAATTTCTTAATGAATTTTTCTAACGAGGTCAAGATACTGAACTAACCTTCATCTGAATAAACGAGATAGAAGGGAAACTATTACAGACTTAACTTGAAGGAATCGACGCTTTTTTTCTAATTGAATCAGGCACAGCCGTTGATCTATTCATTTGAGAAGTCTTCACGTTATTATTTAACTATTCGAGTTCTAAGCATATTCTTATTGATCAATTTTATTATTAAAACTCTACTGATTCCAGCCTAACCCCATCTGGCCCATGGGTTAGCCACCGCCCAACCACTGGAATTGGTAGAACCAGACAAGTACTCACCCACCCGTAATTGAATGCCTTTCTTAACTTTTGCTTTAGAATACAGATACGCACACACTCCTCTTTAAACTTTAATTTATAAAACAATCCATTGACAAACAATTATTGGTTACAGATGTCATAACTCAAAATTTCCATTCAATCTTTGTTTCACAAAACAGTATCACTCGCGACTCTCCGTGTTGAGACTAGCAGGTCAGCAACAACGAGATCCAGTAACAGATTACAATAATTTTCTCATCATCATACATATATATATCTTCCACAACATACGCATGGGTGTCCTAAGCACCACGAGCCCATGCATCACCTCGTCAGAAGCCTCCAGGATCCTCCGTAGGTATCCTGGCACTTCACTCAGGGAGACCGCTTCGTCGGCCCTCGCCCATCATATCGGAAGCACACCATTTTTACACCATACCCATGCTGGTCAAGACCTGGGCAGGTTTTTACCACGTGAGCTATTCTTTGAACACTCCCCGCCAGCTGTTGCAACCAAACTTCCCTTAGAAAACACATATACCAAATGCTCCCTCCACCAGCATTTTGGCGTAAGACAGTCCTTTAAGAAAACAGGGTTTCTATGCAAGTTTTCAGTTTTGATTTTCTTTTGAATACAATGAGTATATCTTAATTCCGTATCCCAAGACTTCTAGATCACAGGTCTAGATTTCCAAGCAGAATTCCTCGAATTCTATAATCTTGATCCTCAGATCAAAATCAAAGGTCTCAATTTAATTTTAGATTCGGTGGGTGATTTGATTGAATTTTCCTAAACTGGTCACATCGTCTTTTCTTGAAACTGACGAAGGAGATTAAGTCGAGGTCATAGTCTGATTCAGGGTTCGAGTATGAAAAGGTTCTCCCTAAACTATCTTTCTCGAAGGGTAATATTTCAATTACTACTTTATTGAATTTCATTCATTGAGTATTTTGCTTAACTGAATTCAAAACTAAACACGTATTCCTATGAGGAATAAATTAATCATTTATCTAAAATTTTGACTTCGATAGATCTTCTGAATTTTCTCATTACCATCCTAGAGAATATGAAATAGTATAATTTTCCTTCACTGAGTATTTACTTATTCATTTTTCAATATTCATGGGATTTAAACATAGGATTAAAGAGAACTCTTATTTTGATATAAAAATTATGTATGTATCTATTTATGCATGAAATCCAACTTCTATGGAAATAACACTTTTATATAAAAGAAAATTCTTTTATGCATCTATTTATGCATAAAAATCAATTTTGATGAAACTAACACTTTTATAATAAAAATTTTCTTTTAAGCATCTATTTATGAATAAAAATCCATTTTGATGAAAGTAACACTTTTATAATTAAAAAAATTTCTTTTATGCATCTATTTATGCATAAAATCAATATTGATGAAAGTAACACTTTTATAATTAAAAAATTATTCTATGCATCTATTTATGCATAAAAATCAATAATGATGAGAGTAACACTTTTATAATTTAAAAAAAAAATCTTTTATGCATAAAAATCATTATTGATGAAAGTAACACTTTTATAATAATAAAAATTCTTGTATGCATCATTTTATGCATAAAAATCAATATTGATGAAAGTAACACTTTTATAATAAAAAAATTCTTTTATGCATAAAAATCAATATTGATGAAAGTAATAATTTTATAATTAAAAAAATTCTTTTATGCATAAAAATCAATATTGATGATGAAAGTAACACTTTTATAATAAAAAAATTCTTCTATGCATCTATTTATGCATAAAAATCAATAATGATGAAAGTAACCCTTTTATAATAATAATAATAATAATTTATAAATCATTTAATACATAAAAATCATTATTGATAAAAAAAAATTCTTTTATGCATCATTTTATGCATAAAAATCAATATTGATGAAAGTAACACTTTTATAATTAAAAAATTCTCTTATGCATCATTTTATGCATAAAAATCAATATTGATGAAAGTAACACTTTTATAATAATAAAAATTCTTTTATGCATCTATTTATGCATAAAAATCAATATTGATGAAAGTAACACTTTTATAATAAAAAAATTCTTTTATGCATCATTTTATGCATAAAAATCAATATTGATGAAAGTAACACTTTTATAATAAAAAAATTCTTTTATGCATCTATTTATGCATAAAAATCAATACTGATGAAAGTAAAACTTTTATAATTTTAAAAAAAATCTTTTTTGTATTTATTTATGCATAAAAATCAATATGCATCTTTTTATGCATAGAATTTAAATCTAATGAAAATCACTCTTTTATAATTTAAAAAAAGATAATCAATATGCATCTTTATATGCATGGAATTTAAATCTAATAGAAATAACACTTTTGTAATAAAAATATTTCTACTATGCATTTTTCTAAGCATAGAATAAAAATAACACTTTTAGAATACACAAACGATGGGGATTACTCCTTTTGAATAATAAAAGGTAATACTTATTTCACAAAATTTAAGAAAATTTTGCCATAACCTCCTTTGTATGGCTGACCATTTTCCAATTTTTCCTGTTCTTAATTTACTTAAAAATTATCCCCAATTTGTTTAAAGCATTCTAAACTAATCAAATTCTACTTTTAAAAGAGAAACAATATGAAAAGTTTAATTCAAACAATTTGATTACTTAACTAGGATAAAGAAGGGCTGAATGTAAGAATGAGAGAGGGGGAATGCCTTTTGAGCAAGGCATAGCATCAGATTATCATTTTAAAGATAACAAAAAATTAGAAAACCATTGAAAGAATAAGAAAAAGTAGGATTTCTAACTTACATGAAATTCTGGGAGCTTTCCTTTGGCTCGATGGTTTGAGGGATCTACTCTTGTTTGCAACAAGAGTGGCCACCAATTCTTTAGAAGAGGGAATGGTCAAAACTAATGAATTATAAATTCACAGTTTTTGGCTCTAGGGAGGAGTAGGGTAACAGTGCATAAAACACTATTAAGCTTCAACAAAGGGGGAGGCTTCTATTTATAGGAAAAAGTGAGCTTCTAACCAAGCAAACTGATTCTAGAATTTTCCAGATCAGTTTGGTCAATTTTTGACCATTTTTGGGTCAATTTAGCTTACTTTTTGGAACTAGACTTGAATTAGGAGAGAGGAGAGATGAAATATCTCAATTTTTGGGAATTTAAAACTCCACCACACATGTGAAATAGGTGCCTCCTTCATGAGGGGGAATCCCCACATCTGAGGTGTCAAAAATTTATTTTTTTAGTATTTCCTTTGGTCCTTAGTCCACTCTTCATCTTATGTGAGTATTTACTCATTTTTGGGGGGGGGTTCTTTATTTCTTCTATTTATCTCCTCCACACATTTGGATGAATCTAATTGGCCCCTCAAAACCTTAATTTAAAATTTTCAAAAAATCTGGACCCCTAGGATAAGGCCTTTTGAACAGATTATAATTGATTTCTAATGCACCTTCTGAAAGTCTTTTTGAACTTCTGTTTCGGGGGAATTTTTTTTAATAAGAAGAGATATTTTTCCATTCAAAAATATCTAAAATCTGAATAACCTCTCTCTAGAATAATTTCTCTCTCTAAGCCAAAACAGGTAGAAACAAGATCTTTTATATTTCTGAAGAGGGATTTGATTACAGGGGAAGATACTGGACATCTTGAGAAGTTGGGAAGGAATCTTACACCTTTGTCTCCTCATGGACTTCCAAACTTGTTGTCCTTCCCTTCCTACTAGCAACCTTAGTGACATGACATCCCCCTTGCCAAACTTGATGACGGGATTTCAACTTCTGACCCTGGATGATTGTCATCATGCCCTTGTCTCCTCATGTACTTCCAAACCTACCATCCTTTCCTTCCTGGCAACCTTTTCACTCAAAACCCTGCCACATGCTCTCCAATTCCACTCCAAATCTGATAAAGATTTGTGCATCTATTCCACTTTGTCTCCTTGCCTTATTGCCCTATCTCCCTGAACACTTTCTTTGGTCTTTTTTTCCTGTGAGTATTGAGTGTGGCACTCTCACTCCACCCCTTGGAGGATCATCCTCCCTTGGAACCATTGCCTAAAAGCCTTTCTTGGTATGCCCCAAGTGGCATCCAACTCATAGGGCTGCCATTCCCCTTGGGTCTTAGGAACACCACAAACCAACCTCCTAGGAACTTCTTCCATGTATTATGTTACTCTCCTTGCACTATGCACCTTCATCTAGGACACCATCAGTGTTTAGCCTTTACTGAGCATGACGCTGATACAATGTTGCCTGGTCACCACATCACCAAAAGATCAAGATGGGCAATGGTTTCATCCATGTGTGATCCATGCAGTAAGGGTGGGTGAGGCATGTGCAGCAACAATATCTTAGAAGAATCAGCCTAAATCTCTAATACCAATGTCACATGTGCGAAAGCTTTGGGAGTCTTCTTTCAGTCCTAAACACCTTTCTTGGAACATGCTTGATGCAAAATGCCAGCAAGAGATGGAGAGAAGAGAGAGAGATAGAGAGAGCTAAGTTTTTAGTATATTGATATTGTACAAAAAGGTGTACAACTTGGCAAGCCATAGGCTGCCCCTTGAAAAGGTAAAAATACCTAATCTAGCCCTATTCTAGTGATCCAATCCCTACAGGACTAAATGATCACAATGATCCCAACCAATGGCTATTTATAAGCCTTTGAAGGACCTATGGACTAGCCAACCTGATGTCGGCCAGTTCCCTGGACACAAACTCACTTTCTTGCAGCCGACACCATAATAAGTCCCTATTCTGCTGGCCGACAGGGCCTAGTCCATTCCACTATCTTCCATGCTGCTGTAGCTCCATAATCTGGTTCAAAATCTGGTCTTTATTTGTTACCCCTTTAGAGATTAGTTGTCGGATTAGCATGTACATGTCATGCACATGACATTGGTATTCTAGGTGGTAGTTCTTCTCAAAAGTAATCCAAGAATTTGGAGAGGAAGGCTTGATGTGAAGGACTAGGCATAGTTTTGGTAGTAGTAATTTTGATAACCAACACCATAAAAGTCTTCTCTTTCTTCTACATAGCCCTCTTAGCTTGTGTATGACAAAGTAGAGGACTAATCTCTCCTCTCATTTGACTTTTAAGATGCAAATCTTTACCATCTTTTGACATCCACATGGTGTTATCCACATGATGTGTATGTCATATAAATCTTGGGATTGTATTGGTGTCTCCAAGGAATGCCTAAAATGACGTCTACTCCTTTCAAAGGTGCGACTAGGATAGAGCGTTTGATCTTTAGATCTAAGTTTTTCAACTCCCTTGTGCAATTATACTTGGTGCTAGTGAAAGCTACCTTGACTTTGTAATGTGCGGGCAGGGAGAGGCCAGAGCTTTCCCATAGGTGAGGAATGAAGGACCGGCTAATGGAAGGACGGTTCATGGGCATGATGCCCAGGTTTGTACCTGAGGATAGGTGAAGCATGAAGGATGGATGCCAATTGATTAAAAGTACATGCAAGTGACGATGATTAAAAGTACGTGCAAGTGAAGATGATTTTCATAAGGAAGATGCACTAGAGGCAAGGTTGAAGGACTTAAATGGATGAAGTGTACCATAGAGCATCTATTTAGAATAAGGTGAGGTATGTATACCCATGGATGATGACATGAAATGTCAAATTGATAGCATATGAGCAACATCTTATGGTACCCACCTCCACCCCCATGGGTCCTCCACCAGAAACCCTATACCTAAGGCAACCACATCTAGTGTTCAAGGTCCATGTGATATGCTATCATGCACCACCCCCGCTGATCGCTGGGCACGGAGACTTGCTCCGTGCTCCACGATGCCCTTGAAATGGTTGGTCTGCCCATGGTAGCCACCCATGCTTCCACTTCAAGGTCATTAGCCACATGTGAAATGAACTAGGTGAATGTGTGTGGGGCATAGTTACCCTAAAGCCACTTCTAGAAATCCCCCCCCCCATGGAACCACTTATTAATTTATGCACG
The DNA here is from genome assembly GCF_041138505.1 of Cibotium barometz. NCBI lineage: Eukaryota > Viridiplantae > Streptophyta > Polypodiopsida > Cyatheales > Cibotiaceae > Cibotium > Cibotium barometz. The sequence continues at coordinate 25,095,082 of NC_141075.1, read as the reverse complement.
TTTAACCCATGTTATACTTGGCCATCCATCTTACTTCTACTCTGGCAAGAGCATTTTATTTGGTCATCCATATTAGTTCTACTCTGACAAGAATCATTTGGGTGTAGATGTTAATAAGCAAGCGAGGGATCGATATTAGCCAAGATCTTGCCTCCTGTTTACCATGCCCTTTTGTTCAAAATTTCATTGGTGTGTATACATTGTCAAACTTGAAGGATCGTCACATGGAATCACTTCCTCAAGTTTCCACACTAATCGGTCCTATTTTTTGCATGAAAGCATGGGCTGGGATCAATATTAGCCAAGATCTTGCCTCCTATTTACCATGCCCTTTTGTTCAAAATTTCATTGGTGTGTATACATTGTCAAACTTGAAGGATCGTCACATGGAATCACTTCCTCAAGTTTCCACACTAATCGGTCCTGTTTTTTGCATGAAAGCATGGGCTGAACTGAGTTTTCGACAAAAACAACATCTCTACTTACCAAAACCCGCTTTGAGGCCATATGGTAGAGTCTATATCCCTTGCTTTTTGAACTGTATCCCACAAATATGCATATCACATCAAGCTTATTGCATTGTTGCTTAGGCACAAGAGCATAAGCAAGACAGCCAAAAATATGCAAATGAGCCACAGAAGGATTCCTGTCATGCCAAGCTTCATAATAAGGAGTTTTAGACTGCAAGGCCTTGGTAGGGCATTTGTTCAACACATAGTTGCCTCTAACCAAAAACCATGAGGTAAATCTTGGGCTTTCACCATACATCGTACCATCTCCATGAGAGACATGCTCTTCCTCTCAGCCACACCATTTTGTTGAGGTGTGCATGGCACTGAACATTGATGCCTTATGCCTTTTTCAGCCATATATGCATGAAATTCCTTGGACATATACTCCCCCCTCGATCTGAACAAAGGGTGCCAACTTTACATTCACATGCATTTTCAACCATGGATATAAAGTGCCTAAAGCACATAAAAACCTCTGACTTCTTTAATGGATACACCCAACTATATCTAGGGTAATAATCATCAATAAAAGTGACGAAGTAGAGATATCCCCCAATAGATGGTGTCCTCATAGAACCACATATATCACTATGTATAAGCTATAATTTCTTAACGACTCTCATAGATCCATCCTTTGAAAATGATTCTCGATGCATTTTACCAAGAATACACCCCTCACATACATGTCTAGCAGGGGTCTCAAGAGTTGATAACTCAAATGCCATATCATGCCTTTGAAGGCATAACAAACTACCATAATTCACATGGCCAAATCGTGCATGCCATAATTCTACATCACTCATAGCACGAGTCATAGAGACTGAGTAAACATCATGCTGCAACTTCTCAAATACATCCATCTTGTATAGGCCATGAAACAAGGTACCTGAGGCAATGATAGAATAACCATCATTTCTATCCTGAACTGTACATCTGTCATCCACAAATTTTACCCCATGATAGAATAACCATCATTTCTATCCTGAACTATACATCTGTCATCCTGAATTGTACATCTGTCATCCACAGATTTTACCCCATTAAGCCTGACAAGGCTAAGGCTAAAACTGACAACAAGTTCTTCTTAATACCTGGCACATATTAAACTTTAGAAAGAGTAAATATGCCCCCCATTTATAGCAATGAGCACAACTCTACCAGTTCCTTTGATAGGATATAAGAAACCATTTGCACATGTGACGGTTCTTGCACTTGGGACAAATTCCAGAGATGAGAACAATTTTTTTTGTGAAGTAATGTGCTTACTAGCACCACTATCAAAGTACCAAGCATCTGATTATGCCCATTGACATGCATACATCCTGAATAAAAGAGTCATAACTACAATGTACAGTCCATGCCCAATCATCTTGAGAAAAAATTACAGATTCCTTCTTCTCTGCACTTGGTGTGTAAGATTCCTCCTCAGCCTGAATAATGAATAAGCTTTACTTCAATCCCCTGTAATCATTCCCTATTTCTAAATACAAGAAAACATTGTTTTTCCTTGTTTTTGCCTAGAGAGATAAAAAATTCTAGAGAGAGATAATTCAATATTGAGATATTTTTGGATAAACAAATTCTCCTAATATCAAAAATATATTTTCCTTAAACAAAAGTTCAAAATAAATTCTCCAAGGTGCATTAGGAATCAATTAAAAGACCTTAGCCTAAGGGTCAAGATTTTTTGAAATTTTTGGATTATGGTCCAATTAAGGTCCCTATGGAGGACCAATAAGATTAATCCAAGTGTTGGGATGAGATAAATCCAATGAATAAAAGAAAATACCCAAAAATGAGTAAATGCTCACATAAGATGAAGAGTTGACTGAGTACAAGGTTTATTAGTTAAAAACTATGAGATATTACTAAAAAAAATGAGATATTTTGGAATAATGATACATTTTGACACCTTGGTAAGGAGGGGGGAGACTTTGAGGTAGGCGCCTATTTCACACATGTGGATGAGTTTTTAATTTAAAATTATTAAGATATTTTCATCTCTCCTCTCTCCTGAATCAAACTAGATCAAAATGGGAGCTAAACTTGTCTAAATCTTGTCCAAATTCAGCCAAACTAAACCTGGAAAATTCTAGAACTTAGTTGGACTCAGTTAGTGGCCTCTACCATTCGAATTCATCCTCTATGTAGCATTTTTGCTTATAACTTCAAGGACTTATATTTACTCATATATATTGTTAGTAAAGAGCTGCACATATACCCACGGTATATACGTGTAGTCACAGTCCCTGAAGCTATAAGGTACATACCGTCATATCTAGGCCTCAAGCAAGTCAGGGATTCCATACAATTGCGGTACTTCCATCTCAAGACCCAATTTCCAATTCATGAATCTTCATTCTGAATATCAATTTGTATGAATTTCATCACACAATTACAATCTTTTACTAGTACTTCATAAATTTTTGACATTTTTGGCTTCTCGGTTGTTCCACTTTAGCCAATTCGCTCTGATACCAGCTGAAAGATCCCTGCCCCCTCCGTGCAACGAATACAGGGGTGCTGGCAGCAGAAGTAGCATTTCTTGCGTAGGGAATAGCCTCTCGTCTCACCCACGGATATTCGGACAAGAGACTAATCCCTCGGTTCTTCCAAAACCGAACCCGAAAAAACTTCCCTCGCCCAACAGACATAGGCGATTCCTCCAGGATAATTTTATTCTAACGTAGTCAAGGTCATCACTAACCAAACTGATCTGACTGAACCCGTAAGTCCCATGGTCAGATCAAGGAAAAAACTTGCACTTGGATCATAGAGTCCAACGCTTTTTTCCTCATCAAGACGCACAACTGTTGATTCTATTCCATAAAACAAGGGTTATCCGAGATTTACTTCAACTATCGTAATATAACAGAATTGAGTCTTATTTTAGGGATCCATCAGTCCAGCCTAACCCCATCCAATCCCATGGGCCAACCAATGTAGTGATAGACTCCATTTAGAAATTTGGTTATGTTTTGCCCCGGGTACCAGGGAAAAGAGTTCCCAGGCCCCCTAGCCGGCGCTTCAAGCAAACTTCAAGATAGTCACACCACTTACACACCCAATATGAAATTGCCTATTTCACAGATTCAATTGTCTTTAAATTAATCTTTTAATGAAACCATAGTATCACTGATCATAATCCGCCAAAATATCCAGCTTGAATTCTAATTTCCAATCATTTCTTCATCGCTGTACCTATGGCATCATTGCAACCAGAACGTTCACCACCTATTCACTCAAGGGCCTTTTCAATAGTTCCTAGCTCATAGTACTCGGAAATATATTCACTTAAGAAAATCTAGATGGACTCTCCATTGTGAAGATTAGCAAGATCAACCAACAGATCCATATAAAAGAGCCATGGACTCATCCATTGGGGACCAGCAAGGACAATCAACTAGATACATGCCCGAGTTCAAAAAACAACTTTAATTCCTTGTTCCATTTTCTTCCTTGATGCACACGTGGGTATCTTCGGCGACCCAAAACCCGAGCACCGTATGGTCACCACCCTTTAGGCACCTTCGCAGGTCACCTAGCACTTCACTCATAGGCCACTTCCTTGGTCCACCATACTGGCAGTTCACCATTTAAATCGAACTGAGGCTGGTCAAAGACGTGGGCTGACCGTGCTACGCGAGACGTCCTCCGTTGACTCTCCGTCTCAGCTGTTGCAACTTTATCACTTAGGTCTCCATGACCTCATTCACAAGATGGTCAAAATGCTTTCCCAGCATTCTTGAAATAAAACAGTCATTTAAAAATAGGTCATAAATATAGTTTCTAACGAACTCTCATCTTTCCACATTGTTCCACATCATTTCTCATTATTCCACATTCTTCTACATCAATTCACATTGCTTATTCCACATCCAATCATATGTATTCCCATCGTCTTCATCCAGTCATATGTATTCCCATCGTCTTCATCCATTCTCATCCAATCACGTCATATTACATCTCATCACATCTATCCACATCTAACCTCATCACATCTCATCCATTCACATCTAACCTCATCCAATCACGTCATATTACATCTCATCACATCTATCCACATCTAACCTCATCACATCTCATCCATTCACATCTACCTATATCCACATCACATCACATCCATACACATCACATCTCATCCATTCACATCTACCTAGATCCACATCACATCACATTCATCCACCTTACATCTCATCCATTCTTTCACATTACATCACATTCATTTATATTTATTCAGATCCACATCCATCCACATCACATCTCATCCATTCACGTCTCATCACATCTACCTAGATCCACATCACATCACATTCATCCACCTTACATCTCATCCATTCTTTCACATTACATCACATTCATTTATATTCATTCAGATCCACATCTCATCACATCACATCTCATCCACATCTCATCACATCCATCCACATTCATTTATATTCATTCAGATCCACATCTCATCACATCCATCCACATCACATCTCATCTATATTCATTCAGATCCACATCACATCTCATCTATTCACATCTCATCACATCATATTCACATCCATTTACATCTCATCATATCATATTCACATCACATCACATAGATATCATCACATCTCATCGCATCCATTCAGATATCATCACATCACATCCATTCAGATATCATCACATCACATCTCATCCATTCACATCTCATCACATCATATTCATTCAGATATCATCACATCACATCCATTCAGATATCATCACATCTCATCCATTCACATCTCATCACATCATATTCACATCCATTTACATCTCATCACATCATATTCACATCCATTTACATCTCATCATATCATATTCACATCACATCACATAGATATCATCACATCTCATCGCATCCATTCAGATATCATCACATCACATCCATTCAGATATCATCACATCACATCTCATCCATTCACATCTCATCACATCATATTCATTCAGATATCATCACATCACATCCATTCAGATATCATCACATCTCATCCATTCACATCTCATCACATCATATTCACATCCATTTACATCTCATCACATCATATTCACATCCATTTACATCTCATCATATCATATTCACATCACATCCATTCAGATATCATCACATCACATTCACATCCATTCACAACTCATCGCATCCATTTATTTAGATATCATCACATCACATTCACATCCATTCACATCTCATCACATCCATTCACATCACATTCACATCCATTCATATCTCATCGCATCCATTCACATCTCATCACATCCATTCACATCTCATCACACCCATTCACATCCATCACATTCATTGCATCCACATCACATCACGTACATTCCATCCACATCTATCCTTATCACATCAAATTCATCCCATCCATATCACATCTCATTCATTCCATCCACATTACATCACGTCCACATCTATCCACATCACATCTCATTCATTCCATCCACATTACATCACATCCATATCTCATCACATCCATTTGTATCTCATCACATTCATCCACATCCATCCATTCATTCACATTCACATCTATCCACATCCATCCATTCATTCACTTGCACATCTATCCACATCCATCCATTCATTCACATGCACATCTATCCACATCCATCCATTCATTCACATGCACATCTATCACATCACATCTCATTCTCATCCATTTACATCACATCACACCCTTTCACATCTCATTCTCATCCATTTACATCACATCACATCCTTTCACATATCATCACATCTTATTCTCATCCTTTCACATATCATCGCATCCTATTCACATATCATCACATTCACATCCACATCTGTTTACATCACGTCACATCTCATCACATTCACATCCACATCCATTCACATCCACATCCATTTACATCACATCACATCCCATCCACATCTCATCACATCCACATCCACATCCATTTACATCACATCACATCTCATCTCATCACATCCACTCACATCTTATCACATCCATTTACATCACATCACATCTCATCACATCCACTCACATCTTATCACATCGCATTCACATCTTATCACATCGCATTGTTTTTACTTTCGATATCGATGGGACTTTTCTAAGTTTCTGCCAATTGCTTGGCCTAGTTAAAGGTACTTTTTCTCGATGGATATTTTCATATTCTTTTTCAAATTTATCAAGTGAAATATATTCAATATTCTTCTTTTTGAGTAAAAGATTCATGGGATTCACAAAAATCAATTCTACCCATATTTCCCAATAAAATTAATAATGCTCAAAATTCCACTTTTGATAAATACTCATAATTTGAATTATGCCAAAAATTCCTCTTTTACCATTTAATTACTTGGATCTCAAATATCATGAGAATTCCTCTTTTTGTATAAAAATAAATTTACCAAAATTTACTCTTTTCTCATAATCAATTATTTATGCATAATTACCAAAAAAAAGTATTTCTCATGAATATGATGAAAATCATTCTTTTAGCATAGGATGTCCAATCCTAGAATATGGTAGGAAGTCCTCTTTTAGCATTATGCATAAAAATAAGATATGTATTATTTTCTGAAAATTTTGCCATAGCTTTGCTGCTGATATTACTAATAATTCTCAATTTTTTATAAAGAATAAAAGCTTGTAATGAAAATATGATAGTAGTTCCTCTTTTATGCTTAAAATCAAACTATGAATTTAAATCATAATTTTAACCATAATCATAAACTTAATTATGATTATCCCACTAGATTAAGCTCATTCCATTATTTCTCTTTTCCCAAATTGATAGGATAATCTATTTCTCATTTAGAATCAATCAAAGTAGTTTTTAACTACTTATAAATAATCTAAAAGAAATAACAATTATTTTGTTAACACAAAATCATAAAAATACCATTTTCTTAATCTCTAGCTTATGAAGCCTAGAGTTTAGCTTTGAATTAAGAGACTATCATTCAGAAGCATCCTTTTTCAAGGGATTTAGCCATAAAGATGACCATTCTTTTAGAGAGAGAGATTTACTTAAAGAAAGCATTATAAATAAGCATAAAGATTAACTTTCTATTAATTAAGCATTAAGACTTTAAGGGAAAGCTTGATTTGAATTAGAACTATTATTTAGAAAGCTTCTCAAGCTTGAGAGGGGTTGAGAAGAAGAAAGTCATTGAGATAAATTGGAAAAAACCATAAAATTTTGATTTTACCTCCAAGTTTGGCCTATTATTAGCAGTGACGCCCCCGACCAATCAATTGGTCCACCAAGAGGAGAAGAGCAACTCCAAGAGTTGTTGTAGAGAGAGAGAGCTCCGAGCTCCCAAGAGAGGAAAATGTAAGGGATAATTAAAAGTATGATTATTTTAATATAATACTAGCATAGTATAGCTCCCATATTTTTTTACAAGTGACTGAGGGTCTATTTATAGGTGAGGGAGGCCATTAATCAAGTCCAACTAGGTTCTAAAATTTTCCAGGTTCAGCTTGACTCAATTTGGATAAGATTTGGACCAATTTGGCTCCCTTTTTTATTTGGTTTGATCCAGGAGAGAGGAGAGATAAAAATATCACAATTTTTTTGAATTTAAAACCCTTCCACACATGTGAAATAGGTGCCTACCTCAAGAGTCCCCCTCTCCTTCCCAAGGTGTCAAAAATGCATCATTATTCTAAAATATCTCATTTTTTTAGTAATATCTCATAATTTATAACTAATAAACCTTATACTCCAGTCAACTCTTCATCTTATGTGAGTATTTACTCATTTTTGGGTATTTTCTTTTATTCTCTTGGATTTATCTCATCCCAACACTTGGATTAATCCAATTGGGCCATTGGAAACTTAATTGGACCATAATCCAAAAATTTCTGAAAATGTAGACCCTTAGGCTAAGGTCCCTTGTACACATTTCATTTAATTCCAAATGCACATTGGAAAGTTCATTTTGAACTTCTATTTCAGGGGAATCCATTTTAGACACTAGGAGGATTTTTATATCCAAAGATATCTCAGCACAATCCACTAATCTCATAGTGATCTGCTAAAAGTTATAATCATCTTCCAGTTACTAACATCATCACTAGGATTCGTACCATTCATTCCCATTGTGGCTTTGTTCAACTTATCTTCTTTCAACCCAAATTCAAAAATCATCATCTTTAAATCAGAATCCAAATCAATTCATCAATTCTCAACCAGAATTCAAAAATCATATCAACTAGCATTCGAATTCATCCTCTCTGTAGCATTTTTGCTTATAACTTCAAGGTCTTAGATTTACTCGTATATATTGTCAGTAAAGAGTTGCACATATACTCACAGTATATACGGGTAGTCACGGTCCTTGGAGCTATAAGGTAAATACCATCATATCTAGGCCTCAAGCAAGTTAGGGATTCCATACAATTGCGGTACTTCCATCTCAAGACCCAATTTCCAATTTATGAATCTTCATTCTGAATATCAATTTGTATGAATTTCATCACACAATTACAATATTTTACTAGTACTTCATAAATTTTTGACATTTCTGGCTTCTCGTTTGTTCCACTTTAGCCAATTCGCTCTAATACTAGCTGAAAGATCCCTGCCCCCTCCGCGCAACGAATACAGGGGTGCTAGCAGAGGCGAAGTAGCATTTCTTGTGCAGGGTTGAGCCTCTTGCCTCGCGCACGGATATTCGGACAAGAGACTAATCCCTCGGTTCTTCCAAAACCGAACCCGAAAAAACTTCCCTCGCATAGGCGATTCCTCCAGGATAATTTTATTCTAACGTAGTCAAGGTCATCACTAACCAAACTGATCCGACTAAACCCGTAAGTCTCATGGGGTTAGATCAAGGAAAAGACTTGCACTTGGATCATAGAGTCTAACGCTTTTTTCCTCATCAAGAGGCACAATCGTTGATTCTATTCCATAGAACAAGGGTTATTCGGGATTTACTTCAACTATCATAACATAACAGAATTGAGTCTTATTTTAGGGATCCATCAGTCCAACCTAACCCCATCCAATCCCATGGGCCAACCAATGTAGTGATAGACTCCATTTAGAAATTTGGTTATGTTTTGCCCCGGGTACCAAGAAAAGAGTTCCCAGGCCCCCTAGCCGATGCTTCAAGCAAACTTCAAGATAGTCACACCACTTACACACCCAATATGAAATTGTTTGTTTCACAGATTCAGCTGTCTTTAAAACAATCTTTTAATACATAGTATCACTGATCATAATCCTCCAAAATATCCAGCTTGAATTCTAATTTCCAATCATTCCTTCATCATTGTACCTATGGCATCATTGGCAACCAAAACGTTCACCACCTGTTCACTCAAGGACCTTTTCAATAGTTCCTAGCTCATAGTACCCGAAAATATATTCACTTAAGAAAATCCAGATGGACTCTTTGTTGAAGATTAGCAAGATCAACCAATAGATCCATATAAAAGAGCCATGGACTCATCCGTTGGGAACCAATAAGGACAATCAACCAGATCCATACCCGAGTTCAAAAAATAACTTTAACTCCTTGTTCCATTTTCTTCCTTGATGAACACGTGGGTATCTTTGGCGACCCAGATGCCGAGCACCGTATGGTCACACCACCCTCTAGGCTCCTTCGCAGGTCACCTAGCACTTCACTCATAGGCCGCTTCCTTGGTCCCTCATCCACCGTACTGGAAGCTCACCAGTTAAATCGAAGAACCAAGGGCTGGTCAAGACCTCGGCTGACCGTGCTACACGAGATGTCCTCCGTTGACTCTCCGTCAACTGTTGCAACTTTATCACTTAGGTCTTCCCGACCTCATTCACAAGATGGTCAAAATGCTTTCTCAGCATTCTTGACATAAAACAGTCATTTAAAAATAGGTCATAAATATAGTTTCTAACGAACTCTCATCTTTCCACAGTGTTCCACATCATTTCTCGTTATTCCACATTCTTCTACATCAATTCACTCTGCTTATTCCATATCCAGTCATATATGTATTCCCATCGTCTTCATCCATTCTCATCCAATCACGTCCATTCTCATCCATTCTCATCCAATCACGTCCATTCTCACATCCATTCTCATCCATTCTCATCCAATCACGTCATATTATATCTCATCACATCTATCCTCATCAGCTCATCCATTCACATCTACCCATATCCACATCACATCACATCACATCACATCTCATCTATTCACATCTACCCCGATCCACATCTATCCTCATCACATCTCATCCATTCACCTCTACCCATATCCATATCACATCACATCCATTCACATCACATCTCATCCATTCACATCTACCCCGATCCACATCACATCCATTCACATCACATCTCATCCATTCACATCTACCTAGATCCACATCACATCACATTCATCCACCTTACATCTCATCCATTCTTTCACATTACATCACATTCATTTATATTCATTCAAATCCACATCTCATCACATCACATCCATCCGCATCACATCTCATCCATTCATGTCTCATCACATCTCATCCACATCCACATCTCATCCATTCACGTCTCATCACATCATATTCACATCCATTTACATCTCATCATATCATATTCACATCACATCACATCCATCAGATATTATCACATCTCATCACATCCATTCAGATATCATCACATCACATCTCATCACATCATATTCACATCCATTTACATCTCATCATATCAAATTCACATCACATCCATTCAGATATCATCACATCACATTCACATCCATTCACAACTCATCGCATCCATTTAGATATCATCACATCACATTCACATCCATTCACATCTCATCACATCCACTCACATCTCATCACACCCATTCACATCCATCACATTCATTGCATCCACATCACATCACGTACATTCCATCCACATCTATCCTTATCACATCACATTCATCCCATCCATATCACATCACATTCATTCCATCCACATTACGTCACGTCCACATCTATCCACATCACATCTCATTCATTCTGTCTCCACATTATCCACATCTATCCATATCTCATCACATCCATTCGCATCTATCCATATCTCATCACATCCATTCGCATCTCATCACATTCATCCACATCCATCCATTCATTCACATTCACATCTATCCACATCCATAAGCATAAAGATTAACTTTCTCTTAATTAAGCATTAAGACTTTAAGGGAAAGCTTGATTTGAATTAGAACTATTATTTAGAAAGCTTCTCAAGCTTGAGAGGGGTTGAGAAGAAGAAAGTCATTGAGATAAATTGGAAAAAATCATAAAAGTTTGATTTTACCTCCAAGTTTGGCTTGATTCTCTATTAGCAATGAAGCCCCCGACCAATCAATTGGTCCACCAAGAGGAGAAGAGCAACTCCAAGAGTTGTTGTAGAGAGAGAGAGCTCCAAGCTCCCAAGAGAGGAAAATTTAAGGGATAACAGAAAATATGATTATTTTAATATAATACAGGCATAGAGTATAGATTCCATATTTTTTTACAAATGACTAAGGGTCTATTTATAGGTGAGGGAGGCCACTAACCAAGTCCAACTGGGTTCTAGAATTTTCCAGGTTCAGTTTGACTCAATTTGGACAAGATTTGGACCAGTTTGGCTCTCTTTTTTATTTGGTTTGATCCAAGAGAGAGGAGAGATAAAAATATCACAATTTTTTTGAATTTAAAACCCTTCCACACATGTGAAATAGGCACCTACCTCAAGAGTCCCCCTCTCCTTACCAAGGTGTCAAAAATGCATCATTATTCTAAAATATCTCATTTGTTTAGTAATATCTCATAATTTTTAACTAATAAACCTTGTACTCAGTCAACTCTTCATCTTATGTATGTATTTACTCATTTTTGGGTATTTTCTTTTATTCTCTTGGATTTATCTCATCCCAAAACTTGGATTAATCCAATTGGTCCATTTATAATCCAAAAATTTCTAAAAATGTAGACCCTTAGGCTAAGGTCCCTTATACACATTTTCAATTAATTCCAAATGCACATTGGAAAGTTCATTTTGAGCTTCTATTTCAGGGGAATCCATTTTAAACACTAGGAGGATATCCAAAGATATCTCAATTTTGGATTATCTCTCTCTAGATAATTTCTCTCTCTAGGCCAAAACAAGGTAAAACAAGATCTTTCTCCTATTTCAGAGAGGGGAATAATTTCAAGAACAGAAGGGGAGATTTTTATACCTTTACTCCTCAAAAGCTGGAGGGAGGAATCTTACACAAAATGCGCCCGAAACACACCCGAATTGCACCGCAAACCCTAAAAATTCTATATACAATTGGAGATAGTAAAACACTACAGTATATACCTTCTTCTCCTTAGAGGGTATCTCAATCGGAGATAGAAAAATAGGGTCATGAGCAGGGAGGCAGGCTACTAGATCAAGTGTCAAGAAAGCTAGCTCTGATACCAATTGTTGGAATTAGGGTATCTCAATCGGAGATAGAAAAATAGGGTCATGAGCAGGGAGGCAGGCTACTAGATCAAGTGTCAAGAAAGCTAGCTCCAACACCAATTGTTGGAATTAGGGTTAGGATTGCAACAATGCACACACACAAGATAGAGAAAATTGAGAGCACACAAACTCACTAGATTAGGATAAACAAATGTGTTCCAGATACAAAAGATAAGTACACACCCCAAAATGAGTAGATAAGAGGGTGTACATATGCACAGGGAAAAAACCTCCTAGTGAGGGAAAAAGTGCCCCGGCGGTCCTAAGTGTGTCACACACATTGCTACCATATAATGCTACAATGCTATGCTTTGCACTTTCTTGGCTTACTCAACTCACTCCCCACCTTTTCCTTATGCTCTTTGGCACCACATTTCACAACACCCCCCCTTGGTGCCAAATCTTTGGGCTACTCAAGGTGATTGGATGATGGTTACAAAATGTTGTTTTGAATTTTTACTTTCTACATTCCCCTATGTGATGTGAGCAACTTTGGCTCGTGTGCTACTTTAGCACTTCCCCCCTTGATGGTGACTTGACCTATCTTTAAGGCTATAGGTCATCTCTAAGAGTGCTCCCCCCCCCCCCCCCCCCCCGATAAAGACTGACCTATCTTTGAGGTCTAGAGGTCTCTTCTAAGAGTAGGGTTATAAATTTTGGATATTTCTTCTACCTTGGCTACATCATTGGTGCCAGAGGGTATTTACAAGCACTTTTTAGTGGGGAAGTAGGATTTTTTTACAACAAAAAATTTTTTAAGAATTGGGTAGTGGTTCGTAGCTTCTTTGTTTCTTAGTTGATGCTTATCATGTTTACATTTGATGTAAATGAGCTCTTTCTTTGTTTATGCACACATACACTCGCATACTCATTTGGTTACGGTATTTTCACAAGGGATTTCCTCTTCATTTTTACACACACTAGCATGCTCATTTGGCTACTTTTACAATACGGGTTACACGATGTCTTTTGATGAAGATTGTTAAAGATTTTAATAAGATTGGTGATATTTGTGTTGTAAATGAGATCTTTGATGCCAAGGAGCCACACATGACACGCCCATGTGAACTAGCCGTTAAGGACTCTTTTAAACCAAGAAATAGCATTCTCTTTTTTGTCTATTTTTTTAAATTATTATTTGTTTTTGTATCCTTATCTTATGGGCTTCACCTGCAAGTTGACTATTATTGATGCCTTTCTACCTTTCTCACAGGTAGTCGTCCACAACTTTTCGTAGCAACTTCTCTCTCCGCTGCACTGGTGACCCTCGTATGCTCTGTTGTGTGGCCATTGAGGACACAATACTCTTTGACAACTTGCTCTAGATCACCATGTCCACAGCTTTCATAGCAAGGATTTTTTTGGGTTCTTCTACTTTATCCCCAAGTACTCCCTTTTCCTATTTGCACTCTAATCACACCAGAGTATGCTTCTTTAGCAATGCCCGCCTTCTTGCTCTTCTCCGTTGTGCATGCTACCGCTTTCTCTATAGTTGGAACTTTCTCCACTTCCCACTCTCCCTCTTGTAAGTCTTTGCAGCCTTTTGCAGCCTTCAACTAAGGTGAGGTGCTCGTGTTTCTTTGCTATAAGAATGCTCCTCGTGTACGTCACACGTGTACGTCATGCACAACAGCTCATCGCCCTAGTGGATTTCTTCACCTAATGTCTCACTTGAATGGCTTCCATCATCAATACCACAACATTCTTCATCATCATTACTGCAAGTCAAGGGCATTGGAGAGGTTTTCTTCCCTCTCTTTCTCTCTCCCTCTTATGTGTACACTGCAAGGTGAAAGATGGAAGAAGGAGAGGATTATTCCAATGTAAATCCTATTTTAAACTTGCTAATGAATTGAAACTAAGCTAGGAGAGCTATACTTAGGCTCTGATACCATGTTGAGAATTATGGATCGAGCTCTCCATAATGACAAACATCTACTTAACTAAGCCTGATCCTACACTAATGATATAATTAACATGATTAATCTAAGTGAACTCATGATGATGAGTATGTGTAATAGACTCAAGCACAATTAGGTTACAAGATTAAGACTTGTACTCATAAAGAGGCTTGAGATATGTGCAAGTGATATGATTTCATTGCTTGAAATGGTCCCCTTTTGTATGAGGAGGTACACCCTTGGGCTTGTACATCAATGTGGGATAAATCCCTTTGCTCATGTGGCTGCATGCTATGCTTTGCACTTTCTTGGCTTACTCAACTCACTCCCTACCTTTTTCTTGTGCTCTTTTGTGCACCACATTTCTCAACACTTCCTTGGTTTTCTCCTAAATAAGATGAAATTGTTTTCTATGTTGGCGTCCTCTCCAATAGTGGAGACTAGAGGTTTAGCGTCTATTTGCTCTTACAAGTTCCTGGGCTACTTTAAACCTACTTGGAATTGGTAAGAGTATGCCACACACAAATAGAGGTTCAGCCTCTATTTATACATGGCATTCTCTTACCATTTCATGGGCTACTTCAAGCCTCCTTGGGATACTCTACCAGCTTCTTTGGCATAGGTTGCTAGGGCAGGTATGGTTGGCCTATGCTATCTTTTCTTACCCCAACCTTCCACCTTGCTAAGTCATTTGCTACATGAGTGTGGCCACTAAGTCTTCTATGGTTGGTGTGCAGCCTATGGTGGCGATTTCCCTTTGATGCCAGCTTTTGATGGTATTGTGCCAAAGGATGTTTCAAAAGGGGTTCCTTCAGGGAGATTCCTTGAAGAAGTTCCCATGAAGTTACCATCAAATTCTATGGCACTTCCACAACATGGCTCAAAGTTTTTATGCTTTTTAAGTACAAGGTGTTATGGAAGGTTGAATTGAGGATTCCCTCTAGGAATCTCCCAATCAACTTTTTGTCAAAGAATTTGTTATTGTCCTAGCATCGAGAGTGAAGATATCTCACTCTATTGGATGTATTCTCTCATTGATTCTTTCTCTTACTGTTTGACATGGTAAAGTTGATCGAATGGGTGCCATCAGGTTCCCTGGTGGGAGTACCCAATTGTGAAAGTAATCTTTAGGGAGTCGAAGTCAACCTTGTTTTCTAGTTTTAGTGAAATCAAAACCAACAGTGAACCTTTCCTTCCATGGTAAGGCCGAACTCGAACAAGGTCAAGCCGACGTGGTGCACATCTGGTCAAACGCTTCTAGGTGTGCAATGGGGTCTCTAGTCCCATTAAACTTGGACATCAATTTTGTGATTTACATGGGTTTGGTAGTAGTTTGGTGTCTAGGGTTTTGTCTTGCTCTGCAGTCGGTGGTGGGGTTACTGCTAGCCCCATTGCTACTCCCTCCCTATTTGGACTGCTATCCTCAAGGTATCCTTAATGGCTATATTAAAGCGTAATGATGTAGGTGGTGGTTAAGGCAATGGCTATGGGTGGTAGTATGGATATGGGTAGGTTAGTGGAGGCATGGTATATGTTGGGTGTTACTGCCCTTTTGTCCTTGAGGCAAGTTTGGATACTATGGAGGTTAGCCATGCAAGGCTAGTTCGTATTGTTAGAGTTGGGTCTAGCCTGGAGCTCCTTGCTCCATGCCATAAGGTTCCCCTGGTTTCTTATTTGATAGCTTGGATTTAATACTCAAGTTTGAGTTCATGCCTACTTGGAGCCACATATATTACTTGGGTTTGCATGCCAATTTAAAGTTTTTAAGTTGAAATGTAAGGATGGAATGTATGCTTCTAAGCTTTATAACAAGATAAAAATGTTGCAATCTGAGCTTTCTAGCTCTAGATATGACTAATTTACTACTCTAATAATCTTGGGAGGAAAAACAACCATTAGCTTACCATCTCGGATAACGATCGGCGGTGGTGCGTGATATAACTATTTCAAGTAAAGAATGAGTTTTGCAAACCAAAGTGATTCATAGGATTAATTTCAAGTTTCACTATAATAACACTTTTTTGCACCCAATGTGGTCCCATGAATCATTTAGTTGTTAAAAAATGGAACTTACTCATGAAATCGACCTTGCAAATCACTCTCAAGGCTCAGTCTACCTTCAAGTTAATCTACCTTCAAGTTACTTTTTAAGACTCAAATTTTCTTTTAAAAATAGTTATTTTGCACTCAAACCCAAGAACCATTACCCATTTAAAAATTCCAAATCTTGCATTTTCAAGATTAGTTTTTAAGACTCTAATTTAGTTAAAAAAGCGTTATTTTACTCCCGAACCCAAGAATCATTTCCCATTAAGCATTTTGTTCCCACCTAAGGTGATTTTAACACTTCCCAAAAAAAAGGTTTTTTAAACATTTTCTTGTGGTGGGTGAAGGAATACATCAAATTACTTTTACCAATAGTCAATGTTTAATTATATGTGGGATAAACTACATGGGAGAAAATATTAGCATGCATGGATTGTATACGAGAGAGAGAGAGAGAGAGAGAGAGAGAGAGAGAGAGAGAGAGAGAGAGAGAGAGAGAGAGAGAGAGAGCTTGACACTACATTGTGTGTGTGTGTGTGTGTGTGTGTGTGTGTGTGTGTGATAAACATCTACAAAAGAGCTCAAGGTTATAGCCATATTTGGTAATGATGTGTGTGAACACACTAGGACCAGTCGGGGCACTTTTTACCTCTTTAGGAGGTTTTTTCCTCGTGCTAGTACACACAAATCTTGGGGTATACTTATCTTTTTTGTACAACACACATTTTGTTTTTGGTTTGGAAAGTACCCAAATCTGAGGGTCCACCCTGCCATCCACGTTCTAGTGTTTGGTTCCTTAGCTACTAAGACCAATTTTATAGGCTCAGCATAGCCCCGTTCAATCCTTGGGTCTAGCCTTCTGTCCAACCCCATTGGATCTATGGATTTGGGATTTTTCAAATAAGGTTATTGGGTTTGTGAGCTCCCTTGATCTTCTCCACTGTGTGTGTGTGCGTGCATTCTTACAACCCTATTTCCAACATTTGTATCAGAGCATACGCTCCTCACTCTTGTGCTATTGCCTACCCCTCACCCCGAGTCGCTTGTCTTCTTAAGCCGGATCAAGGAGCCCTTTTCTTTTGGGAGAAGAAAGAGGACTATGAAGTGTATAGTACTTTGTACTAATTTGTACTAAAGTTTTTCGATCAGATTTGCATTCTAGGTGCATTTTGGGGGCCATTCGCATGGTTTTTGGTTTTCTGAACTGCAGACATCTTTGAGGACTGGATTTGTATTGTTCATCAAATTCTCTAACAGTTTTGTTAGATCTACTATAGACGGATGTGCAGATACACGAGAAAGCATTTATGGGCTTCACTTCAACGACATCGATCTCTGCATCTTATGAGTAAAATTTCTACTCTCTATACTCTGCATTTCTTTCATACACCTTGCAGATACACGAGAAATCATCTACTCACTATACAATGCCTTTCTTTCATACATCTTGCAAGTCTCCATTGTCAGCAGAGCAGCAGCACAGTGACCTTATTAGCAGCTACCTTGGTTGCATCAAAGAGCACTCAACACTTTGCAGGTTGCATGATTACTTGCTTGGGTATTATAAGAAATGGAAGACAGTGATGATTTCGGATGTTATCCACTGATGATGGGACCATGTATTAGTAGCCAAAGGGCTATGGAATGTTGTGGGTGGCATTGAGAAACTTTCTAGTTCTTTTGATGAACATGATGCAGAAGGTACATCTGCAGACATGGACTCAGTTTCACATGGTGCATTACCACAACATAGCATACCTCCTACATAGAAACAAACAAAGTGGGATGGAAGAGATGCACACGTACATTCATTACTAGCTTTGTTAGTTAAGAGGATTATTATTCCTAACATTCGGACATGCAAGACTGCTAAATATGCTTGTTATACACTTGCTTCATTGTACCAGGTATGTAATGATGCACTTGCGTCATTGTACCAAGTACGTAATGAAGCACGTGTTGCTTATATAAGCAAGCAATTAGACTTAGAGCACATGGATGAGGGAGAATCCATGGACAGTTTCCTTACAAAAATCAAGGATTTTAAGGAGCAGTTGGCTAGTGTTGATGAAACATATCCTAACAATTCATTGGTGCCTGTCTTGAATGCATTGTCGGTCTCATATCAAGATTTTTCTTCTACCATCAAACTTATGATGAAAGGCAATCCAAATGCCTTGCATTTTGAAGAGTTTGTTTCTATGCTCTTACAAGAAGAGCAATCCATGCAAAATAGATCTGTCATGTGTATAGGAGATCAGGATTTTACTGCCAGTTAACAAAAAGGCAAAGGTAAATCCTTTCCTCAGGGTAGTTACAAGCCGAAATTAGAGTCATCGGGCAAGCCTGCAAACAAGGAAAGCAACAAGCCAAAGAAAAAGGGAAAATGCAACTACTGTAGGAAACCTGGTCACTACATTAATGAGTGCAGGAAATGGCTAGAGAAGGAGAAAAACAAAGACTCGGGTATGGCTATAGAGGATGCATAAGCATCCTATGTAGAAAATAAAGAATATGTAAACTATGCACATGATGATTGGGCTTTCATTATGTGATACAATTATGACCTTCGCATAAGGATACATGCATGGCTGTTTTACACATGTACATGTCTGGTATTTTGGCAGTGGGTGCTAGTAAGCACATTATTCTCATCGTTGTTTGTTTTCATCACTTGAATATGCTCCATAGGGAAACATTGTAACATATACAAACAACTCCTCATATCTTGTAAAAGGAGTTGGTAAAATTTCTCACTGTTGCAAATGGTGGAACAATCATGCTTTCAGATGTATGATATGTACCATGGATCAAGAAGAACTTGTTGTCTGTCTCTACCATTACTAAGGCTGACTTAGTGGTTCAGTTAGAGGATGATAGATTTATTATTCATGATTGTAGTGAGACGGCAAGATAATTTTTGCTTTTGGTACTTTGTCTCATGGCCTTTATAGGCTAGATGCATATGAAAGACAAAGGCATACTACAAGTACAGTTTCTACCACAATGGGTGATGCTAAGCTATGGCATGTACACTTTGGTCACTTGAACTTTGGCAGTTTGTTGTGTTTGTATAAACATGACATGGTGTCTGAGCTGCCACATCTTGAAGCCCTTATCAAACATATTTTTGAGGACTATATTCTTGGAAAAATGTAGCGAGCATCATTTCCCAAAGATGGTTCAGTTAGAGCTATCCAAAAATTACAACTTCTACATAGTGATGCATGTGGTCCTATTATGAGGACACCATTTATTGGAGTCTATCTCTATTTTGTCACATTCATTGATGATTATTCTAAGCATACTTGGGTATATCCATTGAAATAGAAATCAAAGGTTTTTATGTGCTTTAGGCACATTGCTGCTATGGTTCAAAATGCTTCTACATGTAAGATTGGTACCTTGTGTACTGATCGAGGGGGAGAGAGAGAGAGAGAGAGAGAGAGAGAGAGAGAGAGAGAGTATATGTCTAAGGAGTTTCATGCATACATGGCAAAGAATGGGATAAAACACCAATGTATTGTACCTTACACATCTCACCAAATCGGTGTAGCTGAACGTAAAAATAGGTCTCTAATGGAGATGGCATGTTGTATGGTCAAAAGTCAGGAGTTACCTCATGGTTTCTGGCTAAAAGCAGTCGTGTGTAACATATGTTTTGAACAGGTGTCCTACAAAGGCTTTGCATTTAATTACACCTTTTGAAGCTTGGAATGGCAGAAAGTCCTCTGTGTCTCATTTACGTATTTTTTATTGTGTGCCTGAGCAACTTCACAACAAGCTTGATGATAAGGCTGCTAAATGTATTTTTTTAGGATACATCTCAAAAAGTAAGGGTTACCGTCTCTATCTTCTTACTACCAAGCAGATTCTTGGAGTAGAGATGTATTTATGGAAGATGCAATTCAGCCCCTGCTTTCATGTTTTTTTTTAAAGCAAAATATATGTTCACAAGATATATTTGACTCTCCTTACATTGTTCAATGGAGGATGCATTGATATAGAGCATTTGGGTAATGTAAGGAATGCTAAAAATCAGCCCACACATGTTACAAATCAGCATGTTTTTCAACCCATAGATCAGCCTATTGATGAGGCAAATGTGGATGATGCAGTTGATGAGAAAAAAAAGAGAAATTATGGAGTCTAAAAGTATGCCAAAATGACTCGTGCAAACACTACATGATAGCAAATTGGCAACTCCTTTGCCTAGCAAAACATGTGCAGGCGCATCATACAACTCTTGTTGACACAGGTTATGCTCTTATTGCCAGTTTATGTTATGAAGAGTCTTTCTCCTTTGATTAAGCAAAGGAATCTCAAAATTGGATGAGTGCTATGCAATATAAGTATGATTCGATGCTAAAAAATGATACGTGGGATTTGGTAGACTTGCCTCTTGGCAAGAAAGGCCATTGGTACGAAATGGGTTTACAAGCTCAAATGTAACACGCATGGCAGTGTTGAGCGATACAAAGCAAGGCTTGTTGCAAAGGGTTATGCATAAGAGAAAGTCATTTACTATGGTGAAACCTTTACACCCACATGTTGTATGACTACCGTGCATGCCGATTATCATTGCATTTGTAGCACATAAAGGCTGGAATGTACGGCAATTGGATATCACAACTGCTTTCTTGAATGGAGATTTGCATGGGGAGGTATATGTATCTCAGCCTCATGGTTTTGTTCAGAAAAGTCAAGAATTAAAAGTATGTAGATAGAAGAAAGCTTTATATGGTCTTAAGCAAGCTCCCAAAGTATGGTATAAAAAGATACATGCATACTTGGTCGCACAAGGTTTTACAACATCCCAACTAATAGTACCCTCTATATTAAGGGGAATAAGGATGCTTTATTAGTCATCATGTTATACGTTGATGACATGCTGCTCGCATAGGCCCTAATGAAGATGATCATATTTTAGCTTTATAGCTGATTTAGAGAAGTCTTTTAAGATGTCAGATCTTGGACCGTTGCACTATTACTTGGGCATTGAGTTTTGGCAGTGTAATGATGGCATTGTTAACATAGATACATTGTTGAAGAGGTTCAATCTTGAAGATTGTAACCTCTGGCTACACCTATGGAGCTAGGTTTTCGACTAAGTCTTGAAGATGCAGGTGACTCTTTTGATACTATCTTGTATCAAGAAGCTATTGGATGCCTTATCTTTTTGTGTAACACCAAGCTTGACATTCAGTATGTGGTCTCAATATTGAATAGATTTATGCATAGCCCCAGGCACAAAGCATTGGCAGTCTATTAAATGGGTGTTCCGTTACCTAAAGGGCACTAAGCACTTTGGGTTATTTTATCCCAAGGGGGTAAATCATAGTTACATGCATTTACAGACTTAGACTGGGCTGGATGTTATGACACATGAGTGTCCACGAGTGGTTTTTGCTTTCGCCTTGGTGATTCATCTATATCATGGCTTAGCAAGAAGTAACACACTATGGCCACTTCTAGTTGGTGAAGTTGAGTATATGGATTTCTATGCATAAATATATGCATAAAAGATTTCTTTTTATACTAAAAGTGTGATTTTTATCATAAATGATTTTAATGCATAAATAGATGCATAAAGAATTTTATTTTTAATTCAAAAGAGTTATTTTCATCAATTTTGATTTTATGCATAAATATATACATAAAGAATTTTATTCTTAATTCAAAAGAGTTATTTTCATTAATTTTGATTTTATGTATAAATAGATGCATAAAGATTTTTATTTTTATTCCAAAAGAGTTATTCTTATAAATTTTGAGTTTATGCATAGAAAGATGCATAAAGAATTTTATTTTTAATTCAAAAGAGTTATTTTCATCAATTTTGATTTTATGCAAAGTAGATGCATAAAGAATTTTACTTTTAATTCAAAAGAGTTATTTTCATCAATTGTGATTTTATGCATAAGTAGATGCATAAAGAATTTTACTTTTAATCCAAAAGATTTATTCTTATCAATTTTGATTTTATGCATAGAAAGATGCATAAAGAATTTTACTTTTAATCAAAAGAGTTATTTTCATCAATTTTGATTTTATGCATAAATAGATGCATAAAGAATTTTATTTTTATTCCAAAAGAGTTATTCTTATCAATTTTGATTTTATGCATAGAAAGATGCATAAAGAATTTTATTTTTAATTCAAAAGAGTTATTTTCATCAATTTTGATTTTATGCATAAGTGGATGCATAAAGAATTTTACTTTTAATCCAAAAGAGTTATTCTTATCAATTTTGATTTTATGCATAGAAAGATGCATAAAAGATTTATTTTTATTTCAAAAGTATTATTTTCATTGAAATTAATATTATGCATAGAAAGATGCATAAAAGATTTATTTTTATTTCAAAAGTATTATTTTCATTGGAATTGAATTTATGCATAGATAGATGCATAAAAGATTTATTTTAATTTTGAAAGTGTTATTCTCATTAAAATGGAATTTATGCATAGTAAAATGCATAAAAGATTTATTTTTATTTTGAAGTGTTATTCTCATTAAAATGGAATTTATGCATAGTAACATGCATAAAAGGTTTATTTTTAATTCAAAAGTGTTATTTTTCTTAAAATTGAATTTATGCCTAAATAGATGCATAAAAGGATTTTTATAAAAGTGTTATTCCTACTAAAGTTGTCTTTATGCCTAATTAGATGCGTAAAGAATCTTTCTATAAATAGATGTGATGAGAAGTGATAGGAATGAGATAGATGTAAATGGATGGAAGTGATATGAATCAGATAAATGAAAATGGATGAATGGATGTGATGTCCTGTGAATTAGGATGTGAATGAATGGTATAGGATGTGAAGGAATGTGAATCGTGATATGAATGAATGATAAGGGATGTGAATGAATGACGGCATGTGAATCGGTTGTGAATGGATGATGTGGTTTGATGTGTGATTGATGTAGATGGATGAATGGATGATGAGGTTTGATGTGTGAATGATGTAGATTAATGTAGATTGATGTATGGATGATGAGGTTTGATGTGTGAATGATGTAGATTAATGTAGATTGATGTATGGATGATGTGGTTTGATGTGTGAATGATGTGGGTTGATGTAGATGGATGAACGTATGGATGTGGATGTGGATGTGGATGTGGATGTGGAAATGGATGTATGGATGTGGATGTGGATGTGGATGTGGATGTGTGAATGTGGATGTGGAAATGGATGTGTGGATGTATGAATGTAAATGTGGATGTGGATGTATGAATGTGAATGTGAATGTGGATGTGGATGTATAAATGTGAATGGGGATGTGGATGTGGATATGGATGTATGAATGTGGATGTGAAAATGGATGTATGGATGTGGATGAGGATGTGGAAATGGATGTATGGATGTGGATGTGGATGTGGATATGTATGTATGAATGTAGATGTAGATATAGATGTATGGATGTGGATATGGATGTGTATGTATGAATGCAAATGTGGAAGTGGATGTATGGATGTGGATGTACGAATGTGGATGTGTATGTAGAATAATGAATGCGAATGTGTATGTGAAAGATGTGACGTCGATATGAGTGAATGGATGAGATGTGATGACATGTGAATTGGGATGTGAATAAATGATATGTGATGTGAATGAATCTGAGGTGATGAGATGGAAAATGATGTGATTGGATAAGAATGAGTACACATATGGATGGAATGTGGAATAAGTAATGTGGAATGATGAGGGATAATGTGGAAAGACGAGAGTTCATTATAGAAACTGTATTTGTGACATGTTTGTAAATGACTGTTTTATGTCAAGAATGCTGGGGAAGCATTTTGACCGTCTTGTGATTAAGGTCGTGGAGACCTAACTAATAAAGTTGCAACAATTGACGGAGAGTCAACGGAGGACGTCTCGCGTAGCATGGTCGACCGAGGTCTTGAACAGTCTCGGTTCAATTTAAATGGTGAGCTTCCGGTACGGTGGATGAGGGACCAAGGAAGCGGCCTATGAGTGAAGCGCTAGGTGACCTGCAAAGGATCCTAGAGGGTGTTGACCATACGGTGCTCGGGCTCTGGGTCGCCGAAGATACCCACACGTGCATCATGGAAGATATTGAAACAAGGAGTAAGAGTTGTTTTCTGAAACCGGGCATGGATCTGGTTGATTGACCTTGCTGGTCCTCAACGGATGAGTCCATGGCTCTTTTATATGGATCTGTTGGTTGATCTTGTTGATCTTCAACAGAGATTCCATCTTGATTTTTATAAGTTATCATATTGCTGGGTACTATGAGCTAGGAACTATTGAAAAGGCCCCTGAGTGAACAGGTGGTGAGCATTCTGGTTGCCAATGATGCCATAGATACTCTAATGAAGGAATGATTGGAAATTAAGATTCAACCGGATATTTTGGAGGATTGTGATTAGTGATACTATGGTTTCATTAAATGATTGTTTTAAATATGGCTGAATCTGTGAAAAAGGCAGTTTCATATTGGGTGTGTAAGTGGCATGACTAATGTTAAATTCGCATGAATATCCGGCTAGGGGGCCTGGAAACTCTTTTCCCTGGTACTCGGGACAAAACCTAACCAAATTCTAAATTGGATCCCATCACTATAGTGGTTGGGCGGTCCCATGGGACTGGGGATGGGGTTAGGTTGTACTGATGGATCCCTAAATCTGAGACTTAATTCTGTTATGGTACGTTAGATAAAGTAAATCCCGGTCAAAAATTGTTCTATAGAAAAGAATCAATGGCTGTGCCTCTCAATGAGGAAAAAAGCGTTGATCTCTATGATCCAAGTGCAAGTTTCTTCCTTGATCTGACCAAGTGACTTTAGGTTCGGTCGGATCAATTTGGTCAGTAATGACCTTGACTACATTAGAGTAAAATTTTATCCTAGAGGAATCACCTGTGCTTTCTGGGTAAGGGAAGTTTTTCCGAGTTCTGTTTTGGAAGAACCGAGGAATTAGTCACCTGTCCGGATATCCGTGGGCGAGGCCCCGAGTGTGGGACCCTGCCCCGCGCAAGATGTGCTACTTCCGCTGCTAGCACCCCAAATCCGTTACACGGTGGGGACGGGGATCTTACATTTCATGTAATAAGTGGCTTTGCTCTTATAAGCATAGATTTTCAGATGTTAACAGACTAGCCCAAAAGGCACCCACAAATCACATACCTTGACAAGAAATTAAACATAGCACTCAAGAATATAAGAATATGAGCATATGGTGGACAGTACATGATTGATTACTTGGTAATGGGGAACCAAAGATTGAGTCATCCAAAGATGTATCAAATTCTTCAAAACATTTCAAAAGTTACCAGAGATTCTTCATTCACCTATATCCCTGCCATCCAGACACAAGCCTCTCCAAAACTAGACAAGAGACCTAGTGAGAAACAGGTAAAATTATTCAAATGGCAAGAGTGTGTGCACACTCTAAGCAGATTCAGACACAAGCCTCTCCAAAACTAGACAAGAGACCTAGTGAGAAACAGGTAAAATTATTCAAATGGCAAGAGTGTGTGCACGCTCTAAGCAGATTCAGGTTTTCAAGTATAAGCACAGACTTGAGCTAATAGCCCCAGTTGTGGTTCCTAATTTCCTCATCAAATTTGGCCTTGACCTCTGGATGCTTAGCAAAGTATTCATTTGCCCCGTCACATCATCTTGATAGACTCCTGTCCAACCATCAGAGAACCATTGCACCAACAATCAGACTACACAAAACGTCCAGTCCCCAAAACAAGTTAATATGTATCTCAGACATACCTTCTCTTACCGGATCCTCTTTAGATTCTCCCTACACTTGGCTATTTCCTTTCTTGAGGTCTCCTCTTGTTCAGCCACTTTAACCATTTGCAAAAGACCATTACAGCCAACAAATTTGAACAATGCTGTTGAGAGAAGAATTGTCAAAGAAACAGAAAAGGAGCTGATTCTCAGTGCTCACACCCACCAATGCATCAAACTTCTTTTTTTATTCTAGAGTAACTATGTCTTCATACTTCTAAAGGGACTTTAAGAGCTGCAATTACGGACGTTAAACCTAGAAAATTAGCATAACCAAATATGATTATTTTATCCTTGGCAATCTCTATGAAACATCTTGCACTTAAAACACCCCACCCTCACTTTCATAGCACACAATCAACAATGACTTCATTTACCTACATTCATGTGTATATGCACCTTTATAGCATGTTATTTTCTTTTTTTCCAAGAATGGATCTTTCTATTAGTTAAAAGAAAATCTGCCAAGAGGCATAACACAAAACCTGTCCATATGAAAGAATGAAGGGGAGTCTCCCTGGGGGGGGTGTTGGCCTATGTCACAAGTAGGGATGCCTGGAACAATAATAGACCAACACTTCAAATACAAGACAGAGAGCATGAAAACACAACAGAAGAACCATATATACTATAAAAACACCACACTGAGTTGGAACCACCGGCCCCTTGTAGGAACTTTATTGAGAGAAAAGCTTTTACAATAAACCAAGGTGCAGGTGCATACAGCACAGGATTTTCTACAAAGCATTAGCAAAACTCTTGCCCAGATAGTGCTAAGATAAAACACAGCACAAAAAACCATCCGAAAACTGCTTCAAAACATCCCATGAATCAGCTCATAAATAGTCCATAAATCATCCCGGAACGGAGCCAAAACAGCCCCGAACTCCGCATCAAAATAGAACCTCAAATCAGTCCCAGTAGAGCTCTCAGAACTGTCCTAGACTTGCTCCAAAACAGCTCCAAATCTGGCCATAACAAGGCCAGAGCTGGTGAAAGCTGTCACATGTGTGGTACGGCTACTGAACTGAAGTTGCTGTACGGCCAACGCAATGGAGAGAGAGAGAGAGAGAGAAGAGAAGAGAAGTTGTACGAGCAGCACTGAGAGAAGAGAAAGTGTGAGATCCCTACCCCCTCTGCACATCGAACTCGAGAGTGCTGGCAGAGCAGAAGTAGCAACCTTGCATGCAGGACAAAGCTTCCCACTCGGGGCCTCGCCCACGAATGTCCGAACAAGAGACTAATCCGATGATTCTCCCAAAACCAAACTCGGAAAAAACTTCCCTTGCCTAGAAAGCATAGGTGATTCCACCAGGAAAAATCTTCTAACGAAAATTTTATCTAACGGGTCAAGGTCTTGACTATCCTTTCTATTCTGACCAAACCAGTAGGTCACATGGCCAGATCAAGGAAGGGACTTGCACTTGGTTCATAGAAATCATCGCTTTTTTCCCCTTAAGCGAGGCACAGCCGATTCTTTCCCATAGAACAAGAATCTTCCTGGTACTTACTCTAACTAGCGTAACTTGAACGTATCTAAATTTATTATAGGAATCCACCGATCCAGCTAACCCCAACCGGCCCATGGGTTTTACCCAACCACTGAATTGGTGGGATCCCTTTTTATAAAAATTTGGTTGTGTTTTGTCCCGGGTACCAAGAAAAAGAGTTCCTAGGTCCCCTAGCCAGCACTCATGCAAAATACAAAATAGACACAAGTATTTTTCATAAATGTAACAAAAATCATTCTTTTAGCGTAAAAATGTTTATGCCTACAGAATGATGAGAATTCCTCTTTTTGCATCTAAATTTTTATACATATACATGTATAAAGATAATTATAACAAAAATTTCTCTTTTCTCTATTTAAACAATTATGCATAAATACTATAAAAAAACTTTTCATAAATGTAACAAAAATCATTCTTTTAACATAAAAATATTTATGCCTAGAATACGATGGGAATTCCTCTTTTGTATTAACAAAATTATGCATAAAATTAAATTCATTGTTAAAACAATTGCTATAATTTTACTACATTTTCTGAGAATTATCAAAATTCTAATTTTAAAAAAATACCCATAATTATGAAATGTGATGAAAATTCCTCTTTTAAACAAAAAAATTTATTATGCATACATAACATAATTATAAGCATCATTATAATTAAACCTCTTGATTAATCTTAAAAATATCCATTTATGATTCCTATATGAAAATACTTACAAAAATGTTAGCATAACTCTTTGGAATTAGAAAGGCAAGCTCAATTGAGTGCACTAGTAAAGCTAGTTGCAATGACATCAAGGCTTTTGTTTCTGGATGGGCAAACGGCTCTTTATCTTAGTGAGGCCCCTGGCTGAAACCTTAAAACCCTGTTATACATATGTAACGTGGACTTTCTATTAATTATACATACACATATACCCGGTAATGATTTAAAAACTTGAAACCTAAAACAAAACCAAAAATTAAAAACACAAGAGTATGCACACATGCACACTCACACCCAAAAAAAAAATGTAAGTGCACACACAAGAGCATGCACACATGCACACTCACACCCAAACAAAAAGGCTCACTTGGTGACGTAGGCTCACGTGTGCCATGTGAGCCCCTTCTTCTTTTCTCTTTGTTCACAGGAAAGGTTTACCCTGAAAGATTTCCAAAAAATGTTGGAATCTTACAAAAGCACGTAGTGCTTTTGCAACCTTCGGATTATTTTATGAATAGAATGAATTTTTGAATATAGATGTAAAGGAAATAGAATTTCCTTTTTAAGGCCAAATCTATGGATCCTTAGCACATAGCACTTGTCCTGGAACTTAAAGGAGGTAGCTCGCCTTTGGGGATGAAAGTTTTCTCACTACTGCACTCGTCTCACTGTGCCTTGTTATGCCCGAATGTTAGGGACGGAGCATTAAGCCTCATCATTGGCAGTCGCCACCATCATCTAGGTACATTTCTAGATTGGGGGATCATAGGGGGCATAAACCTAGCCTATGGTATGACCCATCACCTAGACCTTTCTCAAATCAACAGAAACCTTCAGTAACTTGAGAGTAACTTCTTTGGCCCCACCACCCATTGATCCACATTGCCTCTATTCCTATTGGTGCTCATTCCTAACGCCAAGTCTCAAGCCATAGAGGCTGCCTAGCTATGGGAAAATTCCATTGCCATACCTAAAAAATCTAATAATCTTGATTCCCCAGATGTCAAGAAAATGTTAAAGAAAGCAGCCAAAGAGAGTCGAAGAAAGCAGTTAAGTTGGAGAAATATTCAAGTTGGAGGAGTATAAATCTCGATCAAGCGCACCAGCGAAGCTAAGGACAATGACATCAAGAGTTTCATCATGGATGAGCAAGCTAAAACCTTAAAACCCCATTATACATATCTAATGTGGCACTTGAAACTGAAAACAAAACTATAAATGATAAAAAACTAAAAACACGCACATGTATCTATATGCACATAGCACATATACACACCCATACTAGCATGTGTACACTCTCTACATATGGTAACATATGCACGCATACATGTACACACAACCCCTCTTTTTAAGAACCACCTTTCTCTTTGAAAAACTGTTCTCCGTAGGGCCTTTAAATTTCCTCCCCTATTTTTTTGAAACACCACCTCCCCCTCCTTTTTGATAAAATTTTCCACACAAACACAAACTTGAATAAAATAAATTAGTGGTACGTGTGCCACACGTGGGAATGTATGCCTACGGGTGCCACATCACCCAAAAAAAAAAAAGAAAAAGGGTTATGTGTACCTCATGTGACAACGTAAGCCCACGAGTGTGCCATGTCACCAAAAATATATTTTTTAATTTTATTTTAGAGAGGAAATAAAGAGTGTTAATCTATAGTATTACCCATATAATATTAACCTTAATCATTATTCTTGTTTTAGATATCAATCGGCATACTGAAATTGTATATGTTGCTTTGTATTTTTTCGATTATCTTATGGCACAAGGTGTAAGCTCACATTTGTATTGTACCATTATCAATTAGAGAGAGAGAGCTTTTACAATAATGTAGAGATATGTTATACCATCACTATTTATCTTGTGAATGTATGTTATTTGTTTATGCTATCAATCAATTTTAATGCATTAATATGATAAACCGTATGTGTTGGTTGTACCATTATCAATTAGAGAGAGAGAGCTTTTACAATAATGTAGAGATATGTTATACCATCACTATTTATCTTGTGAATGTATGTTATTTGTTTATGCTATCAATCAATTTTAATGCATTAATATGATAAACCGTATGTGTTGGTTGGATATGATAAACTGTATGTGTTGGTTGTCAATTAATTGTAATGCATTAATATGATAAATCTTGTTATGTTCAATTATCATGTGTTTCTCTTGGGTTTGCTTCTTTAGAATGATGTTCTCTTATCATTGGTTAAGGGATTACCTCTCCTAATGTAAGATTCCTCCCCAGCCTCTCAGGATGTCTAGTATCTTTCCTTGTAGTCAAATCCCTCTTCAAAAATATCAAAGATCTTGTTTCTACCTGTTTTGACCTAGAGAGAGAAAATATTCTAGAGAGAGATTATTCAGATTTTGAATATTTTTGGATAGAAAAATTTCTCATCTTATTAATATAAGTTCCCCTGAAATAGAAGTTCAAAAAGATTTCCAAAAGGCGCATTAGAAATCAAGTATAATCTGGTCAAGAGGCCTTATCCTAGGGGTCCAGATTTTTGAAAAGTTTTAAATTAAGGTTCCTATGGGCCAATAGGATCAATCCATGTGTGGGGAGGAGATAAATCCAATTTGTAATAGAAAATAACCAAAAATGAGTAACTGCCCACATAAGATGAAGAGTTGACTATGTACAAGGTTTATTAGTAAAAAACTATGAGTATTACTAAAAAAATGAGATATTTTGGGTATAACGATTCCATTTTGACACATGTGTAAGGAAGGGGAGTCCCTTCAAGGAGGCACCTACTTCACATGCTTGAATGAGTTTTAAACTCAAAAATAATGTGATATTTTTATCTCTCCTTTCTCTTGGATCAAACCGAATCAAAAAGGAACCAAACTGAATCAAAAAGGGACCAAACTAGGTCCAAATCTGGTCCAAATTCAACCAAAATAAATTTGGAAAATTTTAGAAATCAGTTGGTCTTGGTTAGAGCCTCCCTCTCCTATAAATAGAACCTGAGCCCTTTGTAAAAAAAAATAGAAGAATTATACTATGCCAGAATTATGCTAAAATAATGATAATTTTTACTATTCTCTAAAATTCTCTCCAAATTGAAGAAATTGGAGCTTCCCTCCTTCTTCAATCTCCATTGGTGGCTCCATCAGCATACCAAACCAATTGATTGGTTGGGGGCCTCTTCCGTGATGATCAAAGAATCAAGCAATTTGTAAGGTAAAGTGTGAATTTTGATCTTTTTTCATAATTTCTCAATGTTTCTCTCTTCTCAACCCCTCTCAAGCTTGAGAAGCTTAATTGCAATGGCTTTTTAATGCTATTGAAGTTAATTGATTAATGAAAGTAAGGAAATACATAAATTCCCATATATACTTAATTTTTATGTTTTTTATGATTTTTGTCTTCTCTAAAATGATTATGATGTTATGCCTCATTGAAAAAAAGGCATTCCCCTCTCTTCTTTAGTAAATCCAACCATTCTTTATCCTAGATGAATGATTAATGGATAGAATCAAGTTTTTCATAATGTTTCTCTTAAATAAGTAGAAAATATTTACATTAGAATGATTTAAATACTCTTGGTAAAATTCTAATTAATTTTAGAGTTAAAAACTAAAAAATGGTCAGCCATACAAAGGAGGTTATGGCAAAATTTTTCTAAAATTGTGTAAAATAAGTTTTACTTTTTTATTCAAAAAGAGTAATTCCCATCGTATATGTATTCTTAAAGTGTTATTTTTCATTCTAGATATAGAAAAATGCATACTAAATTCCTTAAAATGCAATCTATGCATAAATAGATGCGTAAAGAAATCTTATATCAAAAATAAGAGTTCTCTTGTATTCTATAAATAGATATGAGGATGTGAAATGAATCACATAGATGAAAATGAACGAAGAATAAATAGAGATGTATGTATGTGAAAGAATGGATGTAGATATATGTATGTGAAAGAATGGATGTAGATGTATGTATGTGAAGGATGTATGTGAAAGGAAAGATGTATGTGTATGTGATAAGTATGGATGTGGATGTATGTGGAAGAATATATGTGGATATGAATGTGATGGATACGAACGAGATTAGAGGCGATGAGATGTGATGTAAATTGGATAGATAGGAATGATAAGAAATGTGAATGAATGATATAACGTATGAATGAATATGATAACACATGAATCAGGATGTGAATGAACGATAAGGAACGTGAATGAATGTGTTAGCATGTGAATTGAGATGTGAATGAATGAATGTGAATGTGGATGTGAAAATGGATGTATGGATGTAGATGTGAATGTGGATGTATGAATGTGAATGTGGATGTGAAAATGGATGTATGGATGTAGATGTGAATGTGGATGTGGATGTGAATATGGATGTATGGATGCAGATGTATGGATGTGAATGTGAATGTGGATGTGGATGTGAATATGGATGTATGGATGTAGATATGGATGTGGATGTATGGATGTGGATGTGGATGTGGATGTGGATGTATGAATGTGGATGTGGATGTGGATGTGGATGTGGATGTATGGATGTGGATATGGATGTATGAATGTGGATGTGAAAATGGATGTATAGATATGGATATGGATGTGGATGTATAGATGTGGATGTATGAATGTGGATGTGAAAATGGATGTATGAATGTAGATATGGATGTGGATGTATGAATGTGAATGTGGATGTGGATGTATGGATGTATGGATGTGGATATGGATGTATGAATGTGGATGTAAGAATGGATGTATAGATGTGGATGTGGATGTGGATGTGGATATATGAATGTGGATGTGTAAATGGATGTATGGATGTAGATGTGAATGTGGATGTACGAATGTGGATGTGTATGTGGAATAATGAATGCGAATATGTATGTGAATGGATATGATATGAGCGAATGGATGAGATGAGATGAGATGTCATGTGAATCAGAATGTGAATGAATAATATAAGATGTGAACGAATGAGATGTAATGAGAAATGGATGTGATGAGACGTATTGTAAATTAAGAAAGATAGGAATGGATGCTATGTGAAGTGAATGAATCTGATGTGATGGGATGGAAAAATGATGTATCTGGTCAAGAATGGATACACACATGATTTGGATTTGGATTAAGTAATATGGATTGATGTGGAATAATCTGGAAAGATGTGAGTTCATTATAGAAACTGTATTTGTGAACTGTTTGTAAATGATTGTTTTATGTCAAGAATGCTGGGGAAGAATTTTGATTGTCTTGAGAATGTGGTCGTGGAGACCTAC
Organism: Cibotium barometz; assembly: GCF_041138505.1. Taxonomy (NCBI): domain Eukaryota; kingdom Viridiplantae; phylum Streptophyta; class Polypodiopsida; order Cyatheales; family Cibotiaceae; genus Cibotium; species Cibotium barometz. The sequence continues at coordinate 25,060,935 of NC_141075.1, read as the reverse complement.
CTAATAAAGTTGCAACAGCTGACGGAGAGTCAACAGAGGACATCTCGTGTAACAAGGTCGGCCGAAGTCTTGACCAACCTCGGTTCGATTTAAATGGTGAGCTTCCGGTATGGTGGATGAGGGACCAAGGAAGCGGCCTATGAGTGAAGCGCTAGGTGACCTGCGAGCGAAGGATCCTAGAGGGTGCTGACCATACAGTGCTCGGGCTTTGGGTCACCAAAGATACCCACACGTGCGTCGTGGAAGATATTGAATCAAGGAGTAAGAATTGTTTTCTAAAACCGAGCATGGATCTGGTTGATTGACCTTGCTGGTCCTCAACGAATGAGTCCATGGCTCTTTTATATGGATCTGTTGGTTGATCTTGCTGATCTTCAACGGAGATTCCATCTTGATTTTTATAAATGATTATATTGCCGGGTACTATGAGCTAGGAACTATTGAAAAGGTCCCTGAGTGGACAGGTGGTGAGTGTTCTAGTTGCCAATGATGCCATAAGTACACCGATGAAGGAATGATTGGAAATAAGGATTCAATCAGAGATTTTGAGGATTGTGATCAGTGACACAATGATTTCATTAAAGGATTGTTTTAAAGATAGCTGATGCTGAGAAAAAGGCAATTTCATATTGGGTGTGTAAGTGGCATGACTAATGTTAAATTCGCATGAATATCCGGCTAGGGGGCCTGGGAACTCTTTTCCCTGGTACCCGGGACAAAACCTAACCAAATTCCTAATTGGATCCCATCACTACAGTGGTTGGGACGGTTGGCTAACCCATGGGACTGGATGGGGTTAGGCTGGACTAATGGATCCGTAAATAGAGACTCAATTTCTGTTTAGTTCGAAAGATGAAGTAAATCTCGGACAAAAATTGTTCTATGAAAAAAGAATCCACGACTGTGCCTCTCGATGAGGAAAAAAGCGTTGGTCTCTATGATCCAAGTGCAATCTGTCCCTTGATCTGACTATGGAACTTACGAGTTTGGTCAGATCAGTTCAGTTAGTTAAGGCTTTTGACTACGTTAGGGAAAAGTTATCTTGGTGGAATCGCCCGTGCTTTCCAGGCAAAGGAAGTTTTTTCGGGTTCGGTTTTGGAAAAACCGATGGATTAGTCTCTTGTCCGGATATCCGTGGGCGAGGCCCCGAGTGTGGGACCCTGCCCTGCGCAAGAAGTGCTACTTCCGCTGCTAGCACCCCATAATTCATTGCGCAGTGGGGTCAGGGATCTTACAGTTGGTATCAAAGCTATTTGGGTAATGAGGATCAACTGAGAAGCCAAATATGTCAAAAATTTATCAAGAAGCAGTGAAAGGTTGTAATTGTGTGATAAAATTCATACGATTTGATGTTCAAACTGAAATTCGTAATTTGGTAATTAGGCCTTCAGATGGAAGTACCGCAATTGTATAGAACCCCTGACTTGCTTGAGGCCTAGACATGATAGTATTTACCTTATAATTCCAAATGTGAATGGATATGAAGTCGATATGAGCGAATGGATGAGATGAGATGTCATGTGAATCAGAATGTAAATGAATAATATAAGATGTGAACGAATGAGATGTAATGAGAAATGGATGTGATGAGACATATTGTAAATTAAGAAAGATAGGAATGGATGCTATGTGAAGTGAATGAATCTGATGTGATGGGATGGAAAAATGATGTATCTAGTCAAGAATGGATACACACATGATTTGGATTTGGGTTAAGTAATATGGATTGATGTGAAACAATCTAGAAAGATGTGAGTTCATTATAGAAACTATATTTTGTGAACTATTTGTAAATGACTGTTTTATGTCAAGAATGCTGGGGAAGCATTTTGACTGTCTTGAGAATGTGGTCGTGGAATGTGGTCGTGGAGACCTACCTGATAAAGTTGCAACAGCTGACGGAGAGTCAACGGAGGACGTCTCGCGTAGCAAGGTCGGCCGAGGTCTTGACCAGCCTCGGTTCGATTTAAATGGTGAGCTTCCGGTATGGTGGATGAGGGACCAAGGAAGCGGCCTATGAGTGAAGCACTAGGTGACCTGTGAAGGATACTAGAGGGTGCTAACCATACGATGCTCGGGCTCTGGGTCGCCAAAGATACCCACACGTGCATGGATCTGGTTGATTGACCTTGCTGGTCCTCAACGGATGAGTCCATGGCTATTTTATATGGATCTGTTGGTGGTTGATCTTGATGATCTTCAACGGAGATTCCATCTTGATTTTTATAAGTGATTATATTGCCGGGTACTATGAGCTAGGAACTATTGAAAAGGCCCCTGAGTGGACAGGTGGTGAGCGTTCTAGTTGCCAATGATGCCATAAGTACACCGATGAAGGAATGATTAGAAATAAGGATTCAACCAGAAATTTTGAGGATTGTGATCAGTGACAATGATTTCATTAAAGGATTGTTTTAAAGATAGCTGATGCTGAGAAAAAGGCAATTTCATATTGGGTGTGTAAGTGGTGTGACTAGTTTTATGTTTGCATGAACATCCATCTAGGGGGCTTAGGAACTCTTTTCCCTGGTACCTGGGACAAAACCTAACCAAATTCCTAATTGGATCCCATCACTACAGTGGTTGGGGTGGTTGGCTAACCCATGGGACTGGATGGGGTTAGGCTGGACTGATGGATCCGTAAATCGAGACTCAATTTCTATTTAGTTCGATAGATGAAGTAAATCCCAGACAAAAATTGTTCTATGGAAAAAGAATCAACGGCTATGCCTCTCGATGAGGAAAAAAGCGTTGGTCTCTATGATCCAAGTGCAATCTGTCCCTTGATCTGACTATGGAACTTACAAGTTCGGTCAGATCAGTTCAGTTAGTTAAGGCTTTTGACTACGTTAGGGAAAAGTTATCCTGGTGGAATCGCCCGTGCTTTCCGAGCAAAGGAAGTTTTTCTGGGTTCGGTTTTGGAAAAACCGATGGATTAGTCTCTTGTCCGGATATCCGTGGGCAAGGCCCCGAGTGTGGGACCCTACCGCGCACAAGAAGTGCTACTTCTGCTGCTAGCACCCCAAAATTCGTTGCGCAGTGGGGTCAGGGATCTTACAGTTGGTATCAGAGCTATTTGGGTAATGAGGATCAACTGAGAAGCCAAATATGTCAAAAATTTATCAAGAAGCAGTGAAAGGTTGTAATTGTGTGATAAAATTCATACGATTTGATGTTCAAACTGAAATTCGTAATTTGGTAATTAGGCCTTCAGATGGAAGTACCGCAATTGTATAGAACCCCTGACTTGCTTGAGGCCTAGACATGATAGTATTTACCTTATGATTCCAAGGACCGTGACTACCCGTATATATCGAGGGTATAACTGCAGCTCTTTACTGGCAGTATATACGAGTAAATCTAAGACTTGAAATTATAAGCATTAATACTATCCAAATGATTAATTCGAATGTGGTTGATATGATTTTAAATTCTGATTGAGAAATGATGAGTTGATTTGGATTTTGATTGAAAAATGAAGATTTTTGAATTTTGGTTCGCTGAATTGTAATAACTAAGCAAAACCTCAATGAGGATGAATGGGATGAGTCCCATTATCATAGGGACGAGTCCCTGTGATAATGTTCGTAGTTAGAATGACGTTAATGACTCCAACAAATCACTATAAGATTAGTGGATTGTATGGATGTGGATGTATGAATGTGGATGTGGATGTGAATATGGATGTATGGATGTGGATATATGGATGTGGATGTGGATGTGGATGTATGAATGTGGATGTGGATGTATAGATGTGGATATGGATGTATGAATGTGGATGTGGATGTGGATGTATGGATGTATAGATGTGGATATGGATGTATGAATGTGGATGTGAAAATGGATGTATAAATATAGATATGGATATGGATGTATAGATGTGGATGTGAAAATGGATGTATAAATGTAGATATGGATGTGGATGTATGGATGTGGATGTGGATGTGGATGTATGAATGTGACTGTGGATGTGGATGTATGGATGTATGGATGTGGATATGGATGTATGAATGTGGATGTAAGAATGGATGTATAGATGTAGATGTGGATGTGGATGTATGAATGTGGATGTGAAAATGGATATATGGATGTGGATGTGAATGTGGATGTGTATGTGTATGTGGAATAATGAATGTGAATATGTATGTGAATATGGATGTACGAATGTGGATGTGTATGTGGAATAATGAATGCAAATATGTATGTGAATCGATATGAAGTCGATATGAGCGAATGGATGAGATGAGATATCATGTGAATCAGAATGTGAATGAATAATATAAGATGTGAACGAATGAGATGTAATGAGAAATGGATATGATGAGACATATTGTAAAGTAAGAAAGATAGGAATGGATGCTATGTAAAGTGAATGAATCTGATGTGATGGGATGGAAAAATGATGTATCTGGTCAAGAATGGATACACACATGATTTGGATTTGGGTTAAGTAATATGGATTGATGTGAAACAATCTAGAAAGATGTGAGTTCATTATAGAAACTGTATTTTGTGAACTGTTTGTAAATGACTGTTTTATGTCAAGAATGCTGGGGAAGCATTTTGATTGTCTTGAGAATGTGGTCGTGGAATGTGGTCGTGGAGACCTACCTGATAAAGTTACAACAGCTGACGGAGAGTCAATGGCGGAGGGTGTCTCGCGTAGCAAGGTCGGTCGAGGTCTTGACCAGCCTCGGTTCGATTTAAATGGTGAGCTTTCGATATGGTGGATGAGGGACCAAGGAGTGAAGCGCTAGGTGAAGCGCTAGGTGACCTGTGAAGGATCCTAGAGGGTGCTAACCATACAGTGTCGGGCTCTGGGTCACCGAAGATACCCACACGTGCGTCATGGAAGATATTGAATCAAGGAGTAAGAGTTGTTTTCTGAAATCGGGCATGGATCTGGTTGATTGACCTTGCTGGTCCTCAAACGGATGAGTCCATGGCTGTTTTATATGGATCTGTTGGTGGTTGATCTTGCTGATCTTCAACGGAGATTCCATCTTGATTTTTATAAGTGATTATATTGCCGGGTACTATGAGCTAGGAACTATTGAAAAGGCCCCTGAGTGGACAGGTGGTGAGCGTTCTAGTTGCCAATGATGCCATAAGTACACCGATGAAGGAATGATTAGAAATAAGGATTCAACCAGAGATTTTGAGGATTGTGATCAGTGACAATGATTTCATTAAAGGATTGTTTTAAAGATAGCTGATGCTGAGAAAAAGGCAATTTCATATTGGGTGTGTAAGTAGTGTGACTAGTTTTATGTTTGCATGAACATCCATCTAGGGGGCTTGGGAACTCTTTTCCCTGGTACCTGGGACAAAACCTAACCAAATTCCTAATTGGATCCCATCACTACAGTGGTTGGGGTGGTTGGCTAACCCATGGGACTGGATGGGGTTAGGCTGGACTGATGGATCCGTAAATCGAGACTCAATTTCTATTTAGTTCGATAGATGAAGTAAATCCCAGACAAAAATTGTTCTATGGAAAAAGAATCAATGGCTATGCCTCTCGATGAGGAAAAAAGCGTTGGTCTCTATGATCCAAGTGCAATCTGTCCCTTGATCTGACTATGGAACTTATGAGTTCGGTCAGATCAGTTCAGTTAGTTAAGGCTTTCGACTACATTAGGGAAAAGTTATCCTGGTGGAATCGCCCGTGCTTTCCGGGCAAAGGAAGTTTTTTCGGGTTCGGTTTTGGATAAACCGATGGATTAGTCTTTTGTCCAGATATCCGTGGGCGAGGCCCGAGTGTGGGACCCTACCCCGTGCAAGAAGTGCTACTTCCGCTACTAGCACCCCAGAATTCGTTGCGCAGTGGGGTCAAGGATCTTACACCTAAACAAGCAAGCAATCATTAAAGGCTGAAAACATTGAATTAATTCACTGCAATGTGGCCCCTATGCAGACTTCTCTAGTTTATGTTCGGTTTCTGTTTATGAGTGCCAAGGCCGAAGATTGCCAATATGGTCCGGATGTGTGAAGGAAATCCATCTGGGTGGTTTTCATCCAAAAGGAAGGTTAGCAATATATAAGCAACCGAAAGTAGAATACTTTTTAAAAAATGGGTGGATACCCCATCACATAAAAGTAAAATAGGGGAGGATACTCGGTCTAGAAAAGTAGAAAGAAGGTGAAGCCTAGGGGTGAATAAGACCAATGCTAAGTATGATTTGTGGGAAGATCTTAAAGACGTGAAGCTTAATATGATGTTAGATTAGTTTGTTGTAGCTGGTGCCTAATTACCGATGAACATAGTTGATCCAGAAGCCTATGGTACAGGCCAGATTACAAAAGTACTACCCGATAAGGAAAAGAACAAAGAAGAGGACGATATGAGTATAGCTTTCAAGGTGCAGCTGGGGTCTCACGGATTGGAATGTGGAAGTTCCATAAGTTACAGTTCAGATACATAATAAGACCATAAAGGGAGTGGTCCTTGATGGTGGGCTAGGAATGAATATTAGTTTGAATGCTACCCGCCCCACATGGAACTAGTTAGTGATCCTTGATGGTAAGTTAGGAGTGAATATTATTTTGGATGCCACCCATAGGGAACTAGGAATTATGAATCATAAGCTGGAGCTTGCTCCATTCTAAATCAGAATGGTCAACCAGTGAAGATTGAAACCTTTTGGTCGAATTCAGACTATAGTAATCCAAATGGTAGGATGTGATTTCCCAGTGGCATTTATTGTGTTGAATATGGCTATAGACCTTAACAGATGTAAGAAAAAATCAATCATAATTGGGCAATTGATCAAAATACAATTCAAAATCGATAGAAGAAGGTTTGGGTATAGGAAGCATCTAGAGATATGCTATAATAGTCAGGTCGCTTGATATGTGTTGAAGGCCTAAATTGGTTCTCAAAATCTAGATTTAATTTCATTGTTTGAGGTGTGGACCGGATTATGTCTCAGTATAACTAAAAATCTACATACATCACCAATACTCCAAGCTGACCTCTTGGAAGAGGGTGTGCCAGAGGAAATTAAGGCTCTAGTGGAAGCAGAGCAAGAACATGAGAAGGAAATAAAGCACACCCACCGAATTAAGGAAAATGATTTGGAGGACATAAATTTGGGAGATGAGAAGGATTCGAAGATGGTATGGGTAAGTAGTCAATTGGATCCAAATTTTAAAAAGAAACTACATGGGTTATTAAAATCATATGAGGATGTGGTTGCCTAGAGTTCCAAAGATATGAAGGGGCTAGATCCTCTATTTTATCAACACCTAATTATGTAAAACAAGTTAAGGAAGAGGTTGATAAACTCTTAAAGGTGGGTTTCATTTATCTAATAGATAAAGTGACTAGGCTGTCACCCATAGTAAGAGTTCTAAAGAAGTATGGAAAGCTACGGGTATGTGTGGATTGTAAAAAATTGAATGCAATAACTTAGATCCTTTCCCACTTATGTTCACTGACTCAATGCTGGATGTTGTAGTAGCTCATGAAATGTATTCTTTCCTAGATGGCTTCGGTGGATATAATCAAGTTTTGTGGCCTCGAAAGATTGGGAGAAGACGGCCTTTGTGACAGAATGGGGAGCTTTTTCTTCCAACGCACTGACTTTTGGCCTCAAGTAATAACATTTCAAAGAATGGTCCAAGATATATTTTATAAATACTTGGTCACTTTTATGAGTGTTCTTGGATGAATACTCGATCACTTTTATGAGATATTTTATGAATACTTGGTCATTTTTTATGAGAGTGTTCTTGGATGATTTCAATGTTTCCAGCAAATAGTGGAGCATCTCTTGTGTCTCATTCTATGTTTGGAAAAAGCTTTAAGGTCACCTTGCAACATCAAAGAATCAGGGCGATTATTGTGGGGATAGATCAAATGGCATAATCGGTTTTGAGATACTTAGCAAATGTGGCATATTCTATGTATCTCCTTACAAGCTTTCAGTACCATTGGATGATTGGATAGAATAGTGTCAGTAAGCTTTCAAATATTTACAGATTATGTTAGTTGTGGCTCCGATTGTTAAACTATTAGATTGGTTTAAACCATTCCATATGTTTATTCATGTATCCAAAGTGATAGTTAGGAGTGTACTTCTGCGAGAATCTGATGATGCATGGTTTTGCCCAGTATATTTTGTCAGCTAGATGTTGTCTAGAATGGAAATAAATTACTCGACTACAAAAAGGAAAGCTCTTGGGATTATTAATTCTGTTAAGAAATTTCAGAATTATCTTTCAAGCAACAAATTTACTTTTGCAGATCACCAAGTCTTGCTTTTCTTGGTGGAATAAGCCCATTTACCTTGAAAATTTTCAAGATGGATGCTGATATTGTAGGAATTTGTTTTCATTATTTGTCATATATCGAGTAACCAGCATGCAATGGCGGATTTCTTGTCCAGAATTGAGATTGGAGAGCCACCAGAAGGGATACCAGAATTGAGATTGGAGAGCCACCAGAAGGGATACCAAATCAGTTATTGAATGCATATTTGTTTCAAATATATATTCCTCGGATTAATATGATGATATGCTTTTTTTACTGTGATGACAGATGGTAGTTTTCTGGGAAGGAATGAGCTGGGACCACTGGAAGAGATTAGCACTTCGATGCAAAACATTTTTTCATGTGATTACTGGACAACTGTATAAAATGGACATTGATCACATTGTTCATTAGTATCTATAGTTACATTAGTAAGTAGTATTAATGGAGGCCCATCAAGGTATAAGTGGTAGCCATTTCTTTGGAGAAGTTATAGGTCAAAAGATTAACTAGGATTGTGGTGGCCCACAGTGTTAAAAGATGCTTGGAAGTTTGCTTGTGAGTGTGATGTTTGTCAAAGATTGGGCCAGCCAAATGTAGTAGATCAAAAGCCTCATACTATAGTATTATCTTTAGAACCCTTTTAGAAGGGATTCTTAGAAGTTTGCCTGTGAGTGTGATGTTTGTCAAAGATTGGGCTAGCCAAATGCAGCAGATAAGATGCCTCATACTCCAGTATTACCTTTGGAACCCTTTTAGAAATGGGGTCTAGATTTTGTTGGGCTATTTAAGCCTCCTAGTCACCGGATTGGCAATAAGTATATTTTAGTGGCAATGGATTATTGTACAAAATGGGCAAAAGCTAGAGCTTTGAGAGATAATATAGCCAAATCATTGGCCAAATTTTTGTATGAGCTGATCATAACAAGGTTTGGATGTCTTATAGAACTAGTCAATGACCAAGGTAACCATTTTCTAGCGATAAAAAAGTTGACACAATAGCACATGATAATTCACAAGAAGTCTGCAATGTACTATCCACAAGCCAATGGATAGGCGAAGTCTTCTAATAAGATCTTGCAGAAGCAAAGAATTCTGAAGAAATTAATGAATGAGAATAGGATAGATTGGGATCAGAAGTTACATTCCACATCATGGGCATCGTTCAAGACTGCTTATAAGTCAGTAATAGGGTAGACACCATTTTTCATGGTGTATGGGCTAGAGGTAATAGTTCCCATGGAATTGTGGTGCCAAGTTTATGAGTGGCAATTACTGCCAGCAAATTATCTTCAGAAGAGTTGGAAGAAAATAGACTTTGACAATTACTTGCTCTTGATGAGAAGTGGGTTGTTGCAGTGTATCTAGATGTCCAATGTCATCAAACATCAAAGAAAGTTTTAGGTGGATCGAAATTCTAAGTGTTGGATCTTTGATATCTATGGATCCACACCCCGAAAAGCTAAAGCTTCATTATTTTGGATATCTGTGATGAAAGGATTGGATCCAAAAAATTTAAGCTCACAACAATTGATAGTGTCGAATTACCAAAATTGATAAATGGTTTCCGATTAAATCCTTACTTTGGTAAATTACCAGAATTAGTTCATGCCTTTTATTTTCTTGTACATGTGTGTGAGAGAGTAAAAGTGAGCAACTTGTTTGACATAGCAATTTTGGTGAGAGTGACACTGTGTGACAGAGAGAATAACCATGAGAAAGTAATAGTGTGTGAGCAATCTTGCTTCATTTTCTTGCATAGGTGTGTGACAAGCTGTCTCCCATCGATATCCACTAACATGTGGCATGGATTGTCTAGGAGCCTGATGCATCTCAGAGTAGAAGATGATGTCCCTCCCAGTGAAACTATCCTCACTGAGAGAGAGAGAGATAGAAACTGTACATCGTATGGGGTCCCGAATTACCCACTGAAGGGCCCCCTATCCCATCACCAGAATAGTATTTGCTTTATTTCTTTCAAGAGATGGACGGTGGACTGACGATAAGCCAAACGTAAGATCTCTGAGGACCAAGATTCGGGCTGAACTGTACACGGCTGTAGAAGCACCAATGATGACCAATCTTGAGCCTATGTACTCTTCCCAATGGATGTAGGAAGGCTGCAAAATTTGAGGCTGAGAGAAGGGGCTGATTGGGACTATTCTAGGCTATGTATGAATGCTGAGTTTTACCTTCACACCAAGTGGCTGTAGGCAAAACGATGCATATGAGGATGCTAAAAACGCAAGGGGTTATGTATACTGAATGCTGTAGATGCTACATTTTACTGAAGGAAGGCTGAATTGCTCAAGTGTTGATGCTCCTATATGTTGACGAGGAAAACGCAAAAGGCTGATGTGCTGAATTCTGCAATCGCTTATGCTCCTTGTGCGCTGAAGGCTCCAAGCATTGAGTTCTTCAATGCTGATTATGATATGAATTAATGAAATATGCTCAGCTATTTATATGGACAAATGATGCTGGTCGACTGGCTACAGAGCTGGCCGACTGCATCTGTCCTGGATAAAATAGATAAATGATGTAAAAATGCCCAATAAATGCTGTAAATTATGAGAATAATACTAGATAAATTCTAATGAATGCTAGATGTTATCTAAAGGCTTCTGTAATGGTCTAAATGCAGTGGATGAATGCTATGCAATATGCAAAGTGCTTTCTAATGCAAACCCTAAGGCTTCTTACTACTGCTCTACATGCATGAATGCATCTCTTCAAGTGGGTTAAGGGACTTGGACTGATTTACTGACTATCTAAGGCTGAGAATGACCTACGTAGCTCGTGCTTGACTTATCTTGGATTGAGGATTACAATGGGGTCACGGCATACGACAAATATCATCCTAAAAGGTGCTAATAACGTACAATGTTGCACTGATGATAATGAGCCAACTTGTCACCATGCACTACAGTAGTGCAGAGTGCATGTGACATTTCCTCTTGCTTAGCCTAGTCGTAGGTTCATGGCTTCCATGTAGTCCTCCAACCAACTGGGGATACTCTTGAAAGAACTCTCCTCGTCTAGCCAAACGACTTTGTGGGTACCTCGATCTTGGAACTTTGTATAGAACTGACGTATCCGTTGACTGGAACCATGCTTCCAACGATGAAGAAGGATCTACTCAGGCTTGATGACTTCTACTTCGTCTACCACGTCTGGCTGCTCTTTATCTGAAACATCAGAAACTTCTGGTGCAACATATGGTTTTAGCCAAGAAACATGGAAAATATCATGCATCGTCTGACTGTTAGACAACTTTAACTTCATGGAGACATCACTTATCTTTTTAACTATTGAGAAAGGTCCAAAACTATGGAATGAAAGCTTGGGACAACGTTTGCCCACTTGTTTCAATCTCTGTTTCATGATGCGCAAATAGACCCAATCTCTTTCCTTGAAGTGGACATCTCATCTAGACCTATATTCCTGTCTGCTTCTATAAGCTTCCTGTGCTTTGGTCAAGTGGTCCTTAACTGACTTAATGATTTTAAAAAATGTTTTCGTCGTTTTATTAGCCTCGATAGATGGAGACACCAATCTCATCAAAAGAGAAGAGAAACGGTGACCAAAGGCTGCTTCATAATACGGAGTCTGTCCGTATGAATATCGTTCAAGATGGCTTGGACCAATGGAAGATAATGTTCCAATTTTTGGCCGTCTGTCTGTGGGATGGAATGTAGACAACTGTAACTTAGTTTCAAAGTTTTCGAATAATGCCCTCCAAAAATGCGAGGTAAACTTGGAATCTCTGTCTGAGGTGATGGTGCTAGGCAAACCACAAATACCAATGTTTGAGAAAAAGACGAGCTATGTCCTTAGCTGTGGCCGTATGCTTGCATGGGATGAGCATGCAGAACTTATTGAAGCGATCCACAATGGTGAAACACTGAGTGTTACGGCTAGTAGAGGCCCTACAAAGTCCACACGAAGGTCCGTCTCGAGGATAGGCAAAGGTTGAAGTAACCCAACCTTCTTTGTATGTGGAACCTTAACTTTTTGACAAATCTTACAGGCTTGAACATGTGAATATACATCATGCCTCATTTTTGGCCAATAAAAGAACTGTTCTAATTTCTCGAGGGTACTATTGATACCTCTTTGCCTTCCAACTAAGAAGTCATGGGCATCATGGAGAAGAGCTGATCACTTTTCCCGAATGACACAGAGGCGGTTCTTGAAGAACAACTAACCTGTCTACAACTAGGCTCAGAAGTGAGGACCAAATTATACTGAGTACCAAACTCAGGGGAGTTGACCTACTAGTTTTTCATGCTATCTAAGTTCTTCCTCGTGATTTCAAGAATGGTCCTGCATTGCCTGGATGTTGGCCTTTCAGCTAAGAGCATCTGCCAACAACTGGGTTATGCTTACCAGGGATGTACTCGATCATTCCTCCAAATTGTTGAAAGAGTTGACTCCACTTGGCTTGCCGATCACTCCACTGGGCACTTGGCATGGTTTTAAGCCACTTAAGTGCATGGTGGTCTATTTTCACTGTGAAGACCTATCTCTAAAGTAAAGGCTTCCAATGTTTGAGCGTTGTGATCACACCCAAAAGCTCCTTGTCATAAACCAAATAGGCGACATCCAACTTTCGACTGTAGTAGGCCACGGGTCTATTGTCTTGCTGGAGAATTGCACCTATGGCTACATTGCTTGCATGGATAATGACCTTAAAAGGTTCACCCCAAGATACTAACTTCAAAACAGGTGCTTTTGAGGTAGCTTTTTGGAGTGCACGAAATGCATCAAGCGCTTTGCCTGCAATTGAGACTTTTTGTCTACTAGTCTTCACTCCCTTGAGCAAGTCGGTGAGAGGTGCTGCAAGGTTGGAAAACGGGTGAACATGGGTATTGTAGGCTTGGCAAAGACCTACGAAAGAACGGATCTCTTGGGCAGCGGTCTTAGGGATGTCCCAATCCAAGATCTCTTGAAACTTTGAGGGGTCCAATCGAATCCCATCGGAATCGATGATATAGCCCAAGTATTGAATCTCTTTAACGCCAAAGATAGACTTTTTGGCACTTATGTAGAGTCCATTATCTCGCAAAAGTTGCAAGACTTTCTCCACATCTTTCTCATACTGCTCCGCAGTGCCTGAGAATACAAGTATGTCATCAAGAAAGATGAAAACACACTTACCAATGAGGATCGTGAAAATCTTGGACACCATTTTATTGAAGGTTGCGGGTGCATTTGTAAGCCCAAAAGGCATGACTACGAGCTCGTAGTGCCCACACTCTGTTCGAAAAGCTATTTTTGGAATGTCAGCTTTGAAATGCGGACCTGATGGTAATCACTCTTGAGGTCGATCTTAGTGAAAAATTTTGCACCGTCTAAATGCTCCAAATTATACTCAATCCTTGGCATAGGGAACTTAGAGTTTATTCAATGCCCTATAGTCTACACAAAGGAGTGTAGACTTGTCCTTATTTTGGACAAATAGGATGGGTGCAGCAAGTGGTGAGGAAGAAGGCCGAACGAATCTGGCTCAGAGGAGCTTAGATAACTGTCTTTCTAGCTTGCCCTCTAAAGTCTTGGAAAGACGATAGGGCAACCTGCTAGGAGGTTCTAATACAGGGACCAAATCGATATGATGGTCCTCAGGACGTGATGGAGGGAGACTGGGCGGAAGATTGTCCCTAAGCATAATGTCCTGATGGTCCTCAGGACGTGATGGAGGGAGACTGGGTGGAAGATTGTCCCTAAGCATAATGTCCTGATGTCTGGACAAGAGGTCTACTAACTGTGGGACTGAAGATGAGATAGCTGTTACCAATGAGGTAGAGGCTGTCTGAGCACAAACATAAAGTAGTGCCCCTTTCGCTCCCTTGCAGATAGCTCACCGGGCACGCCTGGAGGTGTGAAATCAATGGGATACCAAGAATGCTTCTATTCCCATGAATCATGATGGGCTTAGGAAAACCTTTACAGATAGTAAAAGTGTCATGCCCCCAATCGGGAATAGGATCATATTGATGAAACCACTGGATTCCTAAGATCATGTCACACCCCAAAAGAGACAAGACAATGAAATCTCGTTGGAATGAGGCCTTTTGAACTTCAAAGGCAAACTGCTGTGCCTTTTGAGATATGTGGGTGCGGAGACCAGGTGTGAACCCGTCCACATCCAAATGATATGGTACTAATGTGTAGCTCATCTTATTAGCCAACTGGGGAGAGATGGTATCCTCAGAACTGCCCATGTCAAATAGGACTACAAATTGCTCGGATGAGGCTTTTCTGTGTAGCATCGGTCTCACCCTCTTGCATAGCATCAAATACCATGGATGGCATTGGATGCATAGAAGGTAAAAGCTGAACTACATTTGTTGTAGTAGGTGGGGCTAGAGGAGTTGGAGATGCTAGGGCAACTGTAGCAAAAGGAGCTTTGGAGGCTTGCTCCACTTGCCATTTGTGGCAATCCTTCTTACCATGCCCTATGGTATGACAGAAAAAGCATCTGTTTTTTGACTGGTATTTTCTTTGCTCCTCTAGAGGAAGATAACCTCCAATGATGCCTGCTTTAGCCTTTTCCTCAGGGGTTTTCTTAGGCTTGGATTCTTTATCTTTCTTACCCCCTGAACTAGAGCTATTACTGTCATTCTTCTTAGCATCTTTAGAAGATGCATTACCTTTCCCTGGTTGCACAGCAGATTGCTGCTCTGGGGTTTGGTACTGGACTGTGGGCTTGTCTCCGTTCATCTTCATTTCTTCATTTTGGGCAAGAGTCAAAGCCCGGTCATATTTACTGGGTTCAAAGTTGTGAACTATGAACCAGATGTTGGGATCTAATCCACAAATGAATTGATCCATCCTGGCCTGCTCAGATAACCCTAACTGTTGTGCTAAAGTGATAACTTTTTCGAAAAACTGAAGCACTGCTGACCCATTGTGTTTGAGTCCATAAAACTCATCTGCTAGGCTGGTCATATATCGGGACGAGAGGAATTTGTTCTTAAGGTCATGAACAAATGTATCCCAGCTAAAAGCTGTGACACTTGTGGTCTGGTCTGTATGAAGACTAGACCAATGCTGTCACTAAGTGACTGCCTCATCCGTAAGGTGGGGAGCCGCTATGTGGACTCTGTCCTAAGGATCTGTAATCCTAGCAAATGGAAAATGAGCAGTAAATTCCCATATTTTATCCCCACTTTATGGAGTCTTGGGCACTTTTTGCTAGACATCATCCCCTACTTGTTGGCTTCCTATTTGGTGTTCTATTTAGCCTCTAGGGCTGACCATGTTAGTCAGAGGGGCTGGTCACCCCTCACATATTTTTTACCCATATTTATTCCCCTTTTTATGGTCCTGGGTATTTTCCCAATTGTGTAGGTATTTTAGCTCCAGTCGGTTGCCTACATGTAGGAGTATATATAGCCGGCATGCCTCCCTCATATTTCACTGCTTGCTTAGCATTGTTTGTTGCAGTCCCTCACATATGAGGTTTTCTCCCCTCTTGCTCGGGACATGTATTCCTTTTGGTGATGATATTAAGAGCAAGTTCTCACCTGTGTTTCCTCTCCATCTCTTTCTCTCACTCTCTCTCCTATGTTTCCGCTTTCCCTTCTTCCGTTGCACATTCTATCATGGTATCAGAGCGCCGGTGATTGTCAGCGTTGGATGCTCCCCCCTCTACCTCTTCAATTTTGTGTTTTTTCTGCCTATGGACAGATCTGCGTTTTTTGTCCATGCTTTGAAACTTGCGTTTCAGTTCGTCAAGGGCTGATTGATCCCCGTTCAATGGGCTGTAGTTCCTTCTCATCAGAGCGTCAGTTTGTAGCCTAACAAGGGCGTGTTTTTCTGGACAGCATACCTGCCCTTCTTGGCGGCACCTTCCAAGGTTCTCATGCAGTTTTTTTCAGGTCTAGACAGCAACATAGCTGTCCCAATAGGCTGCGTTTTTGGCCTATGTGGGCTTGCTTTCCCTCACCCTAATCTTGGAGCTCTTTGGGCTCCCTTTTGCCTATCCCTTCTGGTTATCTTCTGCCATCCCTCCCCCCTGATTGTACTTGATCTCTGCAGCAGTTCTTGATCTGAGGCTTCAACATTTCCATATTCAAACCATTCTAAAGTCCCTTATACCTCTGCGTTTTCAGATTTGCAGCCATGGTTGCTGTGTTTTTCTGAACCGATCTTGTTGGTAGCTCTACCTTCACTTGGGCTTCATCTGTTGGACCCAAAGGTACCTTCTCTTCAACGTTTTTCCTCATAGGAGGTGTGGACACTGGTTGGCCTGAATTTTCAAATTTGTAGCCCTTGTTTGGCAATGTTTTCTTCTCCAGTGGGGGACACAGATCACTTGCAGAGGGGGTTTCTTGTTTGGATTGTGGCTTTGGAGGCAGTTTGGTACTTGAGGAGGATTCTGAATTTCAGATTTCAGTCAGTGTTTTGTTGATTTTTGGAGCATCTATACCTGTGTTTTGTTCCTGGCCTACATGGTTTCCTGGTTTCTACATGTTTCTTACCTTCTATTAGCGATGGAGTGCTATTTTTTGTTGGATGGTAGTGTTTTGGCTGCGTTTTACTTCCCAAAGGAGTTTCTACACTCAGAGGGGGCCTATCTCTAGCTTCTTCACTTGAGGATTAGTTTCGGGAGCTGTGTTGTATCTGTGGAGTCTTTCTTTGTGACAGGAGTTTACAGTTTTTTGGAGGAGAGCAGTGATCAGGTTTATTGTTTTGGACAATGGTTTTTTGGACCTGGTGGGATGCTTTGGATGTGTGGTTGCTAACCGTGCTAGTCCGATGACATCAGTTTTCAGAGGGAGATGTGGAGTCCTTTTATCTTGCGATGCCCACCTCAGTGGCGTGTACTTATGTACAGCATTGGGCAACTCATGGTATGGAGTTTGAGCAGATGGACCCCACCTTTTTCTATTTTCTATAGAGTCTTTACATCTTGTGATGCCAACCTTTTCAGAGGATGCGTTTGTACAGCATTTGGCCACTCTTGGTAGAGAGTTGGAGCATATTGACTCTATTTCTTTTGAGGTTTCCAGCAGCGAGGAGCAGTTTGCTTCTCCCAGGATTGCTTATCTCTACACGACCTCATCTTGGTTGGTTATGAGGTTTTTCATACCTTCTCCAGGCTGGATACACGACATTCGACTTCGGGGAGTGTTCTTACACTTGGGTTTGGAACCATTATTTGGAGCAGCACATTGCAACCTATATGGTTGTTTTCTTCCAGAGGAGCGGTGTACCTGGCAGCTTGTTCTGTTACTTTTGTAGCTGAGTTCCTGAGGAGATTGCTTGTGGAGCTTTCTTGGTACCTTTTTATGTAGTCTTTCATCTTTGATCAAGGACGGCGTCTCTGGCTTCTTAGAGTTCACTCAGCATCCGCCGGTGCTGAGAGGGGGTGTTATACATCATCCCCTACTTGTTGGCTTCCTATTTGGTGTTCTATTTAGCCTCTAGAGCTAACCATGTTAGTCAGAGGGGTTGGTCACCCCTCGCATATATTTTACCCATATTTATTCCCCATTTTATGGTCGTGGGTATTTTCCCAGTCGTGTAGGTATTTTAGCTCCAGTCAGCTGCCTACATGTAGAAGTATATATAGCCGGCATGCCTCCCTCATATTTCACTGCTTGCTTAGCATTGTTTGCTGCAATCCCTCACATACGAGGTTTTCTCCCCTCTTGCTTGGGACATGTATTCCTTTCGGTGATGATATTGAGAGCAGGTTCTCACCCGTGTTTCCTCTCCATCTCTCTCTCACTCTCTCTCCTGTGTTTCCACTTTCCCTTTTTCCGCTACACATTCTATGACTTTTTTCCTAGTTTTGTGAGTTGGTCGGCTATCGACATCTAGGCATAATACATGTGGAAGGGCTCCATGGAAGGATTGGTATCTTGGTGTGAGTTCCTGGCATGATTTATGAACTCATAGAAGGGTGGTAACCCTGGTGAGTGACTCTGGACTCATGGAAGGGTGGTTACCTTGGTGAGTACTTTTTGGTCCTGTGTGGATGGCACCTGTGAACAGGCTAATTGGATGTTGAAAGATCCCTGCCCCCTCCGCGCAACAAATTCTCGGGTGCTAGCAGCGGAAGTAGCATTTCTCCGCAGGGCAGAGCCTCTCGCATCGCCCATGGATATTCGGACAAGAGACTAATCCCTTGGTTCTTCCAAAACCAAACCCGAAAAAACTTCCCTCGCCCAGCAGACATAGGCGATTCCTCCAGGATAATTTTATTCTAACGTAGTCAAGGTCATCACTAACCAAACTGATCCGACTAGACCCATAAGTCTCATGGTCAGATCAATAATAAAAAAAGACTTGCACTTGGATCATAGAGTCCAACGCTCATATTGTAGGAATTTGTTTTCATTATTTGTCATATATCGAGTAACCAGCATGCAGTGGGTGGCGGATTTCTTGTCCAGAATTGAGATTGGAGAACCACCAAAAGGGATACCAAATCAGTTATTGAAAGCATATTTATTTCAAATATATATTCCCAGGATTAATATGATGATATGCTTGCTTGTTTAGGAGAGGTAATCCCTTAACAACGATAAGAGAATAGCATTCTAAAGAAGCAAACCCAAGAGAAACACATGATAATTGAACGTAACAAGATTTATCATATTAAAGCATTACAATTAATTGACAACCAACACATACAGTTTATCATATTAATGCATTACAATTAATTGACAACCAACACATACGGTTTATCATATTAATGCATTACAATTGATTGATATCATAAATAAATAACATACATTCACAAGATAAATAGTGATGGCATAACATATCTCTACATTATTGTAAAAGCTCTCTCTCTCTAATTGATAATGGTACAATACAAATGTGAGCTTACACATTGTGCCATAAGATAATCGAAAAATACAAAGCAACATATACAATTTCAGTATGCTAATTGATATCTAAAACAAGAATAATGACTAAGGTTAATATTATATAGGTAATACTATAGATTAACACTATTTCTTTCCTCTCTAAAAAAAATTTAAAAAATATATTTTTGGTGACGTGGCACACTCGTGGGCTTACGTTGTCACATGAGGTACACGTAACCCTTTTTCCTATTTTTTTGGGTGATGTGGCACCCATAGGCATACATTCCCACGTGTGACACACGTACCACTAATTTATTTTTTTCAAGTTTGTGTGTGTGGAAATTTTATCAAAAAGGAGGGGGAGGGGGTGTTTCAAAAAAATAGGGGAGGAAATCCCCCTACGGAGAACAGTTTTTCAAAGAGAAAGGTGGTTCTTAAAGAGGGGTTGTGTGTACATGCATGCGTGCATATGTTACCATATGTAGAGAGTGTACACATGCTAGTATGGGTGTGTGTATGTGCTATGTGCATATAGATACATGTGCATGTTTTTTGTTTTTTTTATCATTTATAGTTTTGTTTTCAGTTTCAAGTGCTACATTAGATATGTACAATGGGGTTTTAAGGTTTTAGCTTGCTCATCCACGATGAAACTCTTGATGTCATTGTCCTTAGCTTCGCTAGTGCGCTTGATCGAGATTTATACTCCTCCAACTTGAATATTTCTCCAACTTAACTGCTTTCTTCGACTCTCTTTGGCTGCTTTCTTTAACATTTTCTTGACATCTGGGGAATCAAGATAATAGATTTTTTAGGTATGGCAATGGAATTTGCCCATAGCTACGATAGAGCTAGGCAACCTCTATGGCTTGAGACTTGGCATTAGGAATGAGCACCAATAGGAATAGAGGCAATGTGGATCAATGGGTGGTGGGGCCAAAGAAGTTACTCTCAAGTTACTGAAGGTTCCTATTGATTTGAGAAAGGTCCGTGTGATGGGCCATACCATGGGCTGGGTTTATGCCCCCTATGATCCCCCAATCTAGAAATGTACCTATATGATGGTGGCGACTGTCAATGATGAGGTTTAATGCTCTGCCCCTAACATTCGAGCATAACAAGGCACAGTGAGACGAGTGCAGTCATGAGAAAACTTTCATCCCCAAAGGCGAGCTACCTCCTTTAAGTTCCACGACAAGTGCTATGTGCTAAGGATCCACAGATTTGGCCTTAAAAAGGAAATTCTATTTCCTTTACATCTATATTCAAAAATTCATCCTATTCATAAAATAATCATCCTATTCATAAAATAATCCGAAGGTTGCAAAAGCATTACGTGCTTTTGTAAGATTCCAACATTTTTTGGAAATCTTTTAGGGTAAACCTTTCCTATGAACAAAGAGAAAAGAAGAAGGGGCTCACATGGCACACGTGAGCCTACATCACCAAGTGACCCTTTTTGTTTGGGTGTGAGTGTGAGTGTGTGTATGCTCTTGTGTGTGCACCTACATTTTTTTTGGGTGTGAGTGTGCATGTGTGCATGCTCTTGTGTTTTTAATTTTTGGTTTTGTTTTGGGTTTCAAGTTTTTAAATCATTACCGGGTATATGTGTATGTATAATTAATAGAAAGTCCACGTTACATATGTATAGCAGGGTTTTAAGGTTTCGGCCAGGGGCCTCACTAAGATAAAGAGAGCTGTTTGCCCATCCAAAAACAAAAGCCTTGATGTCATTGCAACTAGCTTTACTAACGCACTCAATTGAGCTTGCCTTTCTAATTCCAAATGGTGACAAGTTAGTGTTATGGTGTGGCACATAGGGGGTGTTGTGGGGTTGTGGTGATCTTTTTAAGCCTTAGGGTTACTCGTTGCCACCAGGAGAGTGTGTGTGCATCACTCTTTGGGGTTTAGCACCATGGGTGGATCTTGTTTAGTGGAACATGGATGGGTGAGGCCACTACATATGAGCAAGATAATGTCTCTTACTGCTTGGCATCCACCCACAGACTCCTCCATCTTTTTTAAAGGTGGTGTTAGCACATGAGTTGAAGTGGAACCCACTACACTCAATTCCTACTTAAGCTTTGGCATCCACTCACCACGAACTCCTTCGTCTTCTTTAAAGGTGGTGGTAGCACATGAGTCGAGGTGGAACCCACTGTACTCCATTCCTACTTAAGCTTTGGCATTCCCATCGGGAGGCATGGCTTTTAGTCTCCACTCCATCTTATATCTAATGTTTGATGGCATGGTTGCATAGGCTTGTGGTACAGATTTTTGTGACTTCAAAACCTAAATGTAGGGGTTCCCTTCATAGAAGCCTCGTGCTCTAACAGCTTGGTTGGAACCTAACAAAATGTTGACTACTGTTGGGCACAAATTGGTGTTTGAGGCCATCACCTACCTCTCTTTGGTTTTGGAGGTTGGGATGCAGCTTATGAAATTATAGGGACTAAATAAAAGGGTTTCCATTGTAGAAGGCTTGAGCTTCTAACATCTTAACAGGAATCTAATGGGGCTCCCGCTTGGCAAATCTTTGTTCATGGGTAGACTTGCTTTGCATGGGCAGCATACTTTCCTTGGCTATAGCCCCGTTACTCTTGTTCATGGGTAGACTAAATAAAAGGGTTTCCATTGTAGAACGCTTGAGCTTCTAACATCTTAACAGGAATCTAATGGGGCTCCCGCTTGGCAAATCTTTGTTCATGGGTAGACTTGCTTTGCATGGGCAGCATACTTTCCTTGGCTATAGCCACGTTACTCTTGAGTACCCACTCCTTCTTGGTGGTGACCTCCCTGGAGAGCAATTGAGGTTGAGGTTTAGGGAGTGGGCTAGGTTTTGGATCTCCACAGATGTTTAAGGGGGTGGTCCAATGCGGCAAGGCAAGAGGAGTGTTGAGTGCTAAGGGTTACCTAAGGTGAAGGACAAGGCTTGGGATGTTGAAAGGTGCCCTCATCCACAAAGGTACGATAAATATCCCATGGGGAAGCTTGAGCATTGCGGTTCTTTTTTGCCACCATGACTACATATATCTCCTCCCAAGGATGATGCTCTCTTTGATTATACTTGAGAGTTATATAAAACTTGCAAGATGCAAGTTTAGTTTTAATATAAAATTCAACTTTAAAACGATCAACGATTATAGATTGGGAATTGTTTACCAGAGTACTAGTTAACGGATGGTGGGAGGGGTGCGTGGCCTAATGAGGTCCACATCTCCCAAGATAACACATTATGGCTAGCTTCGGCAGGGCAACTCAATGGTCTTTCTACTATGGGGAAACTTGAGCTCAAGGCGAACGGGTCCCACTACTAGTTCTATTTCAAATGCGTTAAGCACAAACATGGATGCAATTTTGGCATCTTCCAATCGTGTAATCCTTGCCTCAAACTTCTATGGAAGAGCATCCCATGATCATCAGAATGTGAATCCAATCCTCTGGGAGGGGCTCATATTCTTGATCCTCATCTTAGCCATATTGTACAAGCTCTATAGATATCAATTGACATGGTCCGAGCAATTGTGTCAGACTTTGCAAGAATGTCTCGATGACCCAAGGGATGAGTCTCCTATTTTTAAAGTTCATTTTAAAGACTAATTACCTTTGTGTATATAAATGTGATTGGTTTCCAAATCATAAACTAACATTGCATAGGCCTTCCAAGGATCATGGTTTATGATCCTCATAACTAACATTAATATTGTCCCTAAACATGGTCCATTAGCCTTGGGCCCATTATTCATATTCAATTTGTTACAAAACCATCCCCACCCAAGAGGTTTCGTCCTTGAAACCATTGAAATGTATAATCACAATCCACATGGATGGAGTATGTGTCAATGGACTCATGTCAAGCTTAAAGCTCATACTCACACTATGTATGGGAAGCCAAAATTGCATGTATATGGCTATAAACTACCTGATAAGACTTCAAAACAAGCCATAACATCTACCCCATAATGGCATAAGAGCTTTATGTAGCTTCCAAACAATATGCATCCAAATCCCAAGGGTATAGGGCTGTCCACAGTGAATTTAGAGGAATTTCCAACAAGTTAATTCACTGTTCTTGACCCTTGTTAGACTTCCAAAATACATCCAACAACCCTTCAAACCCTTTAAATGTAGAGACAAGTTGCTAAAAAGCTAGGAATCTCACTTGTGAGTCTCAAACTCGCATCTTTGCATACCAATTTGTGATCCATCTTTGCTATGCATGCCCCCCTACTATTAACCAAAACATGTGCCACCCATTTCATTTATGCATTCCTTCACCCTTGATATACTTGCATCTTTACAACCGGCATATGCATCACTTGAGACATTGTATAAGTTAGCCATGTTATTCCTATCATGATAAGCACACATAGGGAACTTCACTCTTCTTTGATCCACCCGGATCAAAAGGAATTTCACTTCCATTCTTTAAGTCTTCCACTTCACTCCTCTTTGATCCACCTGGGTCAAAAGGAAATCCATTAATTCCATGTGCAAATGCATAAAAATCCCGTTGTGGTCGTTGATATTGATTATAAGGCCACCCATCGACCAAAGTACAACACACATGTAAGAGACCTCAAGTATGTTGGGAGGCCACAGAAGATCATTTTTAAGGAGCATGATACAAGCAGTACTCTAGAAAGAACAACGACAGTCACACAGGGCAGTGTCATTGAGCACAAGGTGAATAAAGCAATGTGGGAAATCTAAAGGACATGTATTAGTAGCAAGGTCACATGCAGCGGAATGCCTTGTGGGGGTAAGAGGTGTGGGCAACACATAGCCGGATCTGCGATGAAGAGTGTGCCTGCACCATCTTTTAAAGGCTATCGCAAGCATCCTAATGGTCTCCTTGTTAGACAATGGATGTGGTTCTATCTTGACCATATGCTATATTGTGGACACCAACATACACCCAAAGCTTAATACACCACCTAAGATATGGCTTGTTGCTATAGGAACTAATCTCACAGACGAGGAGGCATATTCATTATGGGAAGGTACCAGGTGGAGAGCAAGAATGTGTAAAAGGTGTTATGCCCACCCCACCACATAGCAGTGGGTCTTCAAGGTTCTTTACAACTGTAGCTTCAAAAGAACCACCATATGGGTCCACTACTAACATGGAGGCTAGTGGCTCAGGCATGCAAAATGGTATAAGAGTCAAGTACCGTACATCGATATCAGAGGAAGTGGCCAAAAAAATAAAGGCCTCTTTGAAAATGAAAGTATGGTGGTAGAAGAAGTGCAAAGAGTGGAGCACAAGTATGAAGGTTTCAAGATCGAATCACATAGGGATGATGCATACATGGGAAAATATGATGTGCATGTGAAAGACGAACCGTGTTGTACATGTCTAGATTTTGCAGACATAGAATCCAAGAATAACTTGTATCTTGCATGCAAGCACCTGTACTTCATTTATTTACGTGTGTTAGGCTAAAGCTAGAGTGAGAATATGTTCATCCACCAGCCTATCCTATTAGACCTTGAGCTTTACAATGCCTTGTCTCAGAGGAGATCCTACCCTAATTTAGACAATTGAATGCATGGATAATCAATTGACCTTGGGACTTACGTAACCTTTGTGGAAGCAACCTCATTGTAGAGGGTTCATTTGTGCAATATCTTTATCCCCCCCTCCCTCTTCCCCCTCTTATTATGGGTTGTGCATTTTCAAGCAGGTTTGGTATTGTAAAACGTTGTCATATATTGATGAATGGTATTCACATTACGAGCATTCATCAATTTGAAATCCTGCAAAAATGAATGTGGAACGACGAGAAGAGAAGGAAAGAGAGAGGGTGAAGGTGCTACAATACATACTCACTCTTTCCTAAAAAAGTTCAAAAGATGCCTTTTTATTGTGGTGTAGAAATTCGAGGAAAGATACCTTTATTATTAACATTAAAAAAGACAAGAATTATTTTTTTATTTTGTTTGTTGTAAAAGTAGAGTGAACCTCTCCCACTGCTATAAATATAGAGGCAAGCTTCAAAGCACTTTGTTAAACATCATTGCCACCAAGCCTTGATAGTAGAGTACACCACCCTATACCCTCCTTCATTTGGTTTGTGATAGCCTCATCAAATATTAGTATGGAAGTTGTTGCGCGTATCTAGAGGGAGGCCACCAATGTAGAGGTCAAGCAGAAGACCATAGATGGTGTACAAGCATGGAAAGGTCTCACATCCTTTCCACTTCCTGGTAATGATGATGCTATTTCTCAAGTTAAGGCCAAAGTGGTGGGCTTAATTGCGATATGGCAAGCCCATGGTTTTAGTGATGAATCGTCTGAGCGTGTTTTGCTAGAGGAAGTACGGAAGGGTACGAACACCATTCGCTTACTTTGGGCCTACACCCCAAAGAGCAAGCGAGGCCCATAGAAGTAAAGATGATGGTTTTCACATTTCTGTGTTTGGAAGTTGTACGTGAATGACTTGGTTTTATTTTCAGTTTGAACAAATAACCTTGATGTAGAGGATGTGATGTTTTCATGTTTTTCAGTTTTCACTCTCTGGCTCACTATCACCCTCTCCCTCTCAAATAATTATGTCATGTTACTCTCTCCAATTGTCTTCGCCCCTCTCTCTCTCTTTATGGAGGGAGGGAGGGTATCTTTTTGGAATCCGCTCACGTGATTCCCAAAAAGCGCACTAGAAAATGCTCGCGAAAAAAAATCCCCCAAGATTATTCATGACCTCCATCCATGGAAGGGAAGTGAACTATAACAGGTCCACCTTTTCTAGCCAAGCTCTTATGGTGTTGGTATTCACATCCAACTGTATCGCGACGACAAATTCTCAAACTTCACCATGTTGGTGATGGTGGGGGAACAACATACATAGAGCACACGAAATAAGAAAGCAAAAATAAGAAAATAGACAATAAACAAATTTGCACAATGGGAAGAAGAACAATCACGAAAGGAACAACAATAATTTCGAGTATCCTCCCCTATTTTACTTTTATGTGATGGGGTATCCACCCATTTTTTCAAAAGTATTCTACTTTCGGTTGCTTACATACTGCTAACTTTCCTTTTGGATGAAAACCACCCAGATGGATTTCCTTCACACATCCGGTCCATACTGGCACTCTTTGGCCTTGGCACTTATAAACAGAAACCGAACATAAACTAGAGAAGTCTATGCGTGTGTGTATGCTCTTGTGTGTGCACCTACATTTTTTTTGGGTGTGAGTGTGCATGTGTGCATGCTCTTGTGTTTTTAATTTTTGGTTTTGTTTTGAGTTTCAAGTTTTTAAATCATTACCGGGTATATGTGTATGTATAATTAATAGAAAGTCCACGTTACATATGTATAACAGGGTTTTAAGGTTTCGGCCAGGGGCCTCACTAAGATTAAGAGCCGTTTGCCCATCCACAAACAAAAGCCTTGATGTCATTGCAACTAGCTTTACTAACGCACTCAATTGAGCTTGCCTTTCTAATTCCAAATGGTGACAAGTTAGTGTTGTGGTGTGGCACATAGGGGGTGTTGTGGGGTTGTGGTGATCTTTTTAAGCCTTAGGGTTACTCGTTTTGCCACGAGAGTGTGTGTGCATCACTCTTTGGGGTTTAGCACCATGGGTGGATCTTCTTTAGTGGAACATGGATGGGTAAGGCCACTACATATGAGCAAGATAATGTCTATCCACCCACAGACTCCTTCGTCTTTTTTAAAGGTGGTGTTAGCACATGAGTTGAAGTGGAACCCACTACACTCAATTCCTACTTAAGCTTTGGCATCCACTCACCACGGACTCCCTCGTCTTCTTTAAAGGTGGTGGTAGCACATGAGTCGAGGTGGAACCCACTGCACTCCATTCCTACTTAAGCTTTGGCATTCCCATCCGGAGGCATGGCTTTTAGTCTCCACTCCATCTTATATCTAATGTTTGATGGCATGGTTGCATAGGCTTGTGGTACAGATTTTTGTGACTTCAAAACCTAAATGTAGGGGTTCCCTTCATAGAAGCCTTGTGCTCTAACAGCTTGGTTGGAACCTAACAAAATGTTGACTACTGTTGGGCACAAATTGGTGTTTAAGGCCATCGCCTACCTCTCTTTGGTTTTGGAGATTGGGATGCAGCTCATGAAATTCTAGGGACTAAATAAAAGGGTTTCCATTGTAGAAGGCTTGAGCTTCTAACATCTTAACAGGAATCTAATGGGTCCGCTTGGCAAATCTTTGTTCATGGGTAGACTTGCTTTGCATGGGCAGCATACTTTCCTTGGCTATAGCCACGTTACTCTTGAGTACCCACTTATTCTTGGTGGTGACCTCCCTGGAGAGCAATTGAGGTTGAGGTTTAGGGAGTGGGCTTCATCTCGCTAGCAAGGTTTTGGAGATTGGGATGCAGCTCATGAAATTCTAGGGACTAAATAAAAGGGTTTCCATTGTAGAAGGCTTGAGCTTCTAACATCTTAACAGGAATCTAATGGGGCTCCCGCTTGGCAAATCTTTGTTCATGGGTAGACTTGCTTTGCATGGGCAGCATACTTTCCTTGGCTATAGCCAGGTTACTCTTGAGTACCCACTCCTTCTTGGTGGTGACCTCCCTGGAGAGCAATTGAGGTTAAGGTTTAGGGAGTGGGCTTCGTCTCGCTAGCAAGGTTTTGGATCTCCACAGATGTTTAAGGGGGTGGTCCAATGCGGCAAGGCAAGAGGAGTGTTGAGTGCTAAGGGTTACCTAAGGTGAAGGACAAGGCTTACATCAAAATACATGATTTGAAAAGATTGTTGTGTATATAGATTATCTTGAATTGTGAAGGTATTTTTAAAATGATATGCATGTGTGTGCGTGTGTGTATGTGTGTGTGTGTGCGTGTGCGTGTGCGTGTGCGTGTGCGTGTGTGTGATATATATATATATATATATGTATATATATATAAAGAGAGAGAGAGAGAGAGAGAGAGAGAGAGAGAGAGAGAGAGAGAGAGAGAGAGAGAGAGAGAGAGAGAGAGCTCCCTATTTTGACAACACCTCACCAAAAAAATTTTATTGTTTAAAATTTAATCAAGACATCTGCAAAGCTTAATGAAGAAAATTTGAAGCATTCCAAGTCTAATGATCTCAAACTCCTTCTAATACTTATGTGGAAAAGATTTAAATTGCAAAATGTGATCATCAAAGAAGTTAATCAATGATCTCAACAATTAAGGTTAGGAATTCTCAATCTCACCCTCAAAGAGAGCCAATTTATGGAAAATCCACCACCTTGTAAGCTCTTGTTACATGGTAATCATAATGAGAGAGAGCTCATGGAATGCTCAATCTCACCTCAAAGAGAGCCAATTTATGAAAAACCCAACACCTCGTAAGCTCTTGTTGTAAGTCAAACATAATTCTCCATATGCGTTCATGTCTTTGGCTCATCAAACTTAACACCAAAGTAGGTCACCATGACATTCATCATTTTTGAAACATAAATCATTTCACTTAATATCAAATACATCTCTGATGATCTTGGATTACATCTTGAACCAGAGGCATCTGCAAACTCTTGGATAATGCTTAAGGCATGTCTCATATTTTCATTGTTAGTTTTTAGAAACAAAAATGAATCATCAACAAAGCACTGGATGACTAGCTGCTCACTATACCTCAATCTCAAGCCAGTGACAATGCCTCTTGAGCAAGCATCTTCCAAGGCAACAATTAGTGGGTGTGAAGCAATAGCAAACAGTAAGCGGACAACTTTGCCTTACAGATCTATTCATGTTAAACCCTCCAATAATTCTACCATGTAGCAAAACATTAGAGAGGATTCCCCTAATGAGAGTATAGATGCATGATGCCAATTTGGGTCCAAACCCTAGCTCAGACTCTGCAGGAGGTTTGCCAGGATAGCAAAGAATCACACTACATTGAAAGAGAACATGTCAATCTGACGCTTAATCAGCTGAGGATTCATCCTCACGCATACTTTCTTTTCCTGATTCTGAATATGCTTTCATTCAACCAATCCGAAACGTTGTTCTTCCCCCCTCTCTCTCTCACCGTCCCGACGCCTCTTTATGTCCTCCATCTCCTCAAGACCCCACTGTCGGCACCCATTGCTATTATCTTCAACTCCATGCACCCAGGAGTCCGCCATCCTGGGCATGCAGGCACACACAAGCAGTAGTAAGTCTTCGAACACTGTTAATAGCAACAGGAACGGGAACTTTGCCATTCCACCATCACCGTCATCATGGGAAGCAAATCGGTGGCGCAGAAGGTGTTCAAGGAACTAGATTGGGAAGCCTTGGGCAAGGCTGTGGTCTCCGATGAAGGGCGAAGGGAGCTCAACAACCTTCGCCGAGCCTACGATGACTTCCGCAATGTCATCGAAACGAAGTTGTCGCTTGTAAGCCTGTCGACATTCTCTCTGCTTTTAGGGTTTTGTAGCACATTTTATTTCCTACCACAAAACATATGATTTTAACACGGAGCATTTTTCCTTAGGGTTTTCTAACACAGACCCGTGGTAACCCATTTCATGTAATCTTTGCACTTTGGGTTTCGTGACACACAGCCGTTTCTGTTCTTTCTTAGAGTTTGTAAGGCCGATAATGCACACAGAATGTCTGCTATACCTACTTCTAGTTTAAGAACGATTCTTGCCATTTTCGGTGCCTTTCAGAGTTGCAGATGTAAAGATTGTAGTAACTGTCATCACATCACCTAATATGGTATTATTGATTAGCATAATGCCCTAATCTGAATGTGTTCACATCTGCTTCAGATCGCCGTGGGATTCTGATATTGCCATTCTTTAATGCACATGCATTCCATGCTTGTCCACATTTAACCCTAATCAAGCTGTTCGCGCTATCCCTTTTTCATGCATAGCATTTGTCTAGCCATTCTATGTTTAACCCTTCTATGGTCTTATTGCCAATGATGCTCTTTTAAGCACGTGAAACACATCCTAAGGCCACAAAGGTGTAGCATCACACCAACTATGCATCTAGAATCATGAAACTACTTTCATGACTAGCTTGGATTATCCTAAAAAGGGTCTGTCTTTATCACCATCGAGAGTGGAATGGGCTAACGATGTATTGTAAACTAATGGATTGGATATGGGTCATCCTGGTGCCTTGACAAAGAGGGATCAAGAAAAAGTAAGGTGAGATGGTTTCTCTCTGGTTCCATTTTTGTAGTATGCTGAACCAACCATAGAACAAGTGTGATGCCCTTGTTTCCTTTGAGTGTGAGATTGGTTGGTATGCCATGGATCCTTTTCCCAAGCTTCTTCTTTCATCATTCTAGCTTTGAGGTGGTGTGCTCAAATTTCTTTTTATGTGCTAGCTTGGGAGTTACTTGAAACTCAGGCTCTTCACACTACCGACATAGGCATGAGTATTTAATCATGCATAAGATGGCCAGACAAATCCCACTAGCTCCACTCAAATGATGCACTAAGAGCTTCAAGACGTGTGCTTGAACTAGACTAACACTCCAATAGTCGGCTAGTCACTTGTTCCAAGCAATCTGATTTGATCCTAATGAGATGGCTCTGCCTAAGAAATGTGTGCTCTTGTGGATCGTGTGTGTTTGCCTAATTCTTCTCTATGACATGAAGACTGTGGATATATGCTTTTAGGTAAAACAATCCAGGGTTGAATCGCTGCACATTTTGTAATCAAAAGTAGTACCAAATTTTTTCCTATATGGTCGAAAATGGTAAGCACGTGCAGCCACCATAAGATTCTATAATGTGATAGGGGGAACATGCACAAAATTTTCATAGGATGCTTTGGAGTTATCTTTGAATGATTCTTAATCCCTGGAAGCATCTTGCTGTAGGACCACTTATGCCAGCACTCCTTGGGGTGACTGGGAGAGGTGACAGGACCTCCACGACTGTCATGGCAACATTTCATCTCTAAGCCTCTTTATTTCCCTTACTAATATGCAGTATTTGGTCCGCCTCAGAATCCACTGCTATTAAGTTCTTGCGATTTGCAAGCTAACTTGTGTCAGATCATTCAGTTCCACATTTTTCAATCTCTATAAGATTATCGTCTCCAATGATTGCATTCAAACACTGTTAAAGCTTTTGAGAATCGTAATGTAGTCTTTAAAAGGATCACAAGGTTATTTGCAAAGGTCCACGTTGAGAGTTGTCCTCTTGAAAAGAAGGGTTGGTTCCATCTTCACATCATAAAGTCGTAGTACCAATTTTTATTTCCCTTACTAGCCATCTTTGAAAAGCCATGGAGTTTGTGAGGCATGTGTGTCAATCCAGCTGGGATATGAAACATCAAAACATTACCAAGCTAGAGCATGGGAAGGAGAATAGTGAAGTAAGAGGAGGCACTGTCTTTGCAGTGTGAACTGAGGGGTTCAAGTTGTGTTGATGTGATAATGGATCACTTGTCAAATCTAGAGATCTCTCCAAGAATGTAAGATTCCTCCTCTTCCATATCTAGAAGGTTAAGACATCATTGTATACCTTTCCCTTGACTTGAATCTTTGAAATAGTTTATTTTCTCTTAAATTGATTTATAGAGAGAAAATATTCTAGAGAGAGGTAATATAGTTTTGAGATATTTTTGGATACAAAGTTACCCTTTAATTTAAAGATAAATTCCCCTGAAACAGAATTTTAAAAAGAGTTTTCCAATGTACATTAGAAATTAATTGAATATATATACTCGACACCTTAACCTAGGGGTATCTGTTTTCAAAAAAATTTGGATTAAGGTCCAAATAGTGTTCTAATAGGCCTATGGGATTAATCCAAGTGTTTGGATAAGAAAAATGCAAGAAGAAAAGAAAATCCACCAAAAATGAGTAAATTTTCACATAAAGATGAAGAGTTGACTAGTACTCGTACTTAGTCTTGAAAAATGTGAATTTTGACTAGCTTGGGGGACACTCCAAGAGCCAAGGACTTGCCTTTATGTAGGCGCCTAGTAAAAAAGTATTTCTCTTTTAGTTTCAGCATTTTCAAGCATGTGGGTGACACCTTAGCAAACTAAATTGAATTTGATCAAAACTAAGTCAAAAGTAGACCAAAATTGATCAAACCAAACTGAAAAAATTATAAATTCAGTTTTTTTGGTTAGATGCTCACTTTTTTCTATATGCATAAATTATTTTACTCTAAGAGAATAATTCTTATCATATTTAATGTTTAGAAAATGTGAGAAGTTTATACATAAATTCTCATATTAGTAAAAGTGAAATTTTTACCATATTAGATACTTGGATGGTTATGGCAAAAATTTCATCATATTGAAAGTGTAATTTTAACCATGATGGATACTTTGAAAATGCGGAAAGACCATGCATAAATTTTCATAAAAGTGTGATTTAGAGCATATTCTATTTTGGAGAATTTATGATAAGTAATGTCTAAACCTTTTATTCAATAGAGGAATATTCAACATATTTTATTTTAGAAAATTTGAGAAAAAGAATATGGAAGTATTCATAGGAATGCATTGAGAAAACAAGGATAAACTTTTAATCACGAACATATCTGGAAAGGAGGTATACGAATACGTTCTAAATAGAAATGTTAACCGCATTTAGTTAATATGTTTCTACATCACCAACTCCGTAAATCCTAGATAATCAAGATTCAAATCTGGATAACCTAAATAATCCAGACTCAGACGTGGATAATCCAGATAATCCAGATTCAGACTTGCATAACCCAGATATTTCAGACTCAGACTTGGATATGTTAGATGATCCAGATCCAGATCTAGATCCGGAGGTATCGGATGATCCTAGTTAGGACTGACTGAAATAAACCTGATAAAGAATCTAATCCAAACCGTATTCCGTCTCTTGGTTAAGTTTTTGATGGGAAAAGGATTTCCAAGAAAAAGACCAGAAATATACTCAGTTAGATGAATGTAAATACTTGTGACTAACTTATTCCAAGATTCCTTGGGAAAGGAATTTGGAATTCTTGAAAGGATCAAGGATCCAAAAGTGAACGGAAATTCAAACTTAAATGAATTAAAATGAGAAAAAAGTTTGTCTTTAACTAAGCCAAGTAATGGCCGAGACTTAGAAAGTTTTGTCAGTATGAAAAGTAGAGTAACTTTACTCTTAACCTGGTTGATTGTGGAACAAAAATTTTGATAACTAGATTAAGAAAAGTTCATAATCAAACCTGATTCGTTCAAAGCGAAAAGAGACTATTTTGTTTGTGCAAACCCGAAATAATGTGAAATGATGTAAAATAATGTGGAATGATGAGAAATGATGTGGAATGTTGTAAAATGATGTCAATTGATGTGGAATGATATGGAAAGATGAAAATTTTGCTTGGAAACTGTATTTACACGTGAAACCTGTTTTTTAAAGATTGTTTTACGTCAAGAATGCTGGGAAAAGCATTTTGACTATCTTATGGAAAGAGGTCGTAGACCTAAGTGGAGAATGTTGCAATAGCCAGACGGAGAGTCAAAGAAGCACATCTCGCATGGTAAGGTCGGCCGAGGTCTTGACTAGCCTCGGTTCGGTTAAAATGGTGAGCTTCTGGTACGGTGGATAAGGGGCCAAGGAGTGAAGCGCTAGGTCATCTGCGAAGGATCTTAGAGTGTGCTGATCAAATGGTGCTCGGACTCTCGGTCGCCTAGGATATCCACGTGTGCGTCGAGAAAGAATGGAAGATTGAGTTGGAGGATGTTTTCTGAACATGGACATGGATCTGGTTGGTTGACCTTGCTGATCTTCAACGGATGAGTCCATGGTTCCTTTTTGGTAAACTGGATCTCGTTAGTTGATCTGGCTGATCTTTAATGGAGAGTCCTTATGGATTTTATGGATAAAAGAGATCATACTCCTGGGTACTATGAGTTAGGAACCATGAAACGGCCCTGCTGCTTCCGCCTACCTCGCTTTCTTGTGGTTGCCTGGTGACCTGCATGTGGGCCTCTGCCTATCCTGGCGGCCAACGTGCTGCCTGGCTCCGTTTGCCTGGCCTGCTGAATGTTGCTGCACTGCCTGGCTGCCCTGTGCGCCTTGGGCTGGCCACCCACAGGCTTGAACATGGCCGCCTTGTGGGCTGGCCTTTGGCCACCTTGCAGCCCAGCCACACAGCCGTGGGCTGGCTGCCAGCCACACAAGGCTGGCTGGTCACAATCTTGGCTGGCCACTGTGTCACCAAACCGTCCATAGTTGGGCAAGTTCATACGAGCAAAAGCAATGAAAGAATGAGTACTATGCGGAGATACCCACTTAGAAATGCTGCAAGAAGTGTACAACACTGTATATGGACAGCAAGCATGAAGGAAAAAAGAAGATCACTGCTGAATATCACCAGAAAAGGTAGTACATCATGTGGAGCAGCATGAGGGAGGTCCCGTAGATGCTGCCTATCATTGCAGAAGCTGAAAAAATGAGATGATAATGATGCTAAGCCAAGCCACCTATATATAGGTGGGACAAGAGCTGGTCGGCCAGTAGAAAAACAGAGGGCTGGCAGACTATGCAAAAAATGCTAAAATAATGTCTAAAAAATAGGCAAAAAATATGTAGTGCCTAGCTGCATATGCAGGGCTTCATATGGAGCCAGATACAAGCATGAATGTGCATGGGAAAGTTCATCTGGGGATGAAATAATTTCCAACACCTCCTCTTCAGCACCAGATGGGTGGACCATGTCCGGTGTGCTGCACTGAAGGAACAACCTCCTCATAAAAGGCATAAAGCTTGCGAAGATATGGTACATCTGAATACCGAGAAGGTATTCGGAAGAAGCCATGAGAAGATCGAGAAGATATCGAAACAACAGGATCAATCTGGAGAGAGAAGTCCTCGGGAGATGGAACCATAGATGGTACCTCCTCTGCATCTGCAACAAGTATCGAGACCGAAGTAGACTCCTCTAAAGAAGAAGGAAATGAAACAACCAGTGGAACAAACTGATCATCAGTGATAGCTGAAGTTGCCAGGTTCAAAGTAGGGACAGGCTCCAAGATAGTGGAAGATGCCTCCTCTGAAACATAAGAAGGAGAAGCAAGTGCCAAAGTAGGAAGCTCCACAATATGTGAGGATATCTCGGCAAAATCATCCACCTGCCCTGTAGAAGAAAAATAGAGGAGAGAAAATCTGCAATAATAGCATCAGCATGGAACAACACAAGAGAAGGAAGATACTCATCCAAAGGGATTAGAGGAACTGATATCAGAAACTCCTATAAATAATCCTCTGTTGTGGATAGGGCACTGACTTCTGAATCAGAAGTCTCCTGTGTGACCATCGGGATGGACTCATCCTGCTTCTGTGAAGATGAAAGAAGAGGGGGATCATAGATAGCAAGAAAAGCCATCTTAGCATGAGACTTTTGTCGTTGGTGAAGTATCTAAGCCATCTGTTGTGGGTGAAGTGTCTGTTAGAAGTCATTTCCTGTCTGTACGTATACACCAGGGCCTCTGTTGTGGGTGTGCCCGCCCGGATTAGGTATTATCTCCTTTTTCCCCACTCTCCATATTTTCCCCTATTTTTTACCAAATGTGGGAGGCTGTCCTGAGTGGTCCAGTGTTAGCCTATTGGTCCTGCTTACGTGTGAGGGCTGATTCACTGGAGCTGGCCGACTGAAGCTGCTGCAGGTCATGGACCATTTTGGGCTGGCCGATTGGAGAGGACCTGGTCGTGAGGCTGTCGGCTGTCCTTAATACTGGCCGATTGTTCATATAGGGCCATATAAAATGGCCCCATGGCCCCCCACTCTTTGTATCACAGTTTCGGGATTTTCTTGTGTATATAGAGCAGAGTTACATGCCTCTCTCTCTCTCTTTCTCCATTGCTGTGTTTTTTTGCAGTGCACTTGCTCTTGTGTTCTCAGATTTTGTCATCATCTCCATTGCATATTCTGACATGGTATCAGAGCTCTAGGCTCTTGATAGATCTTGGGAATTGTGTGAGCAAGAGGGGGACTGTTTTGTTGCTGATTGGTGGACTGTTTTGGATTGTTCGGGAAGAGGAGAAGCAAGAGGAAGATGTCTGATTTGCTGGACAGCCACTTGCAAGTTTAAGTTCTTCTTTTTTCCCACCCACCCACCCTTTTCAGTTACATCCCCGCAATAGCAGATTTACTTGAGATGGCTGAGAAGCATGTGAAGATCCTGACACTCCCCACGTTCCTTGTGGACCGTCAGTTGGACGGGAATAACTACGGCATCCCGAAGGTAATGATGGAATCTGTTCTAGGGTCTCATGACCTTGCTGATTTCATTGTTGTTGGGGTTCCACGACCGGAGGTAGAGGAAGGGGAGTTACCCTCGATTCGGAAGGACCGCGAGGCACATGCACAGTTGTGGGATTGTGTCAATGCTAGGGTGCATTCCTTCATTTTCCTCAATTGCACACTGTAGGTCATAGTTGTTACGAGGCGCGCCTCTAACAGTTTGAGGCGTATCTGGGTGCAGGCATACTCGCCACCCAACCATGACAGCCATGAGCGAGGCTCACAATCTTGGCCATCCCCACCGAGCCACACCCTAGAGTGTCATGCTCTCATGAGTGTCCTGCCATCGTCCTCATCTGGTGTACTCTACCACCCAGGGTTGTCTCCCAAGGACGTCGGCCTCCTGCGCGATGGTGCTCCTGCTCCACGCACTCGACACTCTTGTAAGATCATCAATCTGTACTTCGTCACCTCGAAAGTCTAACTTTCCAAACAGACCTCGGAAAGTCTATGAGTACTTTGGACATGAAAGAAACAACTGTTCCAACAGACCTGGTTATGACTCAAGCTAGCATTTATCATAACTGTCTGTATCAAAAGTAAAGTATCTATCCCTCAAAAATATTGAGATAGTCTTGTGTTTGTAGGCGTAGAGTTTGAATGAAGTCTTGACAATCTGGCGTAGCCTCGTAACATGTGATGGATCATGGCGTCCCATACCACCATGATACACCCCATACCCGTGCTACGATTACTACAAAACACCAGTTTGTGGATTTGTCACGATCTATCAGAAACAATAAATGCCAACGGTTGATCGTGTGCCACAAACTGAAACAAGTTCTCGAAAGGAAGAACTCCAAACGAGACTAGTGATCATAATTCAGTCGAGGGATTAGACATCTGTGTACACAAAGAAGAACAACCTTGACTAGCGTCCCAGTCAAAGCATCCCAGAAAATTTTGGAAACCAAAACTTGCTTCCAACAACTTATGTGCATAGCACAAATTCTTGAATAACCATGATTCAATGGTCTTGGCATAAGAATAGGCGGGTATACTTGGAATGTCGTGAATATCTATCTGTACACACTCCTACTATGGACATATAACTAGAGGACCATCAAAGCCTTAAGGACTGTAAGGTTGACAAGGTACATTTTGGGTATTGTCGCATAACCATCTTGTCATGCAATCTGACAATGAATCCCAACACGTAAATTTAATCTAGATGTCCTCTATTAAATATCTGTGTAGTCATAGTGGCAATGTGTGGTCAAGTATTCCTCAATCGATAAGTCTTGCCTATCAAAGCCCAACAATGAAAACAATGGTCATCCAATATCTATAGCGTATTAGGTTTAGGTCTTGTCATGGTATAATGCCATGACTAGCTCGTGTGTCCGTGAAGTTCTTGGAGTAAAAAATCCCATGTGTACCCTAGAACAAACATGTGTACTTGCATAACACGGTACAACACTGTGCTTTTATTGTTAAACCCTATCTTGCATGTGAAAAACAAACACATTTACCTCATAACACGTTGGTCTAAAACTAAGATAGAACGAAGCAGGTGCATTTGAACCTCCTAGACATCTTGGAGAGAAAAGAATCTGAAGAGAGATCGTAGAAAAACATTTCGCCATCACTTGCCGCTGTACGGGAGCCGACTGACGATTGACGCCTCTATCTGGACAACCTACATGTGGCTGTCCACAACCTTTGGTTGCATGTGGTAGACCGCAGGTAACACGAAAGGTTGTGGTATGTGCAGCTCTGCTAGACTGCCCTGCATTTGCATTAGTGCGTGCACACACGTCATGCGTGGCTGCATGGGAAAAAGCCCAAAAAACGTGGGCTGAGACGACACAGCATAGACCCGGAATGGCCGGGCCCCTTCACAGGAATATGAATTATTCCTCCAGAATTTTACAAGTGTTTGGGCTGATTTGAATCAGCATGGTACCGTTATCAAACAAGATAGAAAACAAAGCCTTTGGAATCTCCTAGTTTGTATGTGGTGGCCTACCACACACACACACAAGTGTTGGAGAAACTCACCCGTCTGTGTGCCACCCCAATGGCCCACCAATGGGTCACACAACCGGTTATCTTCTCTTGTGACAAGGATGCTCACAAGAGTGAAGTCCTTTGATGAAGAAAATCAGCAAGCTCTTCTTCAACTCTTCAAAGCCTCTTCTTGAGTAGCACCTCCATCTTCACATGATAGCCTTCTCTCTTGAAAAATGATTCTCTACACTTGGTAGAGAAGAAGCTAGTCTTTTTGCTTTCCTGCTCTAAAAAATGCACAAGTTTACATGAACTCTCCTCCTTCAAAATGAAGGGAATCACCTTCTTTTATAGATGAATTCCTTTCTAAAAGCTTTCTTAGTTCAAAATAGAAAAAGATTACACATGTTAGGTTGCATGGGAAACTTTTACACATGTTTTAGTTTGCATAGGAAACTTTTACACATGTTTAGTTTTGCATGGGAAACTTTCCTTTGTCAACAAATAGAAAAAGTTAGTTCTCTTTTCCTCTTTGGAAAATAGAACGAGATGCTTATAACTCAAGTTCTAAAACGAATTTGCATGTGCAACTGAAGAGACAGTTGCTGAGATGGCCTGGGCGAGTCGCCACGTCACCTCAATTTTTATATATATATATTTTTTTAAAATTACCTGGAGAGTTTTCGACCGCTCTAATTTCGATTCCAGTCTCTGTTTTTCCAAAAGATGAAGGGA
Source organism: Cibotium barometz (assembly GCF_041138505.1). Classification (NCBI taxonomy): domain Eukaryota; kingdom Viridiplantae; phylum Streptophyta; class Polypodiopsida; order Cyatheales; family Cibotiaceae; genus Cibotium; species Cibotium barometz. The sequence continues at coordinate 25,021,962 of NC_141075.1, read as the reverse complement.
AAGGCCTCAAAATCGACCTCCAACTTAAAAGGTACATTTCTTGTAAAACTATCAAAATTGAAAGTAGTTTAAGTAAGAAATATGCTTAATCTCTTGCAAAATACAAGTCGCTAGATCAGCAACCAGTATTATGCACAAGTTCGATGCTTTAAGATGAATGTCTAAATGTTCAAGCATTCTCAAAATCAGCATTCAATGCAAGATCTTCAAACAGCTTATTGTGCATGTGCCTAAGGTGAGTACCATCCGTTCCATACACTTGTATCCATCTATACGCTCTCCCATAATGGTAAGAGTGTATAGTTCATCATGCTTATGAAGCATGTCCAATCATACTTTCCCACTTCGGGATAGAAGCATGTCCATTTATGCATGCAATATTATGCTCTCCCATTTCGGAATAGAAGCATGTCCAATCATGGTCCCTTGGAAAAGAACACATGTCCAATCATGAAGTCTGTCATGCTAGGTCAGACAACATGTCCAAGTTTTATTAACTTCAAAATTCTTGATACAAAATTCCCTGTAAGTTGATTAGGGTTTTGGATTAGGGATTTCTCACAAATACAGGTGGGTGACGCTTCCTCACCCCAAAGGGGTGCCCATGAGCAAGGTACAGTCCCCATGTGGGTTGCCACAAGCCCCATCGAGTCCCGACAGTCCTTGCAATTGCCGACAGCCCTTCAGAAGTGTCGTTGACAACCCTTCCCACGTCCGTTGCCTAGGCGACCAGGTAAGGGACCCCCGCGTGCGCCATCGACTTCGGGAAGGTAGGTTTTTTTTTGCATTAAAAAAAATAGCATGCTAATCTTGGCTCATTTTTTTTAAAAATAGCAAACATCAATTTTTAAAAATAAAAACGAACCTTAACAAAAACGATGCTTTCTTTTCCCATGCTTCCCCCTTTTTTTGTTTTCTTGGCGGCGCTTATCCTGGCGGCCAGCTTTTTTCTGGCTGTCGCTTTTCTTGTCCCCCACGTGCTCTGGCTGCCGCTTTTCTTGTGTTGCTTCCGCCCATAGTCGCATCCAAACTACGTTTGGATGTAATCCAAACGTTTGAAACGTTCACTAACGTTTGGAAACATCTTAATCAAAGCTTTAGGAGTATTGTGACACAAAGTTGGGGTTTTGACTTCGGTCACTCCTTAGAATCAAAACACACTTGTATGAAACCTCACAGCCCCTTCACCTCCCTTTCTCTCCCTAGGTTAAGATAAAGATAAACACATCAAAGGTGAGATCATAATTCATGGAAGGAAAGATAAAAGGCTCAGGAGAAGCAAAATTTTTTGCCAGTCTTGCAGCTCCAAACAAGAGGGCAATTCTTTGCTGGAAGAAAATCTTCCGACTCAGGATTATGTGAACAGAAACATACGGGGAGTGTTGGTAAGGTTCATCCGTTCGAATTGGGCGATTTAGACGGATCATCTTAAAGTAAAAGAATATAGAAATCACTTACAAGAGGATAAGATACATGGGATTTGCTTTTTGATAAGAGATTAAGAGGAATTAATCATTATTAAGAAGAAATAATGGCCAAAAGTCTATAAAAATAGAGATACTATAAAATTGCCCATGTTGCCACCACGTCATACTCTCTCTTCTCTCTCTAGAAAAAAGAAAAAAAAACATATTTCTCTTTTTCTTGCCTAAGAAAACTGATTTTGAGAGTTTTTGCTCAGATCTTACGAAGGAAAAACTTGTTTGAAGTGCCGAAAAACCTTAGAGCTATAGCTTCCTCTCCTCTAAAAGCTACTGCAATCAATTATCTTCATCCTACTCTTCATAGGGAGCAATTTTTATATCTCCATAGCTGCTGAAAACTGTTTAACAGCCCATTACTTGCTGTTTTCAACTTGTGTGAAGTGCTGAAAAACCCTAGAGCTATAGCTTGCTCTCCTCTATAGGCTACTCCAATCAATGATCTTCATCCTACTCTTGATGGGGAGCAATTTTTATACCTCCGTAGTTGCTGGAAAATTGTTTTACAACCCATTATTGGTTGTTTTCAACTGTTGTTCGACATCTTTGACTGTGTGTGTTGCCCACATAGAGGAACACTATCATGTGCTCTCGGGGGTGAGCTTGAACAGCTCTGTGGTCGGCCAGTGAGTTATATGTGCACCTTTAGACTAAATCAGTGTTTAGTCTTGTTGAGCCTGATGCTATGATACCAATGTTACATGTAGAAGCCTTGGGAGTCTTCTTTCAGTCCTAAACACATCTTGGAACATGCTGATGCAAAAACGCATGTAGAAGAGAGAGAGAGAGAGAGAGAGCTTAGTATTCAATATATTCATAATGTACAAAAAGGTACAAGTGTCCTTGCAGCCATAGGCTGCTTTCTGGAAAAGGTAGAATACCTAGTCTATAATCCTAGTCAATGATCCAGCCAAGCCAAAGGCTAAATGCCTAAAATCGATGAGCAAGGCTGCCTTTTATAGGCTGGAAAAGAGACCATCAACTGGCAGACTATTGGTTGGCCAGCTACCTGGGACTTTTGCTGTAGCCGACTAGACATAATCATGAATATACTGCCCAATAGCCCCTCCTGGTCCACCAACAATCAAGTCCCTGCCAAATCAGCAACACCTGCTCCTAATCTTTGGTTCTGATCAGTCTTTATCTCATGACAGAATTGTGCTGAATACCAGCGCTTGCTTATATATGCACAAAAGTTGCTGGCCGGTTAGGTCTTGTTTGGACATAAAATGCTATAAAAAGCATTTAGTGCTAGCGCGCACTTGCTGCTGCTGCTCAACGTGCTGTCTGACTGCCTATTGGCCATGACCTGCACTGTTGTAAGCCCTCAATGCAGCCCCTTTACTGGCCGACAGGGACATGATAGTTCCCTCATGCTGTCAGCTGGCTCTACTTGGGTTTCATGGCTGTAAACAGCCTCCAATCAAGTTGTCAATTGGGGCCGACAGCCATGGGCTGGCCTTTGGCTGGTCCATAGGCATGCCTTCCTAGCTTATATGCTAACTACATGCTTCTAATGCAAACCTATTGCTAAGGTTGATTGCCACATGCACTTATCTGATGAATTCTCCAAGTGGGTTAAGGGGACTGACCTTTATGGCTTAGAGATTGACCTACGCAGCTTGTACTTGACTGTCCTTGGACTAAGGGCTCGCAATGGGCTCGCAACAGCGTACAACAATTGTTCCTAAAAAGGTATTACTTCACTGATGATGATGCTAGTGTGTCACTATGTACCCCAGTGCAGTGCAGGGTGCACATGACATTGGCTACCCATCATGGTTGGAAAGTACATCAGTCGGATATTACGGCCTTCCTTAATGGGTATTTCCAAGAAAAAGTGTATGTATCTCGGCCCATTGGATTTGAGGCAAAGGTCAAGAAAGAAAAATATATAGATTGAAAAAGGCATTGTATGGCCTTAAATAAGCTCCCCGAGCTTGGTATGAGAAGATACATGCGTATTTGACCAGCCAAGGCTATCAAAAGAGTTCGACTGTAAGTACCCTCTGTATCAAGGTGGACGAAGAGGATTTGATTGTGGTCATCCTCTATGTGGATGACATGATATTGATTGGGACAAATGAGGATAAAAACGCAGCATTCAAGGTTGATTTGGAGATCTCATTTGAGATGTCGAATCTCAGCCTAATACACTTTTATTTGGGCATATAGTTTATGCAGACAGATGAGGGCATTGTGCTACTACATTCCAAGTACATAAAGTGGCTGTTGGAAAGGTCTAAATTTCACGATTGCAAGCCTATTTCTACTTTGGCAGAACTTGGACTTAGGCTGAGCATGTATGATGCAAGAGAGCCTTTTGATAGCACATATTATAGCCAAGCTGTGGGTTGCCTCATATATTTGTGTAATACAAGGCAAGATATACAATATGGGGTGTCTCAGTTGACTAAGTTTATGCACAGCCCAGGGTCAAAGCATTGGCAAGCTGTGAAGTGAGTGTTTCGGTAATTACAAGGCACCGAGGATCTTGGATTGTTTTATCTCCGGGGGTGATTGTCATTTACTTGCTTACAGTGATTCATATTGGGTTGGTGCTTATGTCACTAGAGTGTCCACAAGTGGGAATTGCTTTTTCCTTAGCAGCTCATTATATCTTGGTTGGGAAAAAAGCAACTAACTATGGCTTGTGGTTAAGGAGATTGATGGTAGATCTTCGTGGGTGTTAGCAGACACCCACTTCCATTCTAACCCTAAAGCTTTGCGGAAAGCTTCAAACTTTTCTCAAGGCAACGCCTTCGTAAATAGATCTACAATGTTGTCATGTGTAGGACAATAGATCAAGCTGATCTCCCCTCCATGTAACCTCTCTCTAACATAGTGATAAGGAATCTCTATATTCTTGGTGCGAGCATGGAAAATCGGATTCCTTGCCACAGCCATAGCACTCTGACTGTTAGTGACTCCCATTTCGAGAGTGATCTGCTACCCTATACATGTTCAAACTTCACACTATCGGGGATTTGTAGGATTATACATATGTGGTAGTAACCATGTGAATGGGGGCTTACTAGGGGCACTTTTTCCCTCTACACATTATAGAGGTTTTTCCCCCGTGGAGATTTGGTGTGTCCAGACACCTATACTTTCACATTTTGGGTTTGTACTTAGGTAACTTGTGGTTGTATACATCTCATCACTTCATTCTAATATATCCACACTTCCAAGTTCTCTATTGCTAACTACTCTGTGCTCTTGCTATTGTCTTTGTATCTCTGCTGAACATTAGGGTTTGCCAAATTCCAAACATTCTTTACCTTTCTTGTAAAATAGCATTCTGTGATTCAAAAGAAAAGAGTTGTCTTTCAATGATTCATTGCATGCACAAGGGGTTTGTGGTTTTGTTATGCATTGTTAATTTGTTGTATGCCTTCCATGATTTTTAAGAAACTGTAAGGTTTCACTGACAGGTACTGTTAGTGCAAAGTGCTTTCAATGATTCATTGCATGCACAAGGGGGTTGTGGTTTTGTTATGCATTGTTGTATGCCTTCAATGATTTTTGGGAAACTGTAAGGTTTTACTGACAGGTACCGTCCTACTGAACAGAAACCAAAGCCAATTGATTGGAACTTCTACGGAGCAAGGTTGAATGCTGGGATTATGGGTATCTTCCAGAAATCTTATGAGTGTAAGTATCAGCTTGGGAACTTTGCATGTGTATTCACTCTTACAATTAAATCAAACTGAGCAGAGCAAAATATTTTTACCCGTAGATGTTAATTGATCCATTACTGTGTGCAACAACAGACATGAATACGGAGATGCATTCACAGAGATGTGTACACAGTTGTACCTTGCAAACATTCACATAGGTGTAAAAGAAAATCCACGACATAAAGAGCGTGCGTGCATGCGCGCGCGCGTGTGTGTGTGTGAGAGAGAGAGAGAGAGAGAGAGAGATTAACATCCTCAAAAGACCCAGAGGGTCTATTAGACCAAAAAGGTAGTACAACATTTCCATGAACACTCTACGAAACTAGCTACATAAGCTTAAGTATCCATGTGATGCTACATGATGACAATGTGTGATCATACACTGATGCCATCCTCCTCCCGAATAGATTGCAAAGCAGCCATTGCATCTCCCCTTTTGCGATGGGAGCTCACAATATCGTTGAAGGACATCCTGGATCTGCACCTGCTGGGTGGAGGGATGAGGCCTTTCGTCTAGATCCTGCATTCTCACTAGTGACACCCCATGTATGTGGGGCCAGAGGAGCATGTGTGCATGTAGGCTGTTGTGGACATGGCTGGTCCTGCTGTTGCTCCTGTTGGGCCACTATAGTTGGTGGCTTTGACCCAAAGAAATGTGTGTGAGAGAGAGAGAGATGTTATTAAACGTCTACAAAAGACCCAAAGGGTCTATGCGATTGAAAATGAGCACATATGATACATGAATAACTGGGCGTCAGAAACATGACATGAAATATTTACCAAACAAAACAGAACCACGTACTGTGAGCCCTTGTATACAAAAAAGAGATTCAAAGCTCATCTGTGTCCTCCTGAATGGTGTACAATGCAGTAATGTCCACCTCCTATAGCAGTACATCGCTATGGTGTCTGCGGATGTCCTGGATCTGTAGCTGGCAGGTGGGGATCTCTAGGGGCAGGGGCCCAGAGAGACCGTGCCCTCTTTGTGGTGATTCCTTGGGTGTGGTGCCAGAAGGCCATGGGCTCGGTTGCGACATCTGTGCTCTCTCTCTTGTGGGCGAGCATGGGTGGTGGTCATCAGGATTGCCCGATGAGAACCAAAAAGTCTGTAAGAGGTCTGACAAGTACAAGCCGAGACATCTCTGGTCTGTATACTGCATCACCTATGAGACCATCTAGAAGGGGCAATGTGTCTCTCTGAGTGCCCTCTTATTAGAGTCTCCAGAGATGGCAAAGCTCCATCAAGTACAAGCTGAGACATCTCTGGTCTTTATACTGCATCACCTGTGAGAGGAGGCCAAAACCATCTTGAAGGAGCAATGAAATATCCGGTGTATGGCATTCGCATATGTAATGCTCTCCAGTCTCAATCTCCCTAGCCTGCATACCCGAGTCTCCCGTGGGATGCCTACAGCTCTCCCAAACTCAATGTCAATGAAGATAGTCTGGTGCCTCATTGAAGCCCTGTTCAAAAGACTTAAATTCCATGGTTGACAGGCTATCTTTGTCCAATGTAGGTTGTCATGTAGAAGAGGACGTATGACCAATGGTGCTGCCCCAAACTACGCCAAAACCATCTCATGTGGACAGAGGGCTTACTCTTGATAATGTGTGAAAACATCATTACGTGCACTCTCTCCAATGTAGGTTGTCATGTAGAAGAGGACCTATGACCAATGGTGCTGCCCCAAACTACGCCAAAACTATCTCATGTGGTATAGAGGGCTTACTCTTGATAATGTGTGAAAACATCATTACGTGCACTCTCTCCATTCTCCTCTCATCCTCTTCTCCCAGATCACCTCCGCATAATGAAGCCCAATACATTAGAGCTGGCCTCACCAATGTGTCGAATAGCCAACTCTTTGTGCTAGGTTCCTGAAAGTGGGCCTACTCTTCAAAAACGAGCCAGTGCTAAGCAGGCTTGGGCAGCCAGGTGTCATGGCCCTGTGAAAATGGAACAGCACAAGTGTGGGCATGGTGGTTGCTGAGACAAAATATTGAATGATTCACATGGGGGGTGCCCGGACAGAGTTAATGATGTGTGGACATCCCTAGGTGTGAAGGGGGGAACTAGAACATTAAAATTTTAATGTTTTATGAATGGTTGCCCCTAGGCCTTAGTGGCCCCTAGGGAACTTTAATATTTATTGAAGTTGGGGCCCTAGGATTATTATGGGGAGGGGGGACTCCACTTTTGGAGTGCATGCCTCTCTCTCTACACTCTCTCTCTTCTTTTTGGGAAAACGTGGAGCATACGTGCAAGAGGAAGCGTGGAAAGCAAGAGGGAAGAAGTCGACTGCTGAGGAGAAGCTTTGCTGCTGATTTCTGTGTGCTGGAGCAGTACGTATAGCATCCGTACTGCTGCAGGCAGAGGCGGCAGCTGTGAAACAGGTACAGATTCCAACAGGCGGCTGCAGCTGCAGTATTCAGACAGTACAGGCTGGTACGATTGCAAGTACAGACCTGTACTTCTGCAGGTACACTGTACGGCCAGAGCAGGGGCTGGACAGACCTGGTACAGGCGGCGTTGACTGACTGTACAGCAGGTACAGTCGGGTACGGCAAGAGCAGGCGCACCAGAAACCTCAGGCGACAGCTGAACTGGCCGTACAGTTCTGTACGGACAGATTCTGACACGTGTGCAGAGGCAATACGGACTGGTTTTGTGCAGCTTCTATGTGCTAAATAGTTAGGTACAACATTGAAGTGGATGCAGAGAGGAAGGTACAGACAAGTACACTCACACGTGTGGAGCAGGATTGCTGAAGCAAGTGTCTGCAAGTACAGATTGGTACCGTTGCTTCCTCTGGTGCAGATCCACGAGCTGATTTTGGTAAGCTCCGCATCTGTTCATATATCTCTCTTTCTATTGCCTTATGTCTGTTGCAGATTTGAGCTATCTGGCCCCTTGTGAGAGGAGGGGTATGGCAGATTGAAAAGGGTGGAGACAGAGATTGAACAGTGAATGTATGTATGAGCTGAGATGTTGAATCATGTGCTTGAGATATGCCAGATGTATGCTCATGGCAGCCCTGCTTAATGGTCTTGGCTGATCAGAGGGAGGCACAGAGTGTGGATTTGAGACACAGATCTGTGTGTGTGAATCCTCTGTGCTAAGAGGTATTGTGGGCTGTCAGATTGGACATACAGGTGTAATCTCTTGGCTGATTTTGTTGTACTCAGCCTTTCATACTTTTGAAATGGAATAAAGAAATACCGCAAGGGGCGCCAAGCTTTGGGGCCAACAGGTGTTGCTTTGTTTTCAGATTTGGGCACTCTAGCTCCAATCTATTCTGTTTTCATACCTAGACTACAAGTGGACGGGTGACTGCTAGTCCACCGCACTTTGGTTTCTACCAGAGGCCGGTTTCAAGGTTCCGTCGCCGGAACCAATCATCAACTTTCTGAAGGGGGTGAGCTCGTGGTTGCCTCGAAGAAAGCCATCGCTGAAAAATTCAGCAAACATGTCTAATACAGGGGATGAGTACTTCTATCATGAAGAAGAAGAGCAAGAGACCTCTCCTGAGAGAGATGTATCTGAGGATAATCTTGCAGGAGAACAGGCTGCAGATGATGAGCATTATGAGGATGTAACACAGTCAGAAGATGTACTTGGTAAAGAGGATGATGATGCTCGGTTTAAAGATCGTTTGGCTGGTGTTATGGATGTATTTATGCAGCTCACACAAAGTGAGAGGTTTGCTGAATTTATGAGATCCCGTAGTACAGAGCCCGAAAAGAAGAAGAAGAAGGTTCGTTCTAAGAACCTTCCTCAGGGTCATAGTGGTGCCATCCCACAGGATCCATCTTTTGGCCAGTTTCCAAACATGCACCATGCTTATGGTGCAAACTCTCAGAGTTCCTTCTTTGGACAGCCATCAATTCCTCAGCAGAATATGCATCCAGGTTATTTTGGTGGTGGCTCGGTGTTCCAATCCATGACTGGGGGTTATCTTCAGGGAGGCATGGGTATGCCAGGGCCTTTTGGAGCTAATTTTCAGCCTGGTATGCAGGGGAATATGTATGGTGGTATGCAGTCCGGTATGCAAGGAAATATGTTTGGAGGCATGCAACCTGGAATGCAAGGCAATATGTATGGTGGCATGCAGCCAGGTATGCATAATGGAATGTTTGGAAACATGGCTGGAATGTATGGTATGCCAGGTATGGGAATGGGTAATGTTGACCCAATGATAGGCATGAATGTTGGGGGCAGCAATCTTGCAAAGCCACTTCCATATGATAATCTAACGCCTATGGGAAAGGCGAGGGATTACAAGGAAGGGGGAGCTGCAGTGAAGTTTGATACATTCAGTGGGGCCAAAGATAAACTTAAAGCACTCACCTTTTTACAGCAGTTTGATGCTGCTTTTTCTGGTGGGAATTACACAGAGTCCTCTAAGGTGAGGAAAGCTACCACTTTTCTCAAGGGCAATGCTTTGCAGTGGTGGTCTACTCTTCTTTTGCAGGGCATAGCACCCACTACTTGGGTACAGTTTAAACAGGTTTTCTCTTCCGTATGGCTTACATCTACATCTGAGGTGGATGTTATGACTGCATGGCACAAGTTGGATGCTTCAAAATGTGAAAATTTGGAAGATTATAACAAGAAGTTTTGGGAAGCTTTACTCCCAGTGACTTCTTACCGTGCAGTGCCTTTGTCTGAGCAGGTAGAGAAGTATTGTTGTGGGCTGCCCAAAGAGGTGCGAGATTATTGTATCAAGACGAGTAACGAACATGTCACAGATGATTGAAAATGCTATGACAGCTAATGCGTTACTCACTGGAGGCTCATCTGGGTTTAAAGGCAGTAAGAACTTGAGCAAGAAAGCTGAAAAATTTGGGCATGCTTCTCGTGATGCTAAAGGGTCTTCAGAGACGAAGTATAAGAAGTTGCCAATGCCCAAGAGTTGAGAAAAGACAGGCTTTGAGAGATGCTCGGAAATGTTTTTACTGTACAGAAGAGGGACATATGTCATTTAATTGTCCCAAGAGAAAGTCCCAAAAGGACTCTGACAATAAAGGAGAGCCCAAGTCAAAGAAACCAAAGCCTTCTGTAGGGTTAGTTCCTGATCTTGTGGGGGAACAGCCAGGTGGTGAGGAGACAGAGTTGTGCAGGGCATGGGGCAAAGTGAGATCAGAATGCCTTGATATTCTTTGACACATGTGCTAGAGCCAACTTCATTTCACCAGATTTGGCTGGCCGATTGGGGATTCGTGCAGAGGAGATGGGGTCGTTACATGAGGCTAATATGGCTTGTCCAGGGTATGCAGAACCCGTTACTCCTATCATTGGGAAGCTCAGGCTTCATTTGCAGGGTTATGTGGACACTGAAGAGTTTTTCATCATGCCTCTGGATGGCTGTGATGTTTTGTTGGGGATGCCATGGTGCCACAGAGTACATGCGGTGGTGGATACATATAATAGGAAAATTACTCTGACTCATAGAGGGAAAGAACATGTACTGGATGTAAAACTCAAAGGGGAATCTGTTCCTACTGTATCCGCTTCGGCGATTTCATCAGTAATGAAAAAGCATCTTTCCGCGTACTTGATTTATGTAAAGGATGCACAAGATGATGAGTCTAAGTCTAATTTGTCTATGTTAGATAAGGACAGGACTGATTTCTTATGTGGGTTTCAAGATTGTTTTTCCGAGTCATTGCCAGGAGAACTTCCTCCTGAGAGGCCAGAAGATCATGCCATTGATCTAATTCCCGGTAGTACTCCACCGAATAGACCGCCGCACCGTGTTAGTGCAGCCCAACAGGAAGAGATTATGAGTCAGGTGCAGGAGCTTTTGAATAAAGGGTTGATACAGCCTAGCTCATCACCCTTTTGCTCACCTGTACTCTTAGTGCAGAAGAAGGATGGTTCTTGGCGCATGTGTATTGACTACAGGGCGCTGAACAAGAATACCATCAAGAATCGATTTCCCATACCGAGGATCGATGACATTTTGGACCGCTTACAGGGCTCCACAGTCTTTAGTCGTATTGACTTGAAAAGCGGGTATCATCAGATACGAATTAGACCCGAGGATGTGCATAAGACAGCATTCCGAACCACGTTTGGATTGTATGAGTTCTTGGTTATGCCCTTTGGTTTGACAAATGCACCTGCCACATTTAACAGAATGATGAACAGGATTTTCCGGCCTCATAGAGCGTTTGTGGGCACATTCTTTGATGATATGATTGTGTATTCACAAACTGAGGAAGAGCATAGAAGGCATTTGGCCATTGTGTTTGCAGAACTCAGGAACCATAGGCTGGTTGTTAATGGCAAGAAGAGTGAGTTCTTTTTGCAAGAGATACATTTCTTGGGGCATATTGTGTCTAAGCATGGAGTCCGTATGGATCCAGCGAAGGTGGAAGCAATTCTTAATTGGCCAGATTTGAGGACCGTGCATGATGTACGCAGCTTTCTAGGATTGTGTTCCTATTACAGGCGGTACATACGGTACTTTGCTGAAATTGCTTCGCCTCTTCATGCCTTGACGAAGAAGGCAACTCCGTTTAGATGGGCTGATCGGGAAATTACAGCATTCAAAAAGCTCAAAGAAAAGCTTACTTCGGATCCAGTATTGGTGTTATCGGACCTCCAAAAGGCTTTTGTTGTCCAGTGTGATGCATGCGGAAGCAGCATTGGTGCAGTTCTCATGCAAGAGGGACATGTGATAGCCTATGAGAGTAGAATATTGCAAGATGCCGAGAAGCATTTATAGGTTTATGAGAAAGAGATGTCGGTTGTAATTCACGCTCTTTCTACATGGAAACATTACTTGCTTGGGGCTGATTTCACTGTGTAGACAGATCATCAGACCTTGCGTTATTTCCTCACGCAAACTAAGCTTTCAGAGAAGCATATGCGTTGGGCAAACTTTTTGTCTATGTTTCACTTCCAGATTGTGCATGTGGAAGGCAAAAAAGAATGTGGTGGCAGATGCTTTGTCACGCAAGCCACAGGTCTCTGCAGTTTCACTTGCTTATCATCATGAGCTTGATGAAATGAAAGAGCAGTATGCCCATGATGAGGACTTTGAAAAATTGTATGATCAGATGTCTGAGGGTTAGCGGCATGAGCACTACACTCTCAGAGATGGGTTTTTATTGATGCATGGCAGACTGTGTGTTACCAGGCCATTGCGCCTCAAGGTTATGATTGAAAGTCATGCTCCACCGTATGCAGGTCGTAGAGGTATTGACGCCACGGTAAAAGCAGTGGAGACTTTCTTTTATTGGCCAACCTTGAGAAGAGATGTTGATGCCTTTGTGAGGCAATGCATCGTATGTCAGAAGGTAAAGTTTGACCGTCAAAAGACACCAGGGTTATTACAGCCTTTACCTATTCCAGATAGACCTTGGGAGAGCATTGCCATGGATTTTATATTTGATCTTTCACGGACACAAACGGGCAATGATGGCATTTGGACTACCATATGCAGGTTCAGTAAGCAGGCTCATTTCATTCCCGTGCATAAGACGATCAAAGTGGATCATATGGTGAAGTTGTTCACGGCGAACATCTTCAAGTATCATGGCTTGCCTACGTCTATCATTAGTGACCGTGATCCACGGATGACGAGAGTTTGTTCTGGAGAGGGTTGTTTGACAACATGGGTACAACTCTCAAGTTTTCATCGTCATTTCATCCACAAACAGATGGTCAGTCAGAAGAGGCTAACTCTACAGTGTTGGATCTTCTTAAGTGTTATGTGTCAGAGCACAAGCAACAATGGGAAAAGTATCTTCCTTTGGTGGAGTTTGCATATAACAACACTGTAATACCTCGACAGGCAAGGCGCCTTTTGAGATTGTGGAAGGAGGGAAGAAGGTACCACCCATTTTGCATACAAAGGATAAGATCTTTGAGGCTGATCAGTATGTGGAGAGTATGGATGAAGCTTATCGGAGAGTTAAGTTAGCACTCCAGAAAACTCAGCAGAAGCAAAAGAAAGCCGCAGACCGTCATAGACGTGCTCTAGAGTTTGCATTGGGTGATTGGGTTCTTTTGTGCTTTGAAAAGGCTAGACTTAAGAAGATGAAGGGTAAAGAGCGCTTATTTCCTAAGTTGAGCATGCGTTATTATGGGCCTTTTCAGGTATTGGAAAAGATTGGTGAGGTAGCCTATCGTTTGAAGCTACCAGATCACTGGAGGATTCACAATGCTTTTCACGTGAGTCTCCTTAGACCTTTCCGTGGGGATGTGCCTGAGGATGTATCAGATGAGGCTCAGCCGGAAGTTGAGAAACTTGATGAGGTTCTGATTCCAGAGCAGATACTGGCACATAAGGAAAGAAAAGTACGAGGTAAAGTTTCCCGTCGCTATCTTGTGAAGTTCAAGAACTATTCACCGATGGATGTGAAGTGGATGGAGGAAGGTGACTTAACAGATTCACCTCAAGTTTTGCAGCTTTATCTTGATGCCTTTGAGTTAGAGCCGACACTTGTTGTGGCTCATTCAGGTTCAGCAGAGCATGGGTCTGGAGCATTACCTGATGCTCAAGAGGGGGGTAGCACCTCCACTCCCTTGATACAGACAGGCTCAGATGACATCTAGAGGTCGCTTGGTGCAGTTTTTATCTCACCCGAAGGTACTGATGGCTGACAGTACATCTGTTTATGGGACTTCTATGATATATGTGTACTAGTCACATGGGATTTTGTGGATATGTATGGTTCACAGTGGTATACAACTTGGACTATTACTACGCCATTGGTTTGCAGTGAATGTTGATACATGTGTATGGCTTAGAGAGATTGGGACGCTGATCTTGCCGTATTGTATATTTCACTTTGGATATTTTGCTGTATCACCAGAATGCAATGGAGGATGCTTGCCATTTTTCAAGAGGGGGGTTATGTCATGGCCCTGTGAAAATGGAACAGCACAAGTGTGGGCATGGTGGTTGCTGAGACAAAATATTGAATGATTCACATGGGGGGTGCCCGGACAGAGTTAATGATGTGTGGACATCCCTAGGTGTGAAGGGCGGAACTAGAACATTAAAATTTTAATGTTTTATGAATGGTTGTCCCTAGGCCTTAGTGGCCCCTAGGAAACTTTAATATTTATTGAAGTTGGGGCCCTAGGATTATTATGGGGAGGGGGGACTCCACTTTTGGAGTGCATGCCTCTTTCTCTACACTCTCTTCTTTTTGGGAAAACGTGGAGCATACGTGCAAGAGGAAGCATGGAAAGCAAGAGGGAAGAAGTCGACTGTTGAGGAGAAGCTTTGCTGCTGATTTCTGTGTGCTGGAGCAGTACGTACAGCATCCGTACTGCTGCAGGCAGAGGCGGCGGCTGTGAAACAGGTACAGATTGCAACAGGCGGCTGCAGTTGTAGTATTCAGACAGTACGATGGCTGGTACGATTGTAAGTACAGACCTGTACTTCTGCAGGTACACTGTACGGCCAGAGCAGGGGCTGGACAGACCTGGTACAGGCGGCGTTGACTAACTGTACAGCAGGTACAGTCGGGTATAGCAGGAGCAGGCGCACCAGAATCCTCAGGCGACAGCAGAACTGGCCATACAGTTCTGTACGGACAGGTTCTGACACGTGTGCAGAGGCAGTACGGACTGGTTCTGTGCAGCTTCTATGTGCTGAACAGTCAGGTACAACATTGAAGTGGATGCAGAGAGGAAGGTACAGACAAGTACACTCACACGTGTGGAGCAGGATTGCTGAAGCAAGTGTCTGCAAGTACAGATTGGTACCGTTGCTTCCTCCGGTGCAGATCCACGAGCTGATTTTGGTAAGCTCCGCATCTGTTCATATATCTCTCTTTCTATTGCCTTATGTCTGTTGCAGATTTGAGTTATCTGGCCCCTTGTGAGAGGAGGGGTATGGCAGATTGAAAAGGGTGGAGACAGAGATTGAACAGTGAATGTATGTATGAGCTGAGATGTTGAATCATGTGCTTGAGATATGCCAGATGTATGCTCATGGCAGCCTTGCTTAATGGTCTTGGCTGATCAGAGGGAGGCACAGAGTGTGGATTTGAGACACAGATCTGTGTGTGTGAATCCTCTGTGCTAAGAGGTATTGTGGGCTGTCAAATCTCTTGGCTGATTTTGTTGTACTCAGCCTTTCATACTTTTGAAATGGAATAAAGAAATACCGCAAGGGGCGCCAAGCTTTGGGGCCAACAGGTGTCGCTTTGTTTTCAGATTTGGCACTCTAGCTCCAATCTATTCTGTTTTCATACCTAGACTACAAGTGGACGGGTGACTGCTAGTCCACCGCACTTTGGTTTCTACCAGAGGCCGGTTTCACCAGGTGCATGGTGAAGATAGGACTAGTGAAGGTAATCCCCATATAGACACATGAATTTACTATCTCCACGGTCTGGCTTCTCTATATGGGAAGAGTGTTTGGTTGCCACATGTAACATGCATCGGAATTATGCGTAGATGAAGGATCCTGTCACACAATCTCACACCGCCTTCTTTATCCTGAGTTTCATGAGTCTTTAGCAATCCACTTCATCGCTTGACAATTTAAGAAATGAGAGAGAAAGAGATAGATCCGTACATCTTATTGGGTCCCAAATTACCTATTGAAGGGTCCCCTCCTATTGCTAGGAGTATTTGCTTTTATTACTTTGAAGAGAATGACTGTATGATAGACTTTGGACTGAAAGACCAAGAGTTGGGCTGAGCTGTACCCGGCTGTAGAAGCACCAATGAAGACCAATCTCAATGGCAATGCACTCTTCCAAGGGAATGGAGGAAGGCTGCAATCTGAGGCTGAGAGATGGGCTACTTTGGGACTGTTCTAGGCTGACATTATGCACTATGAATGAATGAACAAGCTGCGTTTACCTCCACCTTGAGGGTTGGAGCAAACGATGTGATGGATGAATGCTGAAAACTGCATGAAGGCTGAAAACAGAAGGATTGAAGTGCCTCCTTCCTTGGCTGAATTCTGGATGATGCGTTTTGATGATGTATGCTCAAGCGATTATATGCGCACGTGTTGATGGACTGAATCGCTTATGTTCTGATGATGAGATGATGAGATAAGATGGTATGTAGCCAATCGATGCTATTTATATGAGTAAGGGTGCTGGTTGACCAGCTATAAAGCTGGCCAACTGTAGCAATTAATGCTACACGACTTGCTTTATGTGATAAATGATGGAATAATGGTAATAATGCTGAAAAAAATGCTAGAAAATATGGAATAATGCTGAATATTATTCTAATGCTTCTGCAATGATGTATATGCATATGGGATGAATGCTATGCAAATGCTGAATGTTTTCTAATGCAAATCCTAAGGTTTCTACCGACTCTACATGCATGAATGATTCTCTCCAAGTTGGGTAAGGGACTTAATTGGCTGACTGATTGACACTCTAAGGCTGAGGAATGACCTACGTAGCTCGTGCTTGACATATCCTAGGCTGAGGATTACAATGGGGTCACAACATACGACAATATCAAATTCTAAAGGGTCCTTCTATTATACAATGAAGCGCTAATGATGAGCCATCTTGTCACCATGCACTACAGTGTAGAATGCATGTGACACCACATGAGATGAGGTGTTTAAGAGCATGATCACTTTCTTTGCAAAAAATCCGAACAGCATCGAGATGTTCTGGTGCTGAATCCAAGATAAGGACTATGTCATTTGCATACAAGAGGATGAGCCAAATGTCTCGGCTAGCTGTGATCTTGCACCTCCCAATCTATCGATAAAATCTGAGATCTTATCCACTTATAGCCCAAAGAATTTCGGAGAGAGCAGGCAGCCCTGTTTGACCCCAATTGTTCACATGACATGTTGCTTGGAGCTCGATTCTGGCCAGTCATTCACTCCCACCCCCACATCATCTATGGTGCAAAATGGAGCTCCTATAGGCGAGCGAATAGCTGTGATCCATGAAGCAACAAAAGACACATTGCTTCTGCGCTTTCGCTTAAAGATGTGGTCTGAGAGAGAGAGAGAGAGAGAGAGAGAGAGAGAGAGAGAGAGAGAGAAATGAAATGTTATATTAACGTCTTCAAAAGGCCAAAGTGACCTATGAGACCAAAGTTACAACCATGTGACATCTGATACACTGTTTGGAAAAGAAAAGAAAGAACTGAAGGTAAGTATCTAGCCCTACCCTACATCAGTAGGGAGCATCTGGAAGCAGCAACTAGAGAGAGAGAGAGAGAGAGAGAGAGAGAAAGAAAGAAAGAAAGAAAGAAAGAAAGAAAGATTTATTAACGTCTTCCAAAAGACCGAACTCGGCCTATGAGACAAATCGGTGTACCTGTATGGGGTATCCTCTGTCATCCCAACAAAATGAAAAAGTACTGAACTAAAAAGCTGAATTTGGGTGTGCAATAAGTACAATGAGTGGTGGAGGGGATGGAGCTCTACTACTAGGAGAATGCAAAGCTATATGCATGAAGTATACAATCATGATATGCAACCTAGCTAGCTCCATCCTGTACCACACTGGGGGTATAAAATGGTATACATCAATGAAGGGGGTGTCCACAGCTCCCTGAAGAACATGCCTGGGTGTGTTTGAAGCGAGCCAGTCGCTCCGCACCCTCTCTGTGAAACTGAGCTCTGATCTCTGCCATCTCTCTCTGGTATAGGCGTGGTGTCCGAAAACCAGGTGTTCTCTGTCTCCTGCGGGCTTTGAGTGTCTCTGCTCTCTGGAGAGTAATTCCCTGCCGTGTAGGGGCTGGGAGTGGGATGGATCTCTGAAAAAATGTAGTAATCTGTGTCTGTCGTCCCCCCTCTGGAGCTGTCTGAGCCTGTAATGATGTCTCTCTGTGGCGCTGTATGTCGAGAATGAATCTCCCCAGTATGCGTTGGTCTGTTGCCTCAAAGATCTGGTGTAGGGAATGTGGCTCTTTGAATAAAATGGGATATCTCTCTCTGATGGTTGTATATGCTTTGCATCTGCATACATAATACTCCTCACTCTCCACCTCCTCTCTGCACAATCTGCATACCCTCTCCTCTCGGGGGATCCGTGCTGCTCTGCCAGTTTCAATCTCCAATCGGTGTGATGAAATTCTAAGCTGACCAATAGCCACTCGGGAGCCGTGTGGTAAAAAGCCCTCCATGTATCCAGGCCTCTCTATAAATCCATCATCAGTGATACTCATGAAGTGATCTCTGTAGTATAGCATCTTCGGTGGAAGAGGTTGTGTAGGCGATATCCATGTCTCTCGTGTATAGAGCTGCGATAGATCCTGTCTCAATACTCTGTTCCTCTCACTATGAGAGAGATGGATATGTGGTGCATCCCTGTCATACTGGAATGGTGGTAGATGATCCATGTCTAGGCCATGCTGTGAGAACCAATGTGTGACCTGTGCATACCATGATCCTCTGTCTCTCCTGCCTCAGCCAGCTGTCTAGATGCCTCAAAAGCTCTGTATGACAATCTGTCGTGTGGCATCTCTCTGAATCTGTCTAGCAGGCATATAGTCTGAAATATGGCCTCTACCATCATAGGAGGCGCAACAAACTCTGCTCGGATAATGTCATGAGGTACTGACGGTTTGTTGCGTATCATGCGTGCCATCATGAGGGCCTGTGGTCTCTCTATCTGTGTCCACCAATGGGTAGCAAGGCCTGGCGCCCATACCGCTGCTCCATACATCAATGCCGGTGTGACTAATGTGTCAAATAGCCACCCCTTCGTCCGGGGCTCCTGAAAATGCGCCTGGTGGCACTCTCTCTCTAGCATAGCCAATGCTGCATATCCCCGTGTCAATCTAGCTCTGGCTGCTGAACCCATGGTGAAGCGTGTGGCTGCTGCAGAGAAGGTAATCCCTAGGTACACGTATGATGTCACCACCTCCACCTGGCGTCCTGCGAGAGTGAATGTCAGCTGACTCCTGCCCTGTCTCAATATATGAAAGACCATAACCTTGGTTTTCCCAAGGTTCACAGTAAGACCCCTCTATGTGCAGAAATCATCGAGTGCATGTAGATGCTGCACTAGACCACCTGGAGACTCAGACACTAATACAATATCATCAGCATAAAGCATAATATGTACTGAGGTACTTGCTAAATGAACTCCATTTCCACCTCCCCGTGTAATGAAGTCAGCCACCTCATCAATGTATAATCCAAATAGCGTGGGGGAAAGTGGGCATCCTTGCTTCACACCAATGGTACATCTGACTCGCCCAAAAACCTGCTCATATAATGCATAGATGCCCCATGTCATATCTGCTGGTATGCCAAGAGACTGCAGGCGCTGAAAGAGCCTCTCTCGTGGTATTGTGTCAAATGCCTTGCGGAAATCCACAAAGCAGCAATAGAGCTTTCTCTTCCTCACTCTGGCCTGATCAATCATACATGTCAAAGTGAATACATGGTCAGTGGTAGAGAAAGCTCTCTTGAAGTCTGCTTGCCCTGATGAGCGTAAACCTGCTCGCTCAGCATATAAGCTAAGCTCTTGCTCCAACACTGCACCATAGAGGCCAGCACGTGGCCAACCATAACCGTCCTGTAGTTGCTCGGATCGAGCATATCCCCTATTTTGTGAATCGGCACAATGGTGTGCATCGTCCACTCCGCAGGTAAACCCTATGCTAGTGCCCTGTTAAACATGTGTGCAAGAAAAGGAGCCAAAGAATCTACTGCATATATGAGATGCTCACCCTGCAGGCCCATATGGTCGGTGACCCGGCCATGCTGTAGGCGGCGAATAGCTTCGTGTACCATCGAGTGGGTAAAGAAGCTAGCTGTGGTAGGTCGAGGCTCCTGTGGCTGAGGTATAGGTGGCTGCTGTGGGGCGTGGTATAGGCCCTCTGCATATGTGTGCCATGTCTGTGGGTATGCAATAGGTGTCGGTGTCCGGGGCTCTCTGAAGTGCCGCCATGAGACAGGGCTATCTCTACTCATGAAGAAATGAAAGATCTCTAGCTCCTGTATCTCTGCGAAGGCCCGCCTTTTGCGGTGAGTAAGTCTCCTCATCTCTCTCCTCGACTCCTGCTCTGTGATGGCTCCCAAGGCTCTCTGTATGCGGAGCCGTGAGTATAGGGCTCTGCACTCGTCATCATACCATCTGTTCTCGGGCATAGTCCTAGATCTCACAGGCTCTCCTGAGTGGACACGATGTGGGAAGCTCTGTAATGCAGCCGTGTGTAGGAGTGATGCCAGCTAAGCGGTAATGGTATCCATAGGTGCCAGGGGATCTAAAACCGGTCTATGGACACATAAAGCGGTAATTCATTCACAAATAACCTGGACTTACTCAAACACACAATCACAGAATCCTCGCTCCCTCGCTCAACAACACATTGGCCCCGAAGTCCGGCGCCCCTTGCGGTATTTCTTTATTGCTAAAGAGTTGGAAAATACAAAGCATGAGTGCAACAGAGCACTCTTCTTGCACCAGCTGAGTTTTACAAATTCTGGGAGATATTTGCCAGCATAACTGAACTAAAACGGTTCCATAACATCTCAGAATGAGTCCCAACTGACAGGCTCACTTCCATAGGCCTCAGACTACCCAATGGAGTCCAAAACATCACAATTCAGCTTGCTGTAATTTTTTGCACAGACCTGTTTTCAGCTCTGTTTTCAGCCCAAATTAACCCTTGTATTGTCCTGGAAGACTTTAGCAAAGTCCTACTACATTCTGGCATCAACCGGGCAACATAACAGCCCAAAAACAGCACCTAAACAGTGCTGAAACAGCGTTGTATTGAAGAGGTTATTACCCTCTTCCGTCCCTGTTTTGGTGTAGGGACTAACTACACCGGTTCCTGTTCAAGGAGGCAACTAGCCTCTGCATATAAGCATGAAATTCACACAACTGCACCTGATTTTATCTGATGAGAGCATTACCATAGTCTGCAAGAGAGAGAGAGAGAGAGAGAGAGAGAGAGAGAGAGAGAGAGAGAGACTGTGGGGAGCAAGCTCAACCCTCAATACATGAGTTGCAGGGCAAGGGAGTGCACCACAATAGCTCTTAACCTGCAACAACCCACCATAATGGCTGCAAATGAGCCTCATTCAGCCCAAAATCCCACGCTTCCCTCTTCCCAGTGTGGAAAATGCACATAAATTTGACACTCGGCACATTTTTAAGCCTTTTCCACATGCAATCTTCCAAGCTAAAAATCTCCTGACTGGTTCACATTCTCACAACAGTCCTTTGCCAGCTTTTGGTCCCCTTGACATTCTGCACTGACGCGAACACTTTTCAATTCCGACACTGCCCAAAATAGCATTTCCCTAGATTTTAGGGATGATGTCATCTGCATTCCTTCTGGTCTCCTGACCATCTTTGACCACTATGGTCACTTCAGAATTTGCTTAGAATTCAAGATACATTCACATTTCGGTGGCGGCCACTTACTAGTGTAAACCGGCCTATGCCCTCATTCAGTGGCCATGTCCTGGACATTGTCATTCATCTTTCAGTGCAGTTCTCAGGCTTAGCCAACCACTGGTCCAAAGTCCCACTGGCTGACCCATTCTGACATTGCAATGGCCCAAGTCCTTCCAAGAGATCCCGGGGGAAAACAACAGCAACCAAAGAGAAAGAAAAGAAAAATATATATTTATAAAGAAATGTAAATAAAGAAAACAACTGCAACAAGTTTCACCTCCTGGTGACATACCCCCCTCTTGAAAGAAGCAAGCGACCTCGATTGCAAGTCCACATGCAAACGGATGACACAAGACGATCACAAGATTCCGCAGGTGATTAGTGTCATCGCATGTATCTCCTGCCAACGGATGACACGGGGCGATGATAGGGATTCCCCATTACCATTTGTGCCATCGCAGGTTCAAGCCTTTCAAATACATGTTTCTGGATGCAACACAGGGCGATAGCATATATCTTATACTATTAGTGTCACAACATGTAAATCATTCATTTGAAGCGTAACAGATACAACTTCAAAGCACTGAAAGTTCATTCATTGATTAAGTCATTGACAACAAATGTCAAAACTATACATTGCCAAACATATAATACAAATGTACAGGTCATTCAGAATTCAGGTTCAAAAAGCAGAAATAATTGGGACAGACTCTCCTTTCAGCTTCACATCCAGAACATGAGTCTTGTCCCTATGTACAATTGTGATTTTCCTGTTGAAAGCATCCAACACTGCATGTTTCCTATGACACCATGGAATGGCCAATAGGACATCACATCCTTCCAAGGGCATGATAAGAAACTCCTCTGTGTCGACATAACTCTGTATGTGCATGCGAAGTTTGCCAAGTATAGAAGTGATAGGAACTGAATGCCCAGGGCATGCCAAATCAGCCTATCCAACTGGTCCCATCTCTTCAGCACGAATTCCCAACTTGGCTGCCAATGCTGGTGAAATAAAGTTGGCTCGAGCACCAGGGTCAAAGAAAATCAGCACTGTAGCACATCTCTGATTTTACCCCATGGCACATGCTCTGCACAATTCTGTCGCATCATCACATGGCTGGTCACCAACCATGTCAGGTATCAATCCTGCACTTGGCATTGTCTTCTTCTTGGGTGGCCCTTGTTTATCCTCCGCATCTTTTGCTGGCTGTTGTGGACATTTTGCAGCCATATGCCCTTTCTGTTCACAGATGAAACATTTCCCAGCTTGCATCAATGCCTCTCTCTCTTCAAATGACTTGCCATACAATGGCCTCTTCTGTCCTTTGTCTTGAACTAACCTGCAAAATTAGATATTATTTAACTATATAAAATGTTTAATACATGCTCACAAAATGGCCAAAAGTTTCTTACAAAATCTCCAAAACATAGTTTTTATATGTTAACATCGATAACTTGCAAACTATGGTCGAATTAATTATCTATGTGAAAAACAACTCAAGGAAAGAAGGAGAAGGAGAAGAAGACAAAAAAGAATAAGAAGGAGAGCGAAGATTAAATCTTTTAGATTTAGTCTTCTTCTTCTTCTTCTTTCATCTTTTATCTCTTCCTCTTCTTTTCTTAGTTTCCTTCTTCTATTAAATCTTTTAGGTTTAAACATTGGTCTTAATGCAATAATCCCTGATTTCTTTGGGCAAACCACAGCAATACTTCTCTATTTGCTCTGACAATGGCACTGTCCTGTAGGAAGTTACTGGCAAGAGTGCATCCCAAAACTTCTTATTATACTCTTCCAAATTTACACAGTTGGCTGCATCAAGTTTGTGCCATGTTGTCATAACATCCACTTCAAAAGTATTTGTAAGCTAGGCAAAAGAGAACTGTGGCTTAAACTGAACCCATGTAGCAGGTGCTTGTCCTTGCATCAACAGTGAGGTCCACCACTGCAATGCATTACCTTTCAAGAAAGTAGCAGCCTTCCGCACCTTAGAAGACTCTGTAAAGTTACCCCTAGTGTATGCTGCATCAAACTGCTGAATAAAAGTCAGCGCTTTCAATTTGTCCTGCATTCCACTGAAAGTCTCAAACTTTACTGCTTGACCTCCTTCTTTGTAATCCTTTTGCACCTTTTCTGCATGAGTCTTTACTGCTCTTTGTCCACTAGGTTGAGAAAATTCAGCCACACTGACAGGTGCTGGGGGCCCCAAAGCTGGACTAAAATAAGCTTGAAATCCGGGCTGCACACCTATATTGGCATAAAGAGGGTTTGCAGCTTCCATAGGCATCATTCTTGGTGACCCTCTTGACATTAGTGCTGGCAAAACTGTGGGCGGCCTAGCCATGTAGCCATGGCTTGGAAAACAGACCCACCACCAAAATAGCCAGGTTGGGAAGCAAGGAATGGAGGAATGGTCGGCATGACCCTTTGCACATTACTGCCCTGGCCATTAAATGCCTGTACCTGTGCCTGGGTAACATGTTGCACTGGATCAGCTAGTGTCACAGGTGCCTGCTCAACATGCTCTACCCTCATTTGCAACTGTTCTTGTGCCCTCTCTACTGCATGCTGGGATGCTTCAACCTGGGAATCCCCTGTACGTGACTGCAAAAATTTCTTCATTCTGGGATTCTTAACTAGCTGCTGAAAGGTTCCAAGCATGCTAAGAAGCTGTGCCTGAAACAAATCCTCCTGTTCCTGTTCTTCCTCTAACAAGGCTGGCTGTACTACTGGCTCCGTCCGAGCAGAGGCTGACACCTGGGCACCTGTCACCTCTATACGCTGTCTGCGAGTAGAAGAGGAACTCTCTTCGGCAGGGAGCTTGCCTTTCCCTTTGTCTGTCATACTGTCAACTGAAAGTTTAAGGGAACCTGTATCCAAAGAAAGAGACCGTACTCTTTCTCACCTGTAATCATTTGTACCTCACTATGTGTGTCTCCTGTTCACCCAATCCAATCCGTGTTCGGGCTCTTGCAGAAAAGAGGACCCTGTCCCGGCAACGGAACCATAAAACCGGTCTATGGACACACAAAGCGGTAATTCATTCACAAATAACCTGGACTTACTCAGACACACAATCACAGAATCCTCGCTCCCTCGCTCAACAACACATTGGCCCCGAAGTCCGGCGCCCCTTGCGGTATTTCTTTATTGTTAAAGAGTTGGAAAATACAAAGCATGAGTGCAACAGAGCACTCTACTTGCACCAGCTGAGTTTTACAAATTCTGGGAGATATTTGCCAGCATAACTGCACTAAAACTGTTCCATAACATCTCAGAATGAGTCCCAACTGACAGGCTCACTTCCATAGGCATCAGACTACCCAATGGAGTCCAAAACATCACAATTCAGCTTGCTGTAATTTTCTGCACAGACCTGTTTTCAGCTCTGTTTTCAGTCCAAATTAACCCTTGTATTGTCCTGGAAGACTTTAGCAAAGTCCTACTACATTCTGGCATCAACCGGGCAACATAACAGCCCAAAAACAGCACCTAAACAGTGCTGAAACAGCGTTGTATTGAAGAGGTTATTACCCTCTTCCGTCCCTGCTTTGGTGTAGGAACTAACTACACCGGTTCCTGTTCAAGGAGGCAACTAGCCTCTGCATATAAGCATGAAATTCACACAACTGCACCTGATTTTATCTGATGAGAGCATTACCATAGTCTGCAAGAGAGAGAGAGAGAGAGAGAGAGAGAGAGAGAGAGAGAGAGACTGTGGGGAGCAAGCTCAACCCTCAATACATGAGTTGCAGGGCAAGGGAGTGCACCACAATAGCTCTTAACCTGCAACAACCCACCATAATGGCTGCAAATGAGCCTCATTCAGCCCAAAATCCCACGCTTCCCTCTTCCCAGTGTGGAAAATGCACATAAATTTGACACTTGGCACATTTTTAAGCCTTTTCCACATGCAATCTTCCAAGCTAAAAATCTCCTGGCTGGTTCACATTCTCACAACAGTCCTTTGCCAGCTTTTGGTCCCCTTGACATTCTGCACAAACTGACGCGAACACTTTTCAATTCCG
Organism: Cibotium barometz; assembly: GCF_041138505.1. Lineage (NCBI taxonomy): Eukaryota > Viridiplantae > Streptophyta > Polypodiopsida > Cyatheales > Cibotiaceae > Cibotium > Cibotium barometz. The sequence goes on along the minus strand of NC_141075.1, from coordinate 24,996,452 downwards.
ACACTGCCCAAAATAGCATTTCCCTAGATTTTAGGGATGATGTCATCTGCATTCCTTCTGGTCTCCTGACCATCTTTGACCACTATGGTCACTTCAGAATTTGCTTAGAATTCAAGATACATTCACATTTCGGTGGCGGCCACTTACTAGTGTAAACCGGCCTATGCCCTCATTCAGTGGCCATGTCCTGGACATTGTCATTCATCTTTCAGTGCAGTTCTTAGGTTTAGCCAACCACTGGTCCAAAGTCCCACTGGCTGACCCATTCTGACATTGCAATGGCCCAAGCCCTTCCAAGAGATCCCGGGGGAAAACAACAGCAACCAAAGAGAAAGAAAAGAAAAATATATATTTATAAAGAAATGTAAATAAAGAAAACAACTGCAAAAAGTTTCACCTCCTGGTGATAGGATCCATGAGTAGGAGCCCATCCTCTACTTTGCCAGTGTATATGTTTGCCATGTCATGTGTGAAGTAGATGGTAGTGTGTGGCGTCGGTATGTGGGAGGCTGGTGATACTGGTGATCTGGCTAGTGAAAATGCCAAGTATGTATGATCTGCCCCAATAGGACGAGGTGGAATGGAGAATGAGGTGACAAGGTGTGATGCCTCCAAAGACCCCATAATGTAGTCTACCACCGTGCCTCCGATCCGTGTATGACCCCCATGTGGGAAGCATGTCAGCCCTCCTGATCCCGGCCACTGTAGTATCCCGTTATAAATAACGAGACGATGCCTGGCTCCCAACTCTAGTAAGTGGTCCCCATAATGTCCTCTGTCTGGTCCAGTGTCCTCTGATGCCCGACTAGCCCCTATCTCCTCTGGATCCATAGGGTGGAGGATCTCCATGTCATCATAGTCATACACCTCACACTGTCTGCTCTGTGTGTGGGCATTGAAGTCACCTGTAAGAAATACTTCCCCTAGTGTAGAATAATGCATAATCTCTTCTGACAGACATGTGTATGGCGAGGCTCCTGTCTCCTCCTCCTGTGGCATGTCCTCTGTAATGACATAGGAGGATCCTGATGGGGAAAAGTAACATAGAGCTATGTATATAACCCTGTCTTGCGAGAGCTGTAAGCTGATCCACATGTATCTGGCCTCTGGATCCTGTGCTACCACTCTCAGTCTCCCCTGTAGCGCTCGTCTGAATAGAACTGTTACTCCTCCCGACCCTCTCGAGGTACCCTGGCGTGTGGTCCTCCTGTATGCGCTCGAGGTAGTCCTCTCTCTGGGCTCTGATGTGTCTCTGTCAGAAATATGATGTCTCTCCCCACCGTAACATACTCCAGTCGTCCAGGCTGCATCCATAGTGAACCATTACAGTTCCATACTGCCATGTGTATCTCTGTCAGTGGCCTGGTCTGTGTCCCATAGGCCCCAAACCGCTAATCCATGGGCCGGCCATCAATGATGACCCGACCATCTCGATAGAAGGCCTTCTTGCCCCTCGCGTGTAAGACTCGTGGCATGCAAGCTCTCCTATGCTCAAGCTGCATCCTCGTGAGATCATCATCCAAGAAAATAGGAGCTCCTTCTAAACCCCGTAGTATGACCCTCTTCCTCATGAAGGTGACCCTCTCCGTCTCTCCTGCAAACTGTAGGATGAGGGCTCGCTTGCGTGTTGAGTCTTTCCCGGCTCTCCATGCTTTGGTGAAGGGGAGAGGGTGCTCTTCCTTATAGCCGAGCTTCATGCATAGAAGTCCATCTTTCTCGGGAGTGGAGTCGGGTGTCTCGGCTATACCTGTGACTCGAATGTTGAGGCGGCGGTTATGCCTCATCTTCTCCTCCTCAATGGTGGTGTGAATGATTTGGTGTTCTTCCCTTTGAGTCTCCTCCCTCACTTCTTTACGGATGTTCTTCTTCACCACCTCAACCCATCCTGACTGCTTGGCTTCGAGTTTTCCCTCCATGTCCTTTGTGATCTCCTTGGAGATCTCTTCTTTGATGGCCGTGAGAGTGTTGTCATTGATCTCCCCTTCTTCCTTCTCAGTATTCTTGATGGCTACCATTTCCACTTTCAATGCACTCACCTCCTCCTTGAGTGCCGTGTTCTCTTGTTCAAGGTTCGTGACCCTTGCTTCGAGAGCCATGATGTGCTGGTGTAGTTTGTTCTCCACCTCATTGAGGTTGGAATCGGATGTCTTCTTGTTCTCCTTGATTAGTGCCTTCATTGCCGTCTCGAGGGCCTTGAGTTTCTCTTGGAGACTCGGGGCCATTCCATCAGATCACTCTGCAGTCCTTCCCACAGGCAGGGAGGAGAGAGAGAGAGAGGGAGAGTTATGTTGCTGCCTTGGGGGCCTGAGCAAGGCTGGGTGGAGAAACGGGAGCAGCCAGCGCAGCGAACGCAGTGGGCGGCGAACAGAGCGCAGCGAACAGCAACGGCAGCCAGCGCAGCGAACAACAAACAGCGAACAGAGCGCAGTGAACAGCAACGGCAGCTAGCGCAGCGAACAGCAAACAACGAACGCAGTGGGCGGCGAAGAGAGAGAGAGAGAGAGGGCGGAGAGTGAAGCGACGGGCAAGCAGCGAACAGTGAAGCGACGGGCCCAGGGCAGAGGAGAGAGGCGAACAGTGAGAGAGACGCGCACAGGTTCGAAATGGGGCAGGAGGCGCCGAACAGTGAGGCGGAGGGGGAAGCGACGGGCACAGGGAAGAGGAGGAGGAGGAGAAGAGAGAGAGAGAGAGAGAGAGAGAGAGAGAGAGAGAGAGAGAGTTCTATTAATGTCTACAGAAGTCCAAGGGGTCTATGAGACCAAAAGTGACCAAAAGTCCAAGGGGTCTATGAGACCAAAAGTGCTAGAATGTGTCCATGATTGATTGAATCATGGAAAAACCATAATTAAAAAAACCCAACTAGAGCTGAAAAGAAAAAGTGGTACAATGTTGCAATGATACAATGTGAGGAGATCAAAGTGGGTTCTCGACATCTATGACGAGAGAGAAAGAAAGATATATTAACGTCTATAAGAGGCCAAAGTGGCCTATGAGACAAAAGTACCAATACATCCAAAACTCAAGGAAACTAATTGTGTCCCGAGTAGAAAATGAAAAGCATAAACTGAAAAACAACTAGCTATAACATGTGGCCAAAGAGGAACTAGTGGCCTGATACAACTGCCTGAAAATGGCATATCTAATAAAATGCTCTACATAGCTCTCCAGCTCTGTCCAGAGTGACTCCTCGAGGTGGTTGTGTGGGCCCAGTCCACGCGGGGTCAGCGGTGTGCGGGGTTGCTGCTTCTCTGTAGAAGTCGGTAAGGGTACGTTGGCTTGTGTCTCAGATGTGTCTCCCTTGTCTGGAGCGTGGGATGTGGTCTCGGTGTCTGCGCAGCTCGAGGAGAAAAAGCCCAAGGCAACGCTGGTCTGAGTAGTCCATCACTGTGGACAATGGCCCAAATCCATCTCGGAAGAGGTAATGAAAGCGCCCTCGGATCTTGTAGTACACTGGGCACCGACATATGTAGTGCTCCTCAGTCGCTGGCTCCAGCTGATAGAGCTGGCGAATCCGATCCTCAGGGGCAAGGGAGACAGCCCCATATTGACCGGTCTCTATTCTCAATTGATGTGAAGACGTGCGGATTTGGCCAATAGCACATTTGACTCCATGAGAGAGGTGAATGTCCATGTACCTTGGGCGGACAACAAAACCATCAGGGGATAAGTGGAGAAGATGCTCTTGGTAGAAAGCCATCTTCGTCCCTAGTGGCTCAGCCGGTGTGATCCATGTGCGTGCTATGTGTAGCTGAATGATCTCCATCGTGATGGTCTTGTTGAGCTCACTCCGGCTAAACTCCAGGAAGGGGGAGTCCAGGCTATATTGTAAAGGTGGTCCATATGCATACCATGTAGCTGTAACAATGTGCTAGTCTGGGCATACTAGCACTCCGTGTCGCCAAAATCCTAATCGCTTCCAGCGTGGAAAAGAAAGAAGCAATGCGGTCAATGAGGTGATAGCTCAAGCGGTAGAGATGTTTGACTAGGACTAGGAGGTCGTGGGTTCAAAACCCACACGGTGCTTCCTCGGCAGCATCGCCTATGGGCGGTGAAAAAATGGTAATTACGGGAGGAGCTTGGGCCCAAGGGCAGTCGAGGGAAAAAAAAAAAGAAGGAAAGAAGGGGGGGTTACGGGCCCCAAAAGTCATATATGTGCTGTTAAATATATGTTGCCCTAATAAGCAGCTCATAGATGCTATAAAACATGCTTAAATCATGATTCAAATATCATACATGCAATTTGCAACATCAAGTGGATAGGGCATGGGCAGGTATGAAACATGTTTCATACCTGTAAAATGTTTACTAAACGATTAGTATGTTTCAAACTGTACGAAATGTGTTTACTAAACGATTAGTACGTTTCAAACTGTACGACATGTGTTTCATAACTTACGATGTTGAGGTCGTCGACGGATGCTTGCCTTCTCAAGAGAGATGCACTTTGTTGAGTGTCATGTGCATCCCGCACTTGGATGCCACGTGGACATATTTGTACAAGCAAGTGCAGGACCTAGAGTGGAAATTGGTCCCTTGTGAGCCCCAGTCCAGGACGAGTCAGTCAGGGTTCCACTCTAAGCGATCATCTACAAGCCGAAGGTTTACAGCCAAGAGAAAATCTATTGATTTGAGTCTTTTTCTCATCATTTAATAAAGCAAATATACCATTCTTGGTGGGGGCCTTGTAGAGGGTATTTGGGACCCAATCGGGTGTACTGTGCCTTATTCTCTCTCTCTCTCTCTCTCTCTCTCTCTCTCACACACACACACACACACACACACACACACACTCTTACTTCTGCTACATTGTGCAAATCATCAGGAACCAAGGTGCTGAATATTCGTCATCCCCTGTCTGTAAGCTTCCACATGTTATAGTGGTATCAAAGCTTTGCCTTTTGGTAGAGAGATTCAACCAAGAAAAAAGAACGCTGGACAAATAATCATGACTTTTGTTTACTTTAATGTTGTGCTTATGCTTTTGCATGCCCCACTATATGAGGCCATGGTAGCTTTGAAATGCATTTCAGACCGTACGAAACGGACTGAAACGTTTTGGTAACGTTTCGTTTATTGAAACACGTTTTTTGTCAAAAAAAATCCCCCCAAAATTCATCTTAACGTTGCGTCAATTTTTGGTTTTGCGGCTCACGTTTCGAGGTGCTCCTTTTGCTTTTGTGTGCATCTGTCCCAACTCTTGTTGTTGTGTACGGTGTATCCTGTACTGGCCGATCGTGAAGTTGTCGGGTCACGGGTGAAAGTGCCAAGGTAAGCCTATCTTGAGTTCGGGTGTTTTTATCTTCTTTTTGCATATGCTTCTGTACTATATAGGTTGCTGTAGCTTGTTGCCTGCAGCCTTTTGTCCTTTTTTTTTGGCATATGCTTCTATAGGTTGCACTGTGGAGCCTGTCCTTTTTTTTTTTTGATATCACAAAGTGTAAGGAGATCCCCAACATCCCTCAGGAGGAGAGAGAGATCTATTCCATGTCCATTTCAAATAAGGCGTTTCTGAAACTCTTGGTAACTATGGTCTAGGCCCTAGTTGCTTGTTGCTTGGGCATCACTGTTGGTTGCTGACAGTGCCTTGTTGGTTGGCGATAGGGTGACAAGCCCCTCATGCTAATGATGATAATGTGCTGCTGCTACCGATGATGATGGTGCTAATGATGATGACACTGTTGATGCTGAGGATACGGCTGATACTGATGTTAACGCTGATGGTAATGATGTCCTAAACGCTGACTATCTGCTATACTAATCAAGGATTAAGATTGTTCATGATGGAGATTATCCATGGCACGAGTGTGCATGTGATTCCCCTCTTGCTAGACTTGATGACGGGGTGGACACTGTCATCCTTCCTCACTTGACTACTGAATGTGACCTTCTACTTTAACCGACTTTGACTTTAAGTGATATTTTTGTGTGAACACCTTTGCTCTTGGTCTCCACTTCCAAGTCTTGTTGAAGAATTGAGCATCTGTTCCACTGCTGTCCCCATGCCTGCTTTTCCGTTACCCTTAACACAGCGGTGGGTCATGTGCGGGAATTGATCATGCCTGTTGCTAGGCCTTTGGAACTGATATGAGAGCTTACTGATGTACTAGTTATGTGTACATACCCTCAAGGAATGCTTCCTCTAGCTTCGCTTGTAGAGCAGACCACTCCATTTGCTACCCTGTTGCATTCTTCTGTTGGAACTGTGCATCTTCCTTGGGACTATGCCTAGTGGGATGAGCTTGAATGCTTTGATACCAATGTTGCATGCACGAAAGACTTTGGTGTACTGATCCATAGCCTTAAGCTTGATTAAGAACATGATGTTGATTAAACATGATTAAGACAGAGGAGAGAGAAGAAGAGAGAGAGATTGGTGTCAAGGTTTTCTTGTATTTATTGTGTACAAAAAGGTGGCTTAATGAATGTATATGGTCAGGCCCTTGGTCAGCCCCAAAGGGGTGACCTTTGGCCCCTTTACATGATATTTACTGACTTACATGCTAGATGAATGATGAAAAATGACTTGCCTTTTGCTGAGTAATGACTAATGACTGATGCTTATATATGATGTTGAGGACTAGGTCGGCCAACTGCCCTTGTAGTCGGCCAGAATGCTGGACAAATAATCACGACTTTTCTTTACTTTAATGCTGCACTTATATGCTTTTGCATGTCCCACTATATGACCATTGCCTAGGCCCTAGCTGCCTATTACTTGGGCATCACTGCTGGTTGTCAACAGGGTGCCAAGCCCCTCATGCTAATGATGATGATGTGCTGCTACTGTTGATGATGATGATGATGGTGCTAATGATGATGATATTGTTGATGCTGAGGATGTTGCTAATACTGATGCTAACATTGATGGTAATGATGTCCTAAATGCTGACTATTTGCTATATCAATCATGGATTAAGATTGTCCATGCTAGAGATTAGCCATGGCATGGGCATGCACGTGACATCCCCTCATGCTAAACTTGATGACGGGGTGGACACTCTGTCATCCTTCTTCCTTGGACTTCTGACTCTGACCTTCTACTTTAGCTGATATTTTTGTTTGAACACCTCACTCTTGATCTCCACTTCCAAGTCTTGCTGAAGAACTGAGCATCTATTCCATTGCTGTCCCCATGCCTGCTTTTGCCTTACCCTTAACATAGCGGTGGGTCACCTGCTGCCGGAACTAATCATATGCTTGTTGCTAGGCCTTTGGAACTGATTTGAGAGCTTAGTGATGTATTGGTTCTGCATATATACCCTCAGGGAATGCTTCCTCTAGCTTCACCTGTTGCAGACCATTCCATCTGCCACCCTATTGCATTCTTCTGCTAGAACTGTGCATCTTCCTTGGGACTATGCTTAATGGGCTGAGCCTGAATGCTCTGATACCAATGTTGCATGTGTAGAAGCCTTAGCTGTACTGATCCACCGACCTAAGCCTGATTAAGAACATGATTAAGACAGAGGAGAGAGGAGGAGAGAGAGAGATTGGTGTCAGGGTTTTCTTGTATTTATATTGTACAAAAAGATGGCTTAATGAATGTACATGGTGAGGCCCTTGGTCAGCCCCAAAGAGGTGACCTCTTGCCCCTCCCCTTTACATCATATCTACTAACTTATATGCTAGATGAATGATGAAAAATTAATGACTGATGCTTATATGTGATGTTGAGGACCAAGTCGGCCAGCTACCTCTGCTGTCGGCCAGAATGTTGGACAAATAATCATGATTTTTCTTTACTTTAACGCTGTGCTTATGCTTTTGGATGTCCCACTGTATGACCATTGCCCAGGCCCTAGCTGCTTGTTGCTTGGGCATCACTGCTGGCTGGCCACAGTGCCCTGCCGGCTGCTGACAAGATGCCAAGCCCCTCATGCTAATGATTCGCTGCTGCTGCTGCTGGCTGCTGCTGATGATGATGATGATGTTGGTGCTAATGATGATGGCACTGTTGATGCTGAGGATGCTGCTGATATTGACGCTAACACTGATGGTAATGATGTCCTAAATGTTGACTATTTGCTATACTAATCAGGGATTAAGATTGTTCATGCTGGAGATTAGCAATGGCACAAGCGTAGACGTTGATTGTGACTAACACACTTTTTGGATTACTCGAAATGTGTCAAAGGCCTTAGTAACCATTAAGTGTGAACCTGGGATACCTAACTTTCCAGTTATAAGCCATCTACAGGCTAAAAGAGAGTTTCGGAAAGGTGCACAGTGTGCGGTGATCTTCGTTCAGACCACCCAGACCGTGAGTTTGCGAGTTGGTCCCAACCCCATAATGGGTGGTATGATGGAGGGTGCAAAGCCACCAAGGTTCGCCTCTTACACGAGAGGGAACATGGGCTGATTTTAGCACTTGAGATGCAACTTGTCTTCCATAGACTCACTCGTCGAAAGATGTGTACATTTCTCACTAGACAAGAACGTGAGTTATACCAACTCTTTTTGAGCAAGGATAATTGAAAAGCTTGGCACAATCTTGAGAAAAAAAGAACCCCTACACCTATAACAGACCATAGCCTCTGGGAAGCCTATGCACAAGAGTCGTATGACGTGCCTTATACCACAAATGTCACACCTCTATCGGACTACATCTTACGTCTTCAATGCTCTCAATATCACCAAGGCTCCTAAAAAGTTGCAGAATGGGAGAGCAAAAGATCACGAGCATCTTTGCATGGAACACATTGAACACGGCACCCCGTATTGGCTCCCATTCGTGCAAATCTTTTTACCTGAGCACTTTGTGAAGGCTTCCCCCCCTCTTGGACCACCAACACCATCATCCCTATCCACAAAGAAGGAGAACCAGACTGAGGTAACTATAGGACTACCATGATTGGCTGCACAATGGCCGAGATCTATGGAGTAGTACTAGTGGACATGACGATCAGCTCTATGGCAAAGAGGATGGGACACAGAGCATCAGGCCAGGCAGGCTTCAAGAGAAACATCTCCATGCTAGATCATATATTTTTACATTACAAGCTATCATAGAGGTGGCGAGGTCACAAAAGAGATGTGTGTATTGTTGCTTTGTGGATTTTCGCAAGGTTGTCCCCCGATCTTGCTTGATAGGACACGTGTAGGAGCTTCACCTACCATGGAATGATGATACTTTATGAGGCTGTACTGGGCCGAGTACGGGCAGTGAGTGGCCTCTTGGGATACATATGTAGGACTATCGGGGTCAAGTAGGGTTGCACACTCTCACCTACACTCTTGGGTCTATACAATAATGAGATTGCAGTATTTGTGGATAGTTTCGGAGGTGGAGGCTCGCCATTTGCCTAGACGGTAGTGCCCGTATTGTCTTATTCTGGCGACATTTTCTTGATCTCAAATTCAGTCGAGGGTTTGGAGATACACTTGGATGCGCATTGGACAGATTTTGCAGGGAGAGACCCTACGATCAATTTGGTCCAAATTGTTAGCCATCATCTCCTTGTGTTGCTGGCTTCCTGTTTGGTGTCCTCTTTTAGCCTCTAGGGCTGACCATGTTAGCTGTAGGGGCTGGTCACCCTTCACATATGTTTTCCCATATTATTCCCCTTTTATGGAGTCTTGGGCTTTTTTCCCTTGTCGTGGAGGACTTTTTTCCCTAGTCGGCTACCGTCATACGGGCATATATATAGCTGGCTTGCCTCCCTCATTCTTCACTGCTTGCTTAGCATTGTTTGTTGCAGTCCCTCACATACCAGGTTTTCTCCCCTCTTTCTCGGGACATGTATTCCTTTTGATGATGATATTGAGAGCAGGTTCTCACCTGTGTTTCCTCTCCATCTCTCTCTCTCTCTTGCCTGTGTTTCCACTCTCCCTTCTTCCGTTGCACATTCTATCATGGTATCAGAGCGTCGGTGATCTACAATGTTGGATGCTCCCTCCTGTCCTTTCTGTGTTTTTGCGTTTTTAGCAAGATGGACAGATCTACGTTTTTTTCTCAGAGTTGCTGCTGGTCGCTTGCCTCTTCCATGCGTCTTCTCCATTGCAGCTATTGGTCATCTTTTACATGTTTTGATCCCTGAGATTCACATGTTTTCTGCTCTGTTTTCAGGGTAGGAGCACCTAGAGTGCTACGTTTTTCTACAGGTGGTTGTCTACAGCAGTTTTGCAGCACGTCTTTAGTATTCAGCAGCATATACTCCTCCTATAGTGCTGGCCGCCTAATCTGTGCAGGACAGCAGCAACCTACATGCTGCGTTTTTTCTCCTACAGGTTTTCTGATACCGATTTGCTGATTTGAGGCTTGGGTGTACCTATTTCTTATGTGTTTCCAGAATTTGCCTTTTCTATTGCCCGAATACCTTTGCTTTTTTTAGATTTGCAGCCATGGTTGTTGTGTTTTTCTGGACTGATTTCTGCTGGTACCTCTACCTTCACTTGGGCTTCATCCGTTGGACTTGAAGTTACTTTCTCTTCAGCGTTTTTCCTCATAGGAGGTGTGGACACTGGTTGGCCTGAATTTTCAGGTTTGTAGCTCTTGTTTGGCTGCATTTTCTTCTCCAGTGGACACAGATCACTTGCAGAGGGGGTTTTGTGTGGATTGTGGCTTTGGAGGCACTTTGGTACTTGAGGAGGATATTGAATTTCTGATTTCAGTTAGCGTTTTGCTGATTTTGGAGCATCTATACTTGTGTTTTGTTCCTTGCCTTCCCAGTTTCCCGGTTTCTTCATGTTCCTTGCCCCATTGCAGTTTATATTCTTGCTTCCCTTCCTCATTATGAGGAGTCTACCTCTGCCTCTCTTTGTGATGCTTATGAGGATGCCCCTCCCCTTGCCAATTCTACAAGTTTGTTTTTTTGGAGGATGGTTTTTTTGGACCCGGTGGGATGCTTTGGATCTATGGTTGCTAACCGTGCGTGGGGCACAGTGGTACTTTCAGAGTTTTTGGGATTTGGATCAGAATCAGGTTGGGCTTGTATCAGTCCAACGACATCTTTTTTCAGAGGGGGATGTGGAGTCCTTTCATCTTGCGATGCCCACCGCAATGGAGCGTACTTGTACAATGTACAACATTGGACAACTCATGGTATGGAGTTTGAGCAGATGGACCCCATCTTTTCTACAAAGTCTTTACATCTTGCGATGCCAATCTTTTCAGAGGATGCTTTTGTACAGCATTTGGCTACTCTTGGTATAGAGTTGGAGGAGATTGACTATATTTCTTTTGAGGGTTCCAATGAGGAGCAACTTGCTTCTCCTAGGATTGATTATATACAGGATCTGATCTTGGTTGGTTATGAGGTTTTTCATACCTTCTCTAGGCTGGATACACGACATTCTACTTCGGAGAGTGTTCTTACACTTGGGTTTGGACCCATTATTCGGAATAGCACGTTGCAACCTACATGGTTGTTTTCTTCCAAAGGAGCGGTGTACCTGGCAGCTTGTTTTGTTGCTTTTGTAGCTGAGTTGCTCAGGAGATTGCTTGTGGAGCTTTCTTGGTACGTGCTTGTGTAGTCTTTCATCTTTGATCAAGGACGACGTCTCTGGCTTCTTGGAGTTCTCTTAGCATCCGGTGCTGAGAGGGGGTGTGACATCATCTCCTTGTTGTTGGCTTCCTATTTGGTGTCCTATTTTAGCCTCTAGGACTGACCATGTTAGCTATAGGGGCTGGTCACCCCCTCACATATGTTTCCCATATTATTCCCCATTTTATGGAGTCTTGGGCTTTTTTCCCTAGTCGTGGAGGACTTTTACTCTATTCGGCTGTCTTCATATGGGCATATATATAGCTGACTTGCCTCCCTTATTCTTCACTGCTTGCTTAGCATTGTTTGCTGCAGTCCCTCACATCTCCCCTCTTGCTCGGGACATGTATTCCTTTTGATGATGATATTGAAATTTGAGAGCAGGTTCTCATCTGTGTTTCCTCTCCATCTCTCTCTCTCTCTCTCACTCTCTCTCCTGTGTTTCCACTCTCCCTTCTTCCGCTGCACATTCTATCCAAAACGAAGGTTACGGTCTTCAACACATCTTTTGGTCACCTCACGATTATCTCTCTTATATAGAGAGGTCCAAGTGAAGATTGTGCTGAAGTATGTATACCTTGGAGTCACTTTCTTGAGGTCTTCCGTGGACGTTAATATAACTTTCTTTCTTTCTTTCTCCTTCTTTGGCTTTAGGGCATGAGTATGGCTTTTTGCATGTACTGTCATCAATGTGGCTATAGTCCTAGCCTTCAACCTTAACTACCTGTTTCTATATTTTTTTTCCCAACCTTGCTACGCTTTACCATCCTTTTTTAGTCCACTTGCTCCTATTACCCTTTCACGCTTGCTTGGGGCTGTGTTTCATGATTGCCTCTATGATAACTTTGTGAGTGTACATTTGAAGAATCCATTCAGCAGTAATTAGTTGCAGTTGTGACATATAAAAAAAAGTTTTGCTATGTAAATGATTTCTATTCACTGTCACGAGTTGCATCCACCTTTTGCATCTTGGTTCATTTGCAAGCTTGTTTTTCCTGGTTGGTTGGTTTTTACATTGGTGTTTTTTTAAATAGTGAAGCAACACTGTGGCCTTTTCCAGATTCAGATACAACATCACTATCAATTGGTGGGTCTTACCATCCTCTGGGTAGCGTTTCCACTGGATGCATCTCAACTGTAAGGTTTGTATCTGCTTCACAGTGGAGCTTGCTATGGAGGTCTCCTTGGACACATGCTACTTTGGCTCGATCATTCACCTCTGCTACTCTGGTACCAGTTTTTATTTATGCTTGCTGTTCTTAGATTGACCTGTCTTTCCCTTCATCATTATGGCTGTCTTCATTTTGGGAGGCTTCAACTCAAATAGGAGTATTTTTATCCAATGTGCTATCTATAAGCTCGTGTTCCTTTCCATTTGAAAGGTGTGGAGGTTGGTAATGCTCAAAATTCGTTTGTTTGAGAGAGTGGTGTAATGCCTTAGCCAATTCATATTAAAAGGTGCAATGAGCCTGCCATTGACAAAAACAAGACCAATGGACTTGATGCCTGTGTGAATCACAACTCTTGGTTGTCCTTGTAAGAGGAAATGCTTACAATCCAACACTCTGAAAATCCTGTCTGTATCAAAGTCCGTTTTCTCTGGAAAACGAGCGTACAGTCTTGGAATTGATGCTGGAAGAACAAGAGAAGAGATTTTGTACACCATGCAGCTGTTGCTCAGCTTACGCACACATCAGACAAAAGTATCTACAGGTTTAGGAGTGGTTTCTCACTGTACATGATATACTTAGCAACCAGCAACATGTATCGCTCCTGCTCTCTGAATGCTTGGAGCTTCTCAGCATCAATGGTCTGAAGAAAGAGGCTAACCTCAAGGAGGCCTTGGTCCAGCCTCTGTGCTCTGATACCATCTTTGACTAGGTAGTGTAACCAAGCAATCAAAAGGGTTGCTTTTTCTACTCAGATTGAAGATGCTTCTGCCATCACTGTATATCATTTACCCTGCTCACTAACTAACTAGCATGAGACTACTTATACAACCTGCCACCTATAGCAGTCCTGTTCAAAAAATAAAAAGTGAACAATATTGACTGCTTAAAACTTGGTTCAGATATCACTCGTGCCTTGCAAGAAATCTCAGACACGGCATGCATGATTTGTCCACTAGCTACATTGTGATTTACCTGATCTCTAGGCAGGAAATAGGGCCGTGATCATCACCAAGTGGGTTATAAAATTTAGGGACAATCGTCATCAAACTTTTCCACAACATATATTATGATATATAGAGTGATTTTAAGTGTTTTGCTATAATCATACCAAGCAGCCAAGGTGAGTTATATTTGAATTTCAAGAACATATTAAAAAAAGGGTTTCTATCATCTTTTGGTTTGAGCACATATAACTTTTCCAAAGATCCATGCAGAACAGAAAACTGGAAAGCAGAGTTTTGGATGAGGCCGAACATGATGACGATGATGCTGGCGAGGGTTCATCACCCGAAGATGGGTATGAAATTGAAGATGAGCAACACTTAGAAGATGATGAAGATGAAGATGAAGGTGAAGGTGAAGATGAAGATGAAGATGAAGGTGAAGATGAAGAGGAGGAGATGAAAGGGGCAGAGATAGTGAAAAAGAAAATTCAAACGAAATCTACTAAGCCAAAACCTTCAGAACAGCAAGGACGCATCTTAAACGAAGACATCACAGCACAGACTATTCGTCTTGTGATTGATGATAAAGGTGGGCTAATCACCTTCACTGCTGCATGAAGTAATCAATGATGTTCAGTAGCTTATTATTTGTGCTTTCCTTTTCTAGATTTATGGTCACTGCCGAGCTTTTGCAAAGCGTGAAAATTAGTGTAATTCCATTAAGGGCAAGATATATTTTGTCCAAGCATAAATGCTTGCTGGATTACTTCGCGTTCTCTTTTTCTACAAACCTTTTTGAAATGAGAAGTTTAACTTTTCAGTGTGGTAAATGGGCTTTTGCAGATCACAGAGTTGTCTCAAGGGAAGAAGCATTGAGCTATGCCAAGGAGCATAACTTGGATCTTGTCCAGGTGAGAATATTAGGCCCCTTTTCAACCTGGATGCAGCATCCCATCAATCTTTCGGGAGCTACTGCAAGCAGTTTCCTCTTCCAGCTTACACTTAATTTCTGTTTTCATGTTATATTAGTGAAGAGCTGACTGCACATCCCTTTCCCTGGCCCCCAATTTCTCCCTCGTCCTCTTGCTAGAGGCTACCTTAGTATCTAGCATTCTGTAAGCACCATAGCAACAGTTTGGAAATTGTTAAGCACATGTATGTGTGTGCACGTGTAATGTCTGTACTGACATACATACTTACGTAATATGCATACGTATGTGTACATACACATCTAATTATATACGTTCTCATATATGCATGTTCACTTATATACATCATATATATATGTGTGTGTGTATGTGTTGGCATTGCCCACACATTGCAGCCAGCCTCTGTGCCCATGGCTGTCCTTATTCCACGAAAGATATTATCATGGTACTTTTCCGAGCCAGTACATGGTAATGCACATTCAACGTATTTACCCTACCATGCATTTTAGGGTTGCATTTTCAATAGCCTTAAAGCCTTTCTATATCAGTGTTTGTTTTCCATAATAGTTCCATTGCTGATGACATGAATGTGTCGAGCGATTTTTTGTCCCAATTCAGCAACGACAAGAAAAACTGTATATAAGCCATTATGATGGATTGTACCATTCGCAGCCTGTCACGCAAAGGCCATGTAGACAATTGCATGTAATCAACCTTTTGTTTGACTTCTCTTTACACCCATGCAACTGCTTCTTTGAAATATATGTTCCAACCCAAAGTATATCCCAAATGCCTAGTGATTTGGCATGGGGGTATCAATTGGTCAGAGTATACTATGCCAATCTGCTTGTTTTAGTGGTAGCGACTTCGACTTTCTAAAGTTGATTTTCAGCCCCACGACTGTCTCAAACAATTACAAAACATCCATAATCATTGCCAAATCCCTTGGAGTATTTGCTGGGAAGAAAAAAGAGTCATCAGCCTATGCCTTTGCAACCATTGATGACCTGTTTGGCTGTACGAGTCCATGTAATTCTTCTTCCCGAGTAAGAATATCCATATACATGAGCAAAGGATGAGTGGCAATTGCATACAACATGGCGCTTAGTTGGCAGCCTTGCCTAACCGATCTTCCCAAAGTCTGGGGTGATGATAATCCTTTCCCAATGATACATCTAGTTGTGCTGCCTACATACAACCAATAGATGACTTTTGTCATTTTCAAACCAAACCCGAGATGTTTCATGGTGGCAGCAATAAAGTCTCAGTGTAGTGTATCAAATGCTTTGGCAATGTCCACTTGCAGTTGCAACAACTCCTGACCAATATATTTGGCATACTTCATTCCCACACAAGCATTACATATGCTGTTTGTTATTTGTCATCTAGGAATGAACCCATATTGGGCAGGATGCAACCCTTTGTTAAGTACATTGGCTATTCTATGGAGATCATCTTTGTCACCATTTTATATAGCACTGGCATTAAAGTGATATACATACATCCTTTTTCGGAGCTAATTTCACAAGGCCCTCTTGACAGGAAGCAAGCATCGCTCCTTGTAACCATGCAACATTTATCATTGCCAATAGAATGTCTTTCAATTCCTCTCGAAAATTTTGAAAGAATTCCACAACCAATCCATCCCATCCTGTTGACTTCCACTTACCCAATCGCGCCCGCGCACACACACATGTACATTATATATATATATATATATATATATATGTATGTATGTATATAAAAACCGTTGTGTGAATGTCTGTCGGATTGGCGTCCAATTACTCTAATGCCAGTGGTTTATAAGTTAGTTTTTAAGATGTTGGTTCTCCGGCTGTCCCACATTTTGTATGATGGTTTGCACCCTGCCCAATATGGTTTTGTGCCCCGCCGACATATTCTTGATAATATTGCTAATACTTGCATTGGGATAGAGTATGCCAAATACACTGGTCAGGATGTTCTCATCATGCAGGTAGACATTGAGAAAGCTTTTGATACCTATAATATGTAGCGAAAGTCTTTGTATTGGAAGCTCCTGTCACACAAATGCTCACACCGTCTTTTGTACCCTGAGTTTCGTGAGTTTAGCAATCCATTTTAATACTTCAAACTTTAAAGAGACGAGAGAGAGATATATGAGAACTGTACACCAGATTGGGTCCCGAATTACCCACTAAAGGGTCCCCTATCCCGAGATAATGAGATAGTATTTGCTTTATTACTTTAGAGAGAATGACTATGGACTGTAGATAAGCCAAACGCAAGATCTCGGAGGATCGGAAGCCTGGCTGAACTGTACACGCCTGTAGAAACACCTCAATGAACTGATCTCGAGCCTATGCACTCTTCCCAAGGGCATGAGGAAGGGCTGCACACCTGAGGCTGAGAAGGGACTGCGGTGGACTGTTCTAAGCTATGTAAATATGCTGAAAATGCTTATGAATGATATGTTACCTTCACCAGATGACTGTAGCATGTATGGATGATACAGAGAAGGCGGAGGCACTGCTGTAGGGCTGAAATGCAAGGTGGAACTGCTGTAGAACTGTAAACGTAGGGCTGCAGGGAACTGGACACAGGCCGGCTGTGATATATGCAGAAACGTAGAGGTATATGCTGAATTGGGGCCTGTGGAGGTACTGAAAGGATGTGCCTATGGTCTGAAGGGACTGTATTGCTGTATGGCACTGCTGAATCTGCTGCGTTGGAGTACAAAGGATGCTGTACTGATGCGTTGGACTGCTAGGGTTGACTGAAGCAGAAACGCAGGTTCTCAAGGGGCTGGAGAAGTAAACGCAGAAGCTCCAAGGGGTTGGATGAGTCTATGGCTGTAGGCGTGGATGCTCCTATGGCTGAGGATGAAGGGCGCCTAGCTTCTGAAGACTGAATGGTAGAACAAAGCCCTATGCAAGCCTATTTATACTAACTAGGGACTGGGCAAGTTGGCTGGACATTTATTTAATAAAGTTTATATTTATAAATGACAATAAATGGTAAATAAATACCATAAAATATGAAAAAAATACCAGATAAATCCTATTAAATTCCCTAAGGCTTCTGGGATGTTCTAAATGATACACAGGCATATGAATGCATATTATGCAGGATGCAGAGTGCTTTCTGATGCAAACCCTAAGGCTTCTATTGACTCTACATGCATGAATGATTCTCTCCAAGTGGGTTAAGGGACTTCACTGACTGACTGACCCGCTAAGGGTGAAGAATGACCTACGTAGCTCGTGCCAGACTTATCCTGGACTGAGGATGTACAATGGGGTCACGGCGTACGATCCTACTGGGTTCTAATAATGTACAAATGTTGCACTGCTGATGATGAGCCATCTTGTCACCATGCACTGAGTGCAGAGTGCATGTGACAATATCATTCGATGGGATTTCATTACAATTGTTCTTGCCCAGTTGGGCACATGCAACATGTGGTGTATTGGCTCTATGCGGATGGTTTTTCCTTCCGGCAAGGCTGTCTCCTCTCTCTTCCTCTTGGACATTGGGCCGCTCCATCCGGCAAGGTTGTCCTATCAGTGCCTTGCTATATGCTATCGCCACTCATCCGTTACTGCTATACATGGATGCTTTGGTTTCGGAGCAGCGCTTACACACGCACACACGCGCGCGCGCGCGCGCACACACACACACACACACATCCAACTGGGCCGTGGAAAGGTCTCCAAGAAAGTGGGCATCCTGGAGAGACTGGAGCAAGGAAAATTTGAAAAAGGCGAAGACATTCACCGAAGTGTGCCCAAACAATTGAGTGTTGTGGGCATGGTATAAACTCAATAACGCCCAATAACGGCACCATGAAAAAAAGAGAGCATAATTGGGGGTAGAGGGATATCTACCAAAAAGCCAAAAGTGCCTGCCAAAGGAAAGCCTGGGAAACCGAGCATAGAGAAGAGTTGTCAAACAAGCGAGGAAATCTCGAGCGGTAGGACGATCCCAGAGAAGATGCTGAACCGTCTCGCACGGATGTGAGCAAGGAGGGCAAACTGAGGAGACAATACACCGGGCAGCCAAATGGACACCCATTGGAAGGGCCCCCACCAGACATTACCACAGAAAGATGCGCCGCTTGAGGGGAAGCTTACTTTTCCATATTCGATGAAGACATGTTTTCCACCACCCAAGCGGCCTATCCAAATGCTAGAAATGATTGCCATGCTCTTGAATCCATGGTTGTGGAAGAAGAAGATGGTAGGCTTTTTTGGCAGACAGATCAGCAAAAGAGAAAGTGGAATAACCTGGTAGTCCCCGATCAAACTTCCAATCAAGCAGTGGAAGAGGAGAAATCATGCGAGGCACTGATTGAAAAGGCTGTAGCAAATCAGTGATAGCATGCCATATAGGCCGATGATGCATCCGTAGATGAAACCGTGTCCGGGCCTGTGGAAAAGAGAGTGTGCAACCACTGTCATCCACTACATCATTCACTAGAGAAATGCCCAAGCGATGCAGAAAATAAGCCTTATGAGGCTGAAAAAGTGCCAAAGGGGAATCAAAGACCTGACTCTAGTGTAGACTCTGCTGATGAAGTGAGTTACCCGGATCCGGAGGGCGGCTAGACCAGTCGGAAATTAAACGGGTAGAAAATGGACAGCCGGATATGCAGCCTTGAAAATGCCCAAAAATAACATCCGGGATAGCTGGTGTCCAGTGCCCAAATGCTGCTGTCTTGAGAGAGGCAAACAAGTGAGAAAGCATGAGTGTCCAGGGTTGACGCTGTTCCAAGAAAGTAGGCAAGAGCATGGCCTTGCGAACAAGCACATGAACATGTATGTTGAGAATGTTCAAACCCCCATGCAGCTTTGGCGTGCAAACATAATTGCATTTGAGAAGACGCACCGCCTTGCGGTCAGTTTTGGTACGCCAAAGACATTCTATCGCTCTGGACATAAATTGCTGAATGTCCGAAGAGGACCAAGGAATGAGCGGTAGATGAAATTGGAAATAAGCCATAATGATGGACTGGACAATCTGAAGGCGAACATGAAGTGGCCAAGTGGAAAGTTTCCAGTAGTCTAGCCTATGCTACAGCTTTTGAAGCACCCATTGTCTCTCCTGTGCCAAGGAAATGTTCCAACCAATGGGGTACCCCAAATGCTGCACCACATGATTAGGAGGGAGCAAGAGGCCCGGCCACAAGAAACGATGCCAATCACGTTCATGCAAAGGCAGGAGTTTTGATTTTGCAAAGTTAACTTTTAACCCCGTCATCAAACCATACAGATCAAGGGCTTTCATAAGCTGTTGAAGATCTGACTAAGAATTGCGCAAGAAGAAAAAGGAATCATCAGCATAAGCGTGGCTAAGAAAAGGCATCCCCCTAGGAATATCAATGCCATGCAAGCACTGCTGCGAAACATAGTTGCATTCCGTACCCGTACTCATCCGATGAGTACCTTCAATACTTTCCGTACCGTTCCATATGTACCGTACCTCGTACGGATAAGGTCTTCGTACCAAATATGAGGTTCAATGTACAAAACTTATTTGGCCCGTTTTTTCAACTATTTTAGTCAGTGGTCATTGCTTAGTAGTTAATAGATTAGTTTTCATTTCAGTATCACCATTGTCTTTCATGCTATTTTTTAATGGGATGCTAGATATTTCTTATTTTACATACATACATACTAAAAAACGTGAACGTACTTATCTTGATGCGTACTTTACGTACTCGTACCGTACACGTACCATACGGCACCGTACTTAAAGTACTCAACCACTATGTTGCGAAACCAAATCATCCATGTATAGTAGTAACGGATGAGTGGCGATAGCATATAGCAAGGCATTGAGAGGATAGCCTTGCCAGACGGAGCAGCCCAATGTCCAAGAGGAAGAAAGAGCATCCGCCAACAGGCACTGAGCAGAGCCATCCGCATAGAGCCAATGCACCACATGTTGCATGCGACGATCGAAGCCTAACTGGGCGAGAATGGCTGCAATGAAATCCCATCGAATGGTATCAAAGCTTTCTCAATGTCTACTTGCATGATAAGAACATTCTGACTAGTGTATTTGGCATAATGTAAGTATTAGCAATATTATCAAGAATTTGCTTGTGAGGCACAAAACCATATTGGGTAGGTGCAAACTAGCATATAAAATGTGGGACAACCGGAGAATCAACATCTTAGAAACCAACTTATAAACCACTAGCATTAGAGTAACAAGATGCCAATCTGATAGACGTTCACACAACGGTTTTTTAGGGAGCAAACGCAGCAAACCCTTTTTCCATGAGAGAGGCATCACACTAGAAAGCCAGGCATCATTAACGGCTCAAATCATCCCAAAACTCAGCAAAGAACTCAACTGTAAGCCCATCCCATCCTGAGGATTTGAAGCGACCCAATCGGGCCAAGGCAGCTGTCAATTCCTCATCAGTAAATGACATCTCTAACAAATTTGCCTCATCCGCGGAGAGAATGGATGCACTCGGCGTAAGAACACATCACACGCTGCAATTTCATCTGCAGTCCCACACTAGCCTCCATTTATTTACATGGCAGAGGCCTTGAACATTGTACGTAATGCATTTGAGTGGTATATACAAATGTACAAACTGCAAGAAAGTCCCACCATTCAACTCTCAACCTGCATGGCTGCACTAGGCTAGGCCATGACTGACTGCTCACATTAGCAAACTCTGGAAGGTCAGAAATAGGGGCATCAACAGAAACATGAGTACCCGATAATGGATGCAGTGAATCAGCTCCTCGAACCACTGCTGACCAAAGTCACCCCACCCCTAATCCATCATCAGGCATAGACTCCGAGGAAGTAGGAGGAGTTTCAGTCCAATTCCTGTTGACCATTGGCCTGGCTTTGACACACACACACACACACACACACACACACACACACACACACACACACATTTATACATATCATATACACACATCTACTTATACACATAGAATAGTGAGGTCATTGTGTATCATTTCATTAACAACATTTTGCATTAGAAAAAATCTTTAAAAGCCCCCATCACAAAGTTTTTTGTACCAAGGAAACAATGTAATTTAAGTGTAAAGGACCTTGGCAGAGTAGTCATTCTTCATTGCTTAGTGTTTCAGAGCTTGAGAGAGTGTTTAGTCTTCATTTCTTGATCGATGTCTTATCCTTCTTCTTAACTGGAAATAAGGTAGGAATTTATCCCTTTTCAAAACCTGTCAATTATATCTCATCAGGAGGAGATTCTTGTCTTTGGTGGGTTTACCTTTGAAATGGCATAGTTATTCATTTGTGAGAAAACAATAGGTTGTTGGAATTTTTAGACACTTTTGGAATAAAATGGTAACATCAGATTTTTATTAGTTATTAATATGAGTGGATATGTTTGGGTCTTAAGCTCTTTAGCTGAACAAAAAACTGTTGCAGGTTGATGGTAGGGCAAAGCCTCCTGTTTGCAAGGTTTTTGATTTCCACAAGGAGGAATACAGGCAAGAGCAAGTTCAAAAAGAACGCAAGAAGAAGAAGGTCAGATGCAAGTTTTATTCCCGCCATCACTTGATTATCCCTCTGATTGTAATGCTTGATGTCTTCACCCAGTTTTTTGGATACACAATCTTTGTTGCATAGCTTTCCTTGTGCTATAATTTGAAAAGTTGTACAAGGTTTCTGCTTGTAAGGATGTGTAGTACCTTAGTGTGCAATTTAGTTTCTGCATG
The DNA here is from genome assembly GCF_041138505.1 of Cibotium barometz. Lineage (NCBI taxonomy): Eukaryota > Viridiplantae > Streptophyta > Polypodiopsida > Cyatheales > Cibotiaceae > Cibotium > Cibotium barometz. Next base: position 24,974,227 of record NC_141075.1, on the reverse strand, counting down.
CCCCCCTTGTAACACGTGCTGGCTGCATTCCTGCCTGTCAGTGCCCTGCCCTACCCATTCAGACAATAGCTTGCAATGACAATTCAGTAATCGGATACATGCATGACCTAGAATTCTTTGGAGTGCACTACTGCTGCTGCACAACAAACATGGAATCTTCCTTGACAAGAAGCTTCCCACTTAGAACACTTTGCACCAAGCCAATCCAAACAAGAGGGCCAAGTAGTCAGTCTCATTATCAGTATGGGCTGCTTCTAAAAGCGTAAACTCAGCCAATGATGTCAAACTTGCGTCTCTCGACAGAAGTATGCGTGGACCTTTTGATGTTTTCTCTTTTTGTGAAGGCCATTTTGTTGTGTTAATCCACCTTGCTTAGGTGTCCTAAGGGGGTAGGTTGTTGCATCATGAGGTGTGAAATGCATTAGGAGTTGTGCTGATGTGTCTGGTTATTGGATCACATTTTTATACAACAGGTCTCTATAGTTAGCCATAGATGCAAGGGGAGATGTGGTTGAAGCTACTCTTGAAGTTTTCATTCAATTGATTTTCAACTGATTAGCACCTCAATTCACGTGAGAATGATCCATGACTGGGAAAGAGAGAATTTGTAAGGTCTCACCTCTCAATAACTTTGTAGAACAGTTAATTACATTAACAAGCCTTCTAGATGACACCCTTTTTGTGTAAAGAGATCATTTAGGCTGCATTCCTTCAGCCACACGTAGTTGCTACTGCTCTCCATCCTGGCAATGCACATACCTGATGTTCTGGTCTATCATACACTATATTTTTAACCCCGAAGTGATGCTCCTGTAAAGGAGGGATATCTTGCAAGTAGCAATCATTGCGTTTACCATGTTTTTTGTCCATTTCAGGTAATGTTCTTTGAACTGATGATGTTAAGGACATCCTCTTTGTCACATTCATCAAGGAATTTTTTGATACTTTGTTTGCATTATAAAATCACTGCTTGTTATCCATTTAACTTGTTGAATTGATACTTCTGTGAACAAGAATTGACGCATTTACACGGATCCCTAGACACATCACATTTTTTGGTGCGGTGCTGATAAGACTTTTCTTATTTTTGGAGCTTATATGTGCACTGGCTTTTGCCCATTTTTTGGCATACTAGGGAGATATGGTTCGTCTGAACGATGTCAAGGAGCTCCGCTTCACCTCCAAAACAGTGAGACGCTGTGCCCAATCTGAAGAGTTTCACATATTCGATCGTGGGTTTATGCTCTCTTTTTGTAAGTGGAGTGTGTGTTTGGTAGTGGAGAGGTGACCAACATTGACTGATTTTGTGTATTGCTACAGGAGCCAAAGGACTTGAAAATGAAGGTGGAGAAAGCAAAGCAATTCATGAATCGTGGACATCGTGTGAAGGTATTCAATTCTATTCACAGGTTTTGAACTTCCCTTCGGGTGGATAGGGATTTGAAAGGAACAAATGCTAGATAAGGTTGAAAAATGCTTTCATGTGTCACTTTATCACGGAGATTCTGCCATTCCAATCCTCATAAGCTGTCTTAGATTTCAAGGCTTTAATGGGACAACGGTTCAGCACATAGTGGGCACACATGACTGCCTCAAGCCAAAATTTATTTGGCAAATTCTTGCTTTTAAACATACATCTGGCCATCTCCATAAGTGTACAATTACGTCTCTTAGCAACACCATTTTGTTGAGGAGTATAAGGTGTAGTACAATGATGAGATATGCCGCGAGACTGCATAAAAGCTGTGAACTCATTTTATAAATATTCCTCTCCCCAAGCATTTTCAGCCAAGGGTAAAAAAGCGTGGGCAGGATGCAAACACATCGGATTTGGCTTTCAAGCCATACACCCAAGTCAATCGAGTGTAGTCATCAATGAAAGTGACAAAATATAGATGTCCCCCAAGAGATGGAGCTTGCATTGGGCCACAAACATGACTATGGACAAGTTGCAATGATCGAGTAGCTCACATAGTGGCATCTTTGGGAAAAGAATGTTGATGCATCTTCCCAAGTTAACAACCCTCGCATACATGCTTAATAGGGAGTTGCAAAGGAGTCAACTCAAGAACCATGTTTTGCTTTTGCAACCACATAAGGGATGGGAAATTAAGGTGACCAAATTGAGCATGCTACAACTGAGTGTCGTGTAGAATTGTAGGGGTATAGACAGTCATAGCATCATGACACTCTTGTATCTTGTCATACATATCCACCTTGTACAAACCATTGTCCAATGTACCAGACATGACAATAGAAGCCACATCTCGACGGTCACGAATTGAGCAACAGTGCTTAGAAAACTGAACTTTGAACCCAGTTTTAGCAAGAGCAGATATAGAGATGGGATTCTTACGAATTCCAGGTACATACAATGTGTCATGTTAAGTGAAAATGCCACCATTGCATGCTGTCAAATCTACATTCCCAATGTCTATAATGGCATACGCTACATTATTAGCACACATCACTACCACCTTTAGGTGCATCCTGCAAAGTGGCAAACATCATCTTACATGAAGTGATGTGCTTTGTAGCACCTCTATCAAAGTACCAATTAGCATTAGAAACTGACATACAAGAAGAAGGCTTAGACAGAGTACTACATGTGACAAGCAATGCATAGCCATCGAGGGCCAAGTTGGCCTCTTCCTTAGTGTCATCTGTGGTAGCATCCAAGCCTTGTTGCTTTTTCTTTTACTCCCTCGCAATACGCTTTTTGCATTCTTCAATGACGTGGCCAGGTTTTTTGCAATAGTTACACCATTTATTCTTGTCCCAATCCTCTTTTGATGGAGGAGGAATTGAGGAGCCTTGCGCTTAGTACTAGAAGATGTCCCAGATTTCCCTTTGCCACAAAAAGAGGTTGCAAATGTCTTATTTGCAACAATCATGCTATTTCGGTTTGATTGGGATTGCTCTTCTTGTAACAAGAGAGGTACCAAATCATCAAATGTGTACAAATTTGAATTTCTCTTCGTCAAGAGCCGAAGAATAGTAGCAAATCCTTGATAGGATTCAGGCAGACCATTGAGAATAGTAGAAATAAGTGAACTGTCAGGTATCACCCTATCAATATTGATTAATTGCTCTCTCTCAAATCCTAAACACAAGTGAGGAATACATCCATAGAATCACCCTCAATCATATGCTCCGTGTCAAGCTTTTTCTGTGGATAAGCTACACGAGCTTGATAGGATTTAGGCAAACCATTGAGAACAGTAGAAATAAGTGAACTCTCAGATATCACCTCATCAATATCGATTAACTGCTCTCTCAAATCCTTAACACGGGTGAGGAATACATCCATAGAATCACCCTGAGTCATATGCTCTGTGTCAAGCTTTTTTCGTAGATAAGCTACACGAGCTTCATTGAGGATCTTATACAACGAGGCAAGTATATTCCATGCACCCTTAGCAGAAGTACATGACTGGATATGAGGAATGACTTGCCGTCCACATGAGAGAGCAATCAATGCATGAGCCTGCACATCTTTAGCATCCCATTTGAGTTGTTCCTGTGTAGAAGGGATAGGTGTGGTGCATTCTCACTGGAAGCAGAATCACTAGTCCCAAGAGTGGACCCTCCTAATATGGTAGCTGCAGGGCAATGGCGAGGAACATGCCGGCTTTGATACCATTGTTGGATATGGGGAAGATTTGCGCACACGCACGCGCGCGCGGGCGCGCGCACACACACACACACATGCACACGCACATAGCTCGAACAGAGAAAACGTGAGTGAGGGAGAGAGTGCTGGAAATATACTTGATAATAATAATGTGAAAGTACAATGTATACTATAAAAGACCTAAGCCTAAAAGGCCAACACACTGGAGTGCGAGGGGGAAAAACCCATGTTTAGTTAGGGTAAAAAGTACCCATGGATAGATCCTGTTCACACTAGAGACTTCTCGAGAGTGTAGCTAACATTTGGGTGAGCCTAGTCCGAAGAAGGATGAAAAGCACCAGCAAAACCTTCGGGAGGGCATGTGTTCCACTTGCGGTCAGAAGGGTTACATGAAAGGGAGTTGTCTGGAGTAGGCGAAGACCAAGCCCAAGGCAACTCATTTGATCGAAGTGTCATTGGTCCTATATATTCTTATAAAAATTGATTTTTATGCATAAATAGATGCATAAAGAAATTCTTTTTATTTTAGAAGTGTTCTTGATTCCCTTTCATGTGGTTAAACAGTTAAGTTAGATGTTGGGAGACACATGATTTAGAAAGCATCAGGGTAAGTTTCGTTTATATTTTCTTTGTTGGTTTACTTTATGGTCTTCCATCATGATGGTTGGTCGATCATAGGATTGTTTTGGATCCCAGGGTCTCTACATGTGAATGTAGCTAAGAGGACTGGGGTAAGGGAGGGGCTTGTCTTTTTACAGGGGGAAGGGAGGCGCTTGTCTTTTTAAAGAAAAAACAATATGCCTCCCTTCCCCCTGTCTTTTTAGAGGGGGAAGGGATGCCCCTTCTTTTTTAAAAAGCTAGAGGTTGACTCCTTTGTTCAACCGTGGGACAAAAGCGCTTGGAGGCAGATTTCACGACCCTCATCTTGTACATGAAACATGGGTAAGTTTTCCTCACCCTTATTCTTAGATTTTCACGTGTAAAGTGTGTTTGTTCCTCCCACTTTTTTGTGTTTTCTAGAATCAACATGTATTTTATTATGACATTGTGGTGGTAGAAGGATTGCTTTTGAGAATGAGATAGGCACTTGGGTTCGGCCGCTGTGGTCACGACAGGAGCACTTTTTTACGGTGGCACCTTTCACTTCTCAGGCATTTGTTGGTGAGAAGGAGCACACATAGGGGGAAAGCATGCATTGGCGGACATTATGTTTTTATAGCATAGGCCGATGGGAAAGCTTGGTTTGCTTCTGGTGAGTGATCAATGGATTAATTGGCCCACCTCTCGTTCAGTTACAGGTAGAGCATGCTACAACAATGTGATCCAAGATCCATCTCAATGTTGTTTTGAAGGCCATCATTGACATGTTAAGGATTGTGGGCAGCAAGCAACCTTGCATTGGCAAGGTTTATGAGGGCATGGACAAAATAATAGAGGGCATTAGAGAGGTGGAGCCTAATGAGGGAAGGCAAGAGGAGTTGAGAGCACTTTCCCAAACTCAATGGGATAACTATTATTCACCCTTGCATGCAGTTGGTTTTGTGCTAAATCCAAAGTTCCAAGGATGCGGCCAAGAGACTATTGAGGAGGTCGTAGATGATTGGGAGAAAGTATTGGGAAATTTGGTGTCAGATTCTTCCCAAAGTAGTCTATCAAAGATCAATTATCAATTTATAGAGGTAGGCAAGGAAGATTTGGTTCAGCAGATGTGCATAGAGAGAGAGAGAGAGAGAGAGAGAGAGAGAGAGAGAGAGATGCAATGTGGGTGTTGTCTTATAGTGGGAGTCTTATGGAGCATGGACTCTTGAGCTTCAAAATATGCCATTCACATTTTGAGCCAAGGAGCTAGTTCCTCTCGAATTGAGCAATTGTGGATGGCATTTAGTCACATTGCCTCAAATGCCGAGAGCATCTTATAGATGTAGGCGAATGGGGTGATACTATCTGTGTTGTATCTTATGTACAAATCAATAAAGCATTGAAAAGAGTGTTTCTTTGTACTTGGTTTTTGTATGTGATGATGTGGAACGTAGCAATGTGCATGTAGATTCTCTTAATCATGATAGGCTGAATTTTCTAAGTGAGTATAGAGATTGTTTTACCAATGCATTGCTATATGAAATGCCTCCTTTACGGCCAGAGGATCACTGTATTGATTTGGTGCCAGGTAGTTCATCTCCTAGTAGGCCAACATATTGTGTGTGCTTGCCAACAAGAGGAGATTATGAAGCAGATTGGTGAACTCTTAGAGAAGGGTGTAGTGCAACCAAGTTCTTTGTCATTTTGTTCACCCCTTCTTATGCACAAGAAGGATGATTCATTTCGCATGTGTGTGGATAATAGGGCACTTACTAAGATAACCATCAAGAATCAATTTTCTATTCTGAGGATTGATGATATCTTGGACAAATTGGATGATTCTTTATGTTACAGTCGTATTGATCTCAAGAGTGGTTATCAAGTGAGAGTGATGCCTCAAGGTGTATACAAGACAACCTTTCGCACATCTTTTGGTCTCTATGAGTATTTGGTTATACCATTCGGTCTCACAAATGCTTCGGCTACCTTTAATTGAATGATGGACCAAATTTTCAAAAATCATAGAGCATTTACATGTGTCTTTTTCTATAACTATTTGGTGTTTTCGAAGAATGAGAAACATCATAAGATGCACTTGAAAGTGGTCTTTGATGAATTGAGGAAACATAAGCTTATGATTAATAGCAGAAAGAGATGAATTCTTCCTCTGAGAGATACACTATCTTGGACACAGTGTGTCAAAAGATGGCATGTGAATGGATTTTGCAAAGATCCAAGCCATTATTACCTCACCATTGCATGAACTTACCAAGAAAAGGGCTGTCTAAATGGTCAAAATCTGAAATTGATGCTTTTCTTAAGCTCAAGAGTGCCATTACATTGGGACCTATTTTGGTGATTCCTGATTTACAAAAGCCATTCAGTGTTGAATGTGATGCATGTGGCAGTTGCATAGGAGTTGTCCTAATTCAAGAAGGACACGCCGTTGTATATGAAAGCATAAAGTTGCATGATGTCGAGCTTTCTCTTGGCATCTATGAGAAGGAGCTATTGGCTGTAATTTATGCTCTTACAATATGGAAACGCTACTTATTGGAAGCTGAATTTACAGTCAAGACCAATCACCAAAGTTTGCGGTATTTTTTGATGCAAACCAAACTTTCAAAGAAGCATATGAGGATGACCAATTTTCTCTCTATGTTTCATTTTCAGATTTTGCACACCCTTGGCAAGATGTGACATGTGAGGGGTTGATCATAGTAAAACAACCTTAGGCTTAACTAAACTTGACTTAGAAACACTTCATAGAAAGAGAATGGTTTCAATGCAAATGCAATGCATCTATATTAAATGCGATGGTTACAATGAGATCTAAGAATAGATCTATGCCGGTCCTAGATGAGTATCCTTCTCGGGAAGAGAGAGATGCTGAATGATGATGACGACTGAGTGTTCCTTTCTCCAATGCTGAGGTCCACCCTTTGGCTGTTGGCTTTCCTCTATGTAGGAGGCAAGAGGCTGGCTGAATCTGTCTATGACTGAATGCTGCCTATGAGTGATGCCCTTGCTCCTCAAGCTGGAAACGCTGAGAAGAAGAAGATTGATGAATGAATGATGCGCTTTTGCTTTATATATGGAATGCTGCTGCTAGTCGGGCAGAACACTGTTGTCGACTTGTTGATTGGATTCTCCACGGCTCATAAATGCCAAAAAAGCCTCTTTATCTGTTGTTGGCTGTTATCGGTTGTTTCCACAGGCTGTCGGCCTGATATGCTGAATGCCCTAACTGCCTTTAATACCTTATGTACTGCTGTAGGTGATACACTGCTGTACATGCTGTGATAAATGCTTGAATGCCATGGTTAATACCCAAGAATGCCCTGTTTAATGCTTATGAATGCCTTGCTTAATGCATATGAATGCTAAGAATGCCATGTCACCTGAACACCAACTGGGTGTGCATGTGACATTCCCCTCTGCTAAATTGATGCTAGGTGGTACACCTTACAACCCTTCGACTCCTCTGCTGATCCTCCTCCACTGAAACCACTGCCCCACTTTGACTTCTTCTGTCGGGACTGAGGTGGACTGTAGGAGTTGAATCCTTTGAGCCAAAGTCTTCTCCACTGGGAATTGCATGGCAAATGATGATAAATCTGCTTGGAAAACCTGAATAACCGTTGTGGAATCCTTTCACATACCTTCTCCGTTGATCATGGAACTCTGAACCTCCTGAGGCGATGTTGGAGCCACTTCCGTCTTCTTATGTGGAAGAGAATCCCTTGCTAATGCCAATTGAATCCCAAAACTCCATTTGCTCCTTTGATGATGGATGTCATTGTTATGGCTCACCCTAACCCTCCTTGAAACACTTCCAAAAAGAGATTACCTAGGGAACCGCAACTGTCGTGAGGATCTTTCTAATGGCCGAGCTCGTAACCCTTGAGGTCTCCAAGCTTTACAACTCCTTGAGAAGCAATTCCACCGCGTCTCCCGCGAGCGTTGTCACACCGTCGCATTGCACTACGGGACCTCGTCCCTCCTCGCATCTCACTTCACTCACACACACTCACTAGCATGCATTAGGGAGAGATTAGCAAGAGGATTAGCAAGAATAAGACTCAATTGTACAATGGGAGAGTGTTGTATTATGATAGAAATTCATTTATATACATGGCCATAAGTGTTCATACTCACTTAAACTATGGCCGGTCGGGCACTTTAGGCTCATAAGAGGCCTAATGCTATTACAGTGACTACTCTCATAATATATCCATGAAGTACATCACTTAGGACTTTATCCTAACTTGGTACCACACGCTCTTGAAGCAGAAATCGTCATAAATACTCCGTCACACCATTACGAGCGTCCGTCCAAGTTGTAGCTTTGGACACTATTGCTTTATATCATCAATGTATGACTCTTTGGTGTATCTAGCGTGACTCCTTGATGTAAGATAATGGCGGTAGCTCTTGTTAATCCTAGAAATGGATTAACAGTCTCCCCTTTTTGATGGTGATCGCATCCGCGTGATCGTATTGAAGACCTTTGTGTGGGGAGAATAAACAAGCTTTGTCAATGGCTTATTTTGATACTATTAAATATCGTGATTGTGGGAGTCTTGGTGGAGTTTTCTTTAGGGTTGATGTGGAAGGTTTGGGACCTTCCTTGACTTTGGTTGGTGCTAAGGCTATGGGTTTGAGTCTCATGGGCATTGTTGATAATGATGAGGTTAGAGTCTCTTGTGGAGTGGTTGTCGATGACGAGGTCTTTGAGCATGTGGTTGTCTCCTTTGTTGAGGTTTGTCGATGAAAATGTATAGGCTTCGAGGTCTTTCCTTTGAGTTCCCTGTTAGAGATAGATGGTAGGGCTCTGGGAACTTCTTCAGGAATAGCTGTTGATTGTGAGGTTTTGGCATCGAACTTCATAGGTGAGGATGGGGTTGAAGGAGTTGATGCTTTATCGGAGTTGGTCGTTGACGCAATTCGTAGGTCCTTGTGTAGAGGGGCTTTTGTGGAAGAGGCTTGTATCCGTTTGCGTTCAGCATCATAGAAATCCATTAAAGTTGCATCCTCTTCCTCGCAGTATGGTATTGTCAACTTTTTGTCGTTGACCATCATGATGATTCTATCGCTAGCAAAGCACAGTGGTGCTTGGGTAGCAACAGTCCATTTATATCCCAAGATTAAATCTTCTTTCAACATACACAACCAACCACAAAAAACTTGCAAGTGAGGGGGTTAGTTTCAATATACATCATATGTTCAAAGTACCCCAAATATGGCATGTTCAAGTCTTGTGTAAAGGTAATTTTTTCAAGATGTGCCATGAGTGTTGGTTGACCTAACAAATCCCATAGCTCGAGAGTCATGAGATTATGTTCTCATGTTGGATAAAGCTGTGCTTGAGTTGTGGTGATTTTATTTGAAATTTCCAATCCAACCAAAATCCTAGGGATTTTTTCAGTAAGATATGTTGGAAGTTCTAGCTCCTGCAACAAGGTTTCTTCCTCCCGTAATAGCAATTGTACGTAGCCTACAAGAGCGTTCAAGGTGATTGTTTACGTGGATTCATCTAGTGAATATAACGATTTACTTATCCAAGGTCCACCAAAGACGACATCATACTCAAGGAAATCTAGGGTAACATGAAATGTGAATTCCATATCGCTATCAATTGTTTGAGTAGTGTATCTAAAGTAACCTGGAACTTCAATGTTTTGTTCATTGGCTCCTTTTGCAAGACTATTGTTTGTAGTAATGAGTTTAGGTTGGCCCAATGACACTAAGTGTCTATTGTCACGATGTTATGACTAGCTCGGGGGCTAATTAATGTGCGTTTGCGCTGAACATCATTGCCTGAACGGAAATCCAACCATACCATGATAGAATCTTCCAAAGGAACCATGGGTGTTTTGGTTATTGTTTCAGCTTCAGATCCTATTTTTGTTTTTTATTCCCATTCACTTTCATCCTCTGTTTGGGTCTCAGCTTTTTCAAGAGTACCCAATGCGTACACTGGCACACTTGGTCCTGTGACAATTCTTAATGAGAGCTGTTTGGAAACTTGCGAATCCTCACAATCCTGTTTTATGTAGTTCATTATGTCCTTGTATAACTCAGGTTGAGCCATTAAAGGTGCAAGTGCCGATGTGATACTGGCTTTATGATGAGAGAAGAGCATTCCTCTGAATAAGGTTTTGAGAGATTGTTTTAATCTTGTAAGGGAATTATCGAATTCCTCACGTGCTTTCTGAAGCCTATAGTTCGTACAATCTGTCTCAAATATCTCTTCTGTAGAGAGTATGTCTTCCTCTTGAAAGGGAAAGTGGTACTCCTCTAGGCTCTGTATCTTGGTTACTCTTTTAGAATTGGCATTATGAGGCTCAATCACAGCCGATGACCCTGTAAGACATTCAACCAAGCTAAGCATACTCTCCTGAGCTTGCTTTTTACGTTCCGCATATGTCATGTGATTATCATTATTCATATGGGGTGGCTGGGTGGGTTCTAGTTTCTTGATTGGTCTATGTGGTGTACTGAGTGAAGAGTAAGAACTTGTTTCATCCTCACTTAGTGATGTACTAGAACTTATTTCATTCTTTGACTTTCTTTGGTTTGTCAGTTTTTCATTATGTTTACCCATGCGACATATAATATATGCAGTATAGAAGAACATGTGTCTTGTATGCACAAAGAAGATTGGGATGGTCGTTGTGATTGCATTCAACACAAGACATTTCGCTCCACACTTTTAGAGGCATTAAGGATGTCTGGTTTTGAAGGTTTTCATCCTCTCTTAGAGATGGTTGTTGTAAGGTTTTAAGCAAGGCTACATAAAATTCTGGAAATGTCAATTCTGAGATCGATCTTACTTTTGCCATTGCTTCACTTGGTTTAGATGAGGAATATCTCGTAGCATGATCATCTTCTAGCATGTTGTCATCTAAACGTATTGCTTCTTTGCAACATTGATCGAATGTTTTCGGATTTTGGATATAATGATCAAGTTGTGTAAGTTGTTATTCTCTAAGCCCATCACGAAACATCTCCTCAATTGAACATCATTTAATTTTTCCCATGACTCACAACGCGAGTCTAAGTGTTTTATCCGAAGGATAAAATCTCTAATGGATTCATTTGTTTGACGCTCAATTGAATAGAGTTCTTTTACTGCACTCCATCGATCACCTTGTCTGGAAAAGCCATGTATAAAGGTTGATTTCAAGGTTTTGAAGTTGGCCTTGATCGTCGGCATCAATGCGATGAACCATCGACTAGCTTTTTCCTCTAAGAATAAGTTCAACGCATGTACCTTAGTGGAGCAGTTGGGATTTCCAAAGGCTTCACATCTTTATTCAAACATTTGAATGAATTGAACAGGATATGTTGTTCCGTCATATTTGTCCATAATTGAAAATTTGTACCCTCGTATTTTTGTATGGATCATTGAGGTCGTATGTGAGTACTCTTATTGGAAGAGACTCATTGAGTCCTTGGGCCATTCCCCTTCCTAGACTAGTTAGTATGTCCAAGGTGTGGGTATCCAGGAAAGGGTTGGTACTTATAAGACTTGCGGAAATGTTAGGCAAGGAACCCAAGCCCGGTGGGATCGACGTCACAGGGGGTGTAAAACCCGATGACACGCTTGTTATAGGCATGGCCAATGGCATGGGGAGGTGAAGTGGCGGCATAGATTTCAATGGCTCGAAGATGATAGCCATTGGGTTTAGTTCTTGTGTGATCCCCAGCACTCCCTCTATCGTGGCCATGTCGGAGTGCCTAAATGCTCCTTAATGAGCAATTACAGTTTTTTGTTTTGTTTTTTGTTTTATGCCTTCTTCCGAGAAATGGTGCTAATTTGGGTAAAGGTAGCGTTCCCTAAGACTATCTTGTCGATTTTAAATTGAGGGTCATAGGATTTGTGTGTGGTAGCCACACTTAGGATCTGGCCAACACATTATGTAGGTGTGATTGCCTTGTGTGAGGGAGTTGCTATAGACATTGTATTACTTAAGGTAGGATTTTCATGGATGAGTGTTTAAAACTTATGACAGTCTCATGATCTTATTTGGGTCACGTTTGCCATAGACAAATGTTCTACAGTTATGGTAGCCCCACGATTTGGGAGGAAGTAAGAGAGAATAGCATGTAGAGCAGACTAATGTGGTGGACTAACCTAAAAGTCAGCATCCTTCGGGTGGGAGTCTGGTTGTGTGAAGACGAGATTGGGAAGGAATTGATCACTCGACTTGACCTTATGTCTAAACGGGATCTTGTATGGAGTGTATCCTAGTGGTATGGGATGCGAGGATCCTTTGTTAATCTTTCGAAAGACTTGGAAGATGAGAAGTGATGGATTTGTAGGACGCATATGGGGTATGTTCTGGTGGTATGGGACGCTTGGATGTATCATATGTGTGGGAACTATCGAGAACTAGGAGGGCCAAATAGTTACATTAGCAACTTGTATGGGGTTTATGGCTTCTTCTGAGAAATGGGTTCCGTCAAGGCAGATGTTTTAGCTTCTGATGGGATAGCTATCGAGAACTTAAGATGTGTTCATTCACGACTCAGGTTCGAGTTAGTCTGCCTCTAGTTCCACCGAGATAGCTGTAGTAGGAACAATGGCTACAGATTTAGTTAGTTTCTATGACAAAATTATAAGTGAAAATTGCAGACATGGTGAACCAAATTACGGAGTCAGTTGTCAGATGTAGTTGGAGTTTCCAGTGTTTATTTCCAAGAGTGCGAATATCTTAGAAGGGGAAGTCTTTTATGTCAATTCACTAAAAGAATTTCTAGGAGCTGAGGATAGTATTGTTACTCCTTAGGAGCTAGTTGAGGTCGAGGACTTATCTTATGCTCCACATGAACCGGAAACGGTGATTAATTTCAAGAAAAGACAACTTAGAAATAAGTTGATCCCGGAGTATAAAATTAAGTGGAAAGATAGGATAGAGGAGGACTCAACTTGGGAGACAGTCGCTAGTTTACATCATAGGTTTGTTTTCCAATTTTATTTCTTAGACAGATTTTGTTTCCAAGAGTGGATACATGTGAGGAGGGGAAGTATGGTAGGTACTTAGTGCTAATCTAGCAAGGTTAGGGGAGCCATGGGATTAGAAGAAGCAAGCTAATACGGGCGGCTAAGGCTATTATTAATAAATCCATGTGTATTGGCTATTTATAAGGGGATGGTTATTTATAGCAACAGATGGCACTATAGAAGTGAAACATGGGTTATTATTGTGATAACCTCACTATTGGTTAGAGTTTGACCAAGACTTTGGCCACACACATGATAGAGCATAGATGTGCATGCCGAAGCTCTCTATGGGGCAAATTGGCATGGATCTGTGGGAGTCAGACCTATCACTATATAAGTGAGGCCATGGGTTATTATTGTTATTGATTGTTATTGGTTTGAGCCGGACTTGAGTAGTCATACTCTTGCCATGGACAAGGCGGATTACAAGCGGTCTTGCCCAGTGTCCCTTAGGATAGGCTCTGGTGGTATGGGATGCTAGGGCTGACTCTTGGCTTGTGGCAGTGGAACCTTAGCCCTTGGCTTGGGGGTGGTTGCGGACGCAACCTATGGTTATGTGGTGAGCTTTCCTACACCCTTCTATGATGTTTGTACTAACCTTGTTTATACTTGTGTACTAGGGGATCCTTTGGGAGGCCTTACAGACTAGGCCTTGGGGTTAAAACCCCTGAAGTTGCTTCCTCGGCTGCATCACCTATGGACAGATAAAGGGCACCTACGGGCGATGAAAATGATAACTACGGGAGGATCTTGGGCCCAAGGTCGAATCGGGGAAAAAACAAAAAAAGGGAGTATTTTCTCCCATCAAGTTTGTCCTCCTGGGACATAAACCAAATACATCAGTTGCATTCTATGGCATTTTGCAAAATGCACTACTAACAAGAATTGACAAGAGGCACAAATATCATGTATGCAACCGCTAGGCACAATGAGCACAAACTGCCACCAAATGTAGTCACTTGCATAAACCTGTTTCAAGAACCCGAAAGAAAGAGTGGGAAAAAGCCTCGATTTTGGACTTACAGATGTAATTTGTTGACATGAAAAATCCAATGCTAGGAAGCTCAGAAACCTCAAAATCACAAGACCCCAAATTGTGGCAACTTTTGCAGCTTCAATTTTTTTATGTGGAGGTACAAAATGCCACGTCAGAACTGTGCAACCACCTCCAAACAGGCTCATCTTTTGCAGAGATGATGTACAGAGGAGCAAACACGTGTGTGTAGCATAACTCATTACAATCTAGCGTGGTGACGTTTACTTTGGGAGAGCCACACCTTGGTGTGGCTTCAGTGGGACCCTAGTGAGTGGTGGTTCTGACCACCCGACTGGAGGCTTTTGGTATTCCTTCCTTTCAATAGTCCGGACCAATGCATTCTACTTTAGAATCTACCTCCCCCTTTCCTCATGTTTTTAAGTTGTATATACCTCTCATGAGGGTTTCTTTGTATTGTTCCAATCTCTGTGGAGGGTTGGAGTCTGCATCACACAGACTCTTTCTTTTGATTAATGATCCTTTTTTGAAAAAAAAAAAAACTCAAATTCGATGTCCTTTTCCCCTGACTTCAACTCCTTAGGCTGCTTAGTGTGCCATGGTTCTCCCTTGATGTTCTTCTTTTCCTCATCCTCACGAGGAGTGCTCACAGGCCCTCTTCCCTGGAGCACAGACATAATTTATTGTTTGATGTGAAACCGCATGCCGGTCATCTATGATAATGGGATAGTTTGTGCCTCAAAGTGGCCGAGTACTCCTCTTGCAGAGATTTTGAGTCTTGACTTAGGCTGCAATGCTGCTCTATAGCCTTGTTTGTACATCCATAGATGGAGGATTGCCCGTTTGCATTCTCAAAGATATTTCTTTTAGAGAGAAAATATGTCATAGCCAACTCTGCAGGATCAGCTCTATCTTCTCCACATGCTTCTCAAAAGAAGCTTGAAAGAGTAGCTCCTCTTTGCTGTGATAAGCTCTTGGTCATACGGGTCGGAATGAAAGGCCTTTAACTGTACAATTTCTTCCTGAAGTTGTCATACTTGCTGTCTCAAATTCTCCATTCTTTTTCTTGTGAAGATGTAGCATCCACACGGATGACACATGATCATTTGGCACCTTACCTGCCATTGCAAGTCAATCAAGTAAATACCAAGGCCTCACGTGTATCAAGTAGTGGAAAGCTGGAGATTTGATTGCAATAAATGGGAGCATGGCCGAAGAGATCTTATTAAGCCACTTAATTCAACTAGACAATGCAAGATGGAACAGATGCAAGATTGGTCAAGTGTACAGTTAATTGTACAAGACAGATTGTGAGAATGCACAAGACAATCCTTTGTCCAGTTTTTTAGAACTTGCAGAGCTTTGGACCACTTTCAAAAGAAAGTCTCTGATGTATACTTTGTTGCCGTGCACAGCAAAACCATAGTCAAGTCATATCTAATCTACTCAAAACATGGTGAGCCATGATCAAGACATCTCTTGATCTAGCCACACGTCATCTTGTGTCCTGGTCACACACATTGAACTGCGGCCCTGGAGCCAGGTTTTGCTAAATCTATGTCACATGCAGCGACGTGCAATCGATAACCCGAAGGATATCTCTGACATAGCTGGTGACACGAATTCTTTCCCACTAAGAGTGCAACTGTCCCTCTTGATGGGCACAGAAAAAATGAGCTTACAAAATCAACTCTTCTCTCACCATGTCTGTAGAAATTTTCCTGAAAATCAACCATGCTATCATGGTCAGATTTAACTGCACTTGACCTGGTCAATAAGAAAGGCAATAGCGTGATGGATGGTTGTTTTTTTCTAAATATCTTTCGGAATGACATGGTGAATTTTGGAGCTTATATGTATGTGAAAGAATTGCAACTTCCAACTTTGTTGTGAAGGTAACTTCTGTTTCTGGTGGTGCACAGTTTGTGGCCATTTTCAAGGGCTCTGATGACGAAAAAAAGAAACTGGAACAACAGAAAATGATCGATGAAATTTTTCCGCTGGTAAGTGAACAAAATGCTGTGACAAAAAAAAAAAAAGTCGACCTGTTTTCATTTTCTTTTGTTAATTCAGATGTGTTTGAACAGATTGAGGATATTGCTGTGATAGAACAAGGGCCAAGAGTGGAAGCACGCCAAGCCTGGGTGATGTTAAGACACGTAAAGTTTGGACAAGTCAAAAAGAAGCCCCCCAAACCTCAACCTCAAATTGATGCAGCAGAGCAGGTGAAAGATGTGAAGCATGAACAGGAAATTGACAGTGAACTAAACCCTGGTAAAGGGCACAGAGAGGAGAATATACAGCCTATTCAAAGGTCTTTCCCGGCAATGAGCACAGGGAATGGTACCAGGGTTCCGGAGACATCACGAACAGGAAAAATGCAAGAAATAGGCAGGAAGAAGCCATCTCTTCAAGGTCCTTCAGGATTTCCATCGAAGAGTTCACAAGGGTTTTTAGGGTATACACAAGGATCTGGAGGACTACAAGGTCCTCACATGCAAGGGCAACCTCTGGGCTTTTCAGGGCAGAGTTTGCAAGACACACAGCCACCACAAGTATCTCCAAGGTACATGCAACCCCCTCCAGGATCTCCAATACTCACACAACGGGGCTTTCCAGGGCAGACTTTACAAGGCACACAGCCACCACAAGTATCTCCAAGATACATGCAACCCCCATCAGGATCTCCAATACCCACACAACCCCCACAAGGAGTAACAGGTCCTCAAATGCAACCACCACCCCCTCGTGGTCCTCTTGAAGGAGTAGGAGGTCCTAATGTGCGACCACCACCTCCTCTGAGTGCTCTTGAAAGAGTAGGAGGTCCTCATATGCAGCCTCCACCTCGTGGTTTTCCAGGATACACACCACCCCTGCAAGATTTTGAAGGAGTACGAGGCCCCAAAATACAAGCCCAATCTCCTCGTCCTCCTCCACAATATACACCAACCCTGCAAGGTTCTGACAGAGTACGAGACCCTGAAGTGCAACCACCACTTTTACATAGACAAAATGAGCAAGGATATTCTTCATTTCCAGAACAGCCTCTTGGTTCTGAAGGAATGCAAGATCCCCGAATTTTTCCAGCACCTCCCCTACAAGGTCCTGAAGGGGTGCGAGGCCGCTATGTGCAGTCACCACCTCCAGGTGGGCAAGGATTTTTACGACAGAACCAGTATCAGTCGTCTCCTGCAGGTTCTGAAGTAACACAAGGTCCCCAAATGTATCCAGCACCTCGTGGTCAAGGATTTTCACCGCAAAACCAGCAAGCATACCCCTTATCTGCTGCAATTCCCCCCCCTCCGGAGCATCTCCTTGGTTCTGAAGTAGCACAAGGTCCCCCGTTTTATCCAGCACCTTCCCGTGGTCGAGGATTTTCACCACAAAACCAGCAAGGATACTCTTTAACTTCTCCAATTCCTCCAGCACCTTCCCGTGGTCGAGGATTTTCACCACAAAACCAGCAAGGATACCCTTTAACTTCTCCAATTCCTCCATCAAATCTCCAAGGTCCCCTTCTGAATTTCTCGCCATCACAGGGAAATATTCCATCTCAGAATGCTCAAGAAAGATACTCACCACCTTTGCAAGGTTCTGAAGGTTTCCCATCACGAGGAGTCCCTAGGTACCCTACACCTATAGGTCAACCAAGGTATCCATCATCTCTAGGTCCAAGTTACCCGACTGCACAGGGTCCTCTGAGAGAATCTCCTCCAGGCATTCAAAGATCCCAACCGCAAGGCCCTGAAGGGCACTCTTTCATGCATCAAAGTTATCCTCTACCACACGGCACATCAGAACATTCAACACCAGAAATTTCTCAAAACTATGGGCCTCTACAGAGTCAAGTAAGGTATACACCACCACCAAATCTCTTTCAGTCTCCACCATCCCCATATCAAGGATCTCCTGACCCTTCTTCTCAAGTCCAGTTTGGATATCCACGAGCCCCAGGCTCTCCACAAATTCCTCCAGGTCCACGCCAAGGAGCTCCATGGCAAAGACCCCCAATATATTCTCCACCTGCAGCTTCCCACTTACAACCACCAGGCCAACCTCTGTCACAAAGTAGTCATGGTTTTTTTGGCCAGCAGGACGCCCTTGAATATCAAGGAGCAGGTGGTCAGAACTACCCACAAACTCAAGTATCACACGGCTATCCACCTCAAAGAGGGTCGTCACCACCACAACCTGTTGTATCTCCACCAGGTTATCCACCAACACGGTTTACTCCACCATCACGACCTGTTGTGTCTCCACCGGGTTATCCATCACGCTTTACTCCACCTTCACAATCCCAAGGATATCCTCCATTGTCAGAGTTTCCTTCAGAAAAATCTTAAGGACACTCAAATCTTCTTCATTATTGTGCGGCAGAGTTTTCCAATTTTAACACACCTGGCAATCTCATGGTAGTAGCTTCTTTTTAGCGTATGAGGCGCCATGACTATCAGATGGTATCGGATTTACTGCTTCCAACAGCGGCTATGTGAATTTTACCACCCCACATGATATGAATGCATTACAATAAATGATTGCACTGAAGTACAAGAAGCCCTTTGTGAAGATCTCTAGCTTTTTAATGTTTGATACATGACAGCCTCAAAAGCTGCTTCAAGAAGCGGGGGATTGTTGGGTATTCTGTGTCTTCACATGTGTGTTCATGTCGTTTGTGTGTATGTGTAAACTTATTCATATGTATGTGTGAACACCTGCTTAGGATGACAAAACAATCCAGTTTTGCGCGACTTTCTCATTAATGCTCCATGTCTACATGATCTAGGATCAATGGAGATTACGAGATAGCTAGACTTCTCCATTGTGTATGCATTGTTGCCTACAAAATTTTTAAATAATTATAATAATTCGACAAGCATTATGACCGGTTTTTTATAGAGCATGGGCCTTGCTAAATTAATGCATGTGTAGTAAGTAGGATGTCAGTTATGGTCCTTTAATTCTTTCTTCTTCTTCTAAGATTCCCAACCTGATTCTTTATCTAGGTTGGTCTTCAATGCACTTTTCCAGGTCTCGCCATCCTTGTCTCATCATCCTATACCTAGTTGCATTTCTCATCTTGTATTTGTGCTTGGTGGGGGTGGTTCTCCTCCATTCTTGCTTAATGTTATTTTTGAAATCTTTATTTCTTGGACTTAGTTGGTCTCACCATTCTTGTCTCTTCATCTTGTACCTCTTTATATTTTTCATTTTTTACAAGCTTGTTGGGGCTGGTTCTTTTCCATTCGTGCTTAATGCTATTTTTGAAATCTTTATTTCTTGGACTTAGCTGGTCTCTTGCTGGTTCTTTCTTCTGACAACTCCCTTTTGTTCTTCCCTTATGTCCTTGCTTGAGCTTCGTAGCCTTCACAAAGCGCTCATACTTCTTAACTCTTTGGTTACTAATTCCATTCATGAGAACCAAGATCTATGAGCTTTGAATATTGGCAGGTCTTCCTCAAATCTTCTTAATTCTTTCTACAAACTTCAAGATAGATCTATTTCCTTGCTTAAACTCTTGGAGTTGTTGATATACAAGAATCTTTTCGACTCTTTTTGCTATGTCCATGACAAGACTCTTTCCTTGCTTATTCTCTTCCAGTTGTTGACATACAAGGTCTTCATGGTTGCTTGTAACCTTCAGTCTTTTGATAAATGCTTTCTTTGTTTGCTAGTAAGTTGGCAGCTTCTCAAGTAGATAGTCCAATTTTGCGCCCCGGCCGTTAATGGCTACAAAATTTCTAGCTCTTCTTCTTTCATCTTCTCCATGCTTAGCCCAATTCTGAAAGGCTTAAATGTGGATTCCAAGATCTGCTTTCTTCTCTCTTGCATAGTAGGGCATATCCAATTTGACCTTTATCATCACCCTTTGTTCTTCTAGTTCGCTTTTTATGAGGTAGCTTGTCCTAATCTAGCTCATTGTTTTGCTCTTCATGTTTTGGCACTAGGAATCTCATGTGCCTATTTTGGCAAGCTTGAATCTACTCGTGTCTCTGTCTCATCTAATCCTTCTACTTGATCCCTTCTATTCTTTGATCGGTTTCTCTGTTGCTAAGCCCCTCGTTTTTCTCAATCTTTGTTTCCTACTCTATACCGTCCAGATCTTTCAGTTTTTGGATTCATCTTTAGCACTTGCTGAATTTCTTAAAGTTCTCAACCGATCACTAATTCTTGATCCCCCCATAGACTGGCCCAGTAGGATTGCCACGCATGTGAGCAATGCCATCATCAAGGTATGCGCAGTCTAATTTAGGATTTGGTAGGAAACAAATAGCACATGTGGATCTACTTACTTATACAAAGTATGATTAAATTCTTTTGACCTACAAACCTGCTCGTACCCTATTCCAGTGGTAGATTTCCTACATTGTTTGTCATCTTGAGTACAACTGTCCTTGATAGGCACAGAAAAATCAGCTTACAAACTGGAGTCTTCTCTCATCATGTCTGCAGAATTTGTCTTGAAGATCAACCATGCTATCATGGTCAAATTTAATTGCACTTGAAGGTGGCTTTGTTGTGAAGGTGACTTTTGTTTTTGGGTGCATAGTTTGTGGCCATATTCAAGGGCTCTGATGACGAAAAAAAGGAACTGGAACAATAGAAAATGATAGATGGAATTTTTCCATTGGTAAGTGAACAAAATGTTGTTTTAAACAAATTTCGTCTTGTTTTCTTTTTCTTTTGTTAATTCAGGTGTGTTTGAATAGATTGAGGATGGTGCTGTGATAGAACAAGGGCCAAGAGTGGAAGCACACCAAGCCTGGGTCAAAGTTTGGACAAGTCAAGAAGAAGCCACCCAAACCTATGTACCAAGGCCCTTAATTCATGTGAAGCTCCAATTTATCAACCATAAAATTGTTATTACTTTGGATCCCTTAGATGACTTGCATTGAAAGAGCAAAATAGAGCACTGAAATGTTGTTTTGCATTTCCATTAAATATATAATGTGAGTTTTTCAAGAATACGAGTGTTTTTCTAAGGTTTTTATTTTAGTATGTAATGATTAATGCTTGAAAGAGCAAATGTGTCATGAAACTTAGTTAAGCTTCTTAATTTCAAAATCTTTTGTAGATAATTCAACGTCGTTATACTTTGCTAAGCTTCCCCATTTTGAGAACTCGTGTAGATATTGCACGTTGATTAGCCCTTCCAACGATGGGAACCTTTCAACAATGGGAGTAATAAATTTAAACCTATATAAGGGAGCACTAATGTGTTTTATAATTTTTACACATATAGAAGGGAGCACTAATGTGTTTTATAATTTTTACACAAGTGTTAACCACTCCATACGTTAACATGGAGGATAGCCATTCTCCGAGCAAAGGGAAAACTCGAGCAAAACTTGCTAAACAATCTCCAAAAAGAAGGAAATAGTTGCACTTTCTAAACATCCAAACGCAAGTATAACACTATAGTTAACATACAAATTAGAGCATTAAATCGAATAAATGACACCAACCATCACCTAGAGAAAAAACTTGAAAACATTGGTTTCCTCGTACGCTATTAGAACTCAGCCCCATCATAGTGAATCTAAATTTAGTTTTTGTAGTGCTAATCCAAGCTAACTTTTTATATTCCAAGGGTACAAGCATGCCTTTAATATTGACCTCACCACAAGAAACTTGATCATAGCCCAATAAAAGCATTCTTGAAGCCGCATGCAAGAAAATCTTTTACGGGCCATGCTTTAGATTTCTTTTATGGACCATGCTTCAGATGAGCTAGATTTCTAGGTTATCAGCTTTTCTGGCTTTTATCCAAATCTATGTAGTGAGGTATTTACTAGTGGGACTATATTACTTCAACCCAGTTCTAGTGATCCAGTTCCAATAGAGAGTGTTTGCTTGCATCTTGATTACCTTAACAAAGTGGTGGGCTGAGTTTGGACTTGAAGTTTCTAGGTACTTCATGTTGCCAAAGTTAAAGTGAGATAGATTCCTACTCATGATGATTGTTCTCAATCTGTCAAGTAGTAGAAGAGAGGGTACATCAAATCTAGTGGAACATTGCACATTTTCAGTGAGAGATCATTTGATTGGGTAGGATTCGCTTGTAATAATATTGAACAAGTTATGTTTGGTATATCAACCTAAGTTTTCCTTGAGAATTAGAACTTGAAGATGTAGTTTTAGATATAGTCCTAGAAAGAATTGACTTGCTGTATATAGCTAATTTCACAATTGTGCATTTGGAAGAGGATATGATAGAGTAGGAGAGTTATATCATGGGTGTTTTGGCTTGGACAGTCTCTTGATAGGAACACTTCTTCCAAAGGAGATTTATAACAAGAGTGTTCAGATATGTGATTGTTCTGTGGTTCTTAGAGAGGGAAGGTATTTTTTGATGATCTATTTGTTCCTTTATTTTTGGACTTTGAGGAGTTTGTTCCCATATATATAGTGGTAGTGTACTTGATGCATGCTACGGTTTTATGGTATCCTAATCTAGTGTACCTAGACTAAGGCATGTTAGTAGATTACAACTTAGCTGGAGTTAGTTATAAGGGGTCGAAGATTAAGGCTTTGGATAATAAGTGGCCTAAGGTTTGATGGTGAGGGTCCTAGAGTCTTGATGAGGGATCTAAGGGCTTGTGTTGACCTAGGAAACCAAATGCTATGGATGATGGCTTGTAGGGATGTGTAGGGAGCTTGAGGGTATAGGTGTAAGTGTTTAGAAAACTAAAACTCACAAGATTATGGCATGTGAGGTGAGGTTATAAGATGGTGAGGGGAGGTCTAAGGCCAACTAACAGGTCATGTGAGATACTAGCACTTCCATTAGGTTTGAGGTGGCGAGACAAGACTGCTGCAACAGCCAATCACGATTGCTATACATCTGCCTGGCTATGCTGACTAAGAAGAGGGTGGGTGCCAACCGACACGTAAGCAGTGCCCCTCTCCAATGGTCGGCTTTAATTAGTGTAGGCGTACTGGCATTTGCTTATCATCACAAATATCATGCTTGGCCATTTTTCTTTGTTATAGCAGTTGCTTATCATCACAAATATCATGCTTGGCCATGCTCTTGTGAACATGTATGCCATTTGCGGTTGTTCTCGGAAAATGCATGCCTAGAGTGTGTGCTCGAGGAGCCCTTTCTCAGCCCCACGGGACTAAATGACACATTATGAATCAGGATGTTATCTTTAGGAGTGCAATAATCGCAGGATATTACCAACATGGCCTCCATGATGAGCAAGCACCGCAATGTTTTGAATGCATGTAGCCCGAGGCAACCATTTGCTCACAAAAAAAAGAGCCAAGGGAGGCCACATTTGGCCCTTTTTTTAAAAGCAAATGACCGTCATGGGTGACCTCCATTGTGGTTGTGATACATTAGAATGATAATGATTATGATATTGGTAAGGATGATAATGATAATAATCATTATGATTATGATATTGGTAAGGATGATAATGATATTGGTAAGGATGATAATGATTGTGATGATAGGGTTTTCAAATTGATTGTCAAAGGATCATATAAATTGTGTCCATAAATGGATGAGAAAACTCACTTAAGCATAAAATGTTAAATTACTACTCACAAGGATTAGTGTTAATGGTGATGATGTTGTTTATAATCATGATGACCATATAAATTGTGTGCATAAATGGATGAGAAAATTTTAGAATTTTGTTTTAAAAACAAAGGAGACTCTAGCAAATGTTTTCTAGAAACCTTACACTCAAGCATAACATGTTAAATTTCTACCCACAAAGATTAATGTCACTCTTCTCTTTTATAAGAATTTTTGTTCTAGCTTGAATACACAAGCTTTGGTTGGCACCACATTGTGAGATGAGATTGTAAATTGTGCAAATATTACTGCTTCTAAAACCACGGGGATTATTTGAAGGACATGCCTGAAAAAGATAGAAAGTTAATAGCTCAAATAAGGAAGTACACCAAAGTGGCCGTATCATGGTACTCTCTTACATGGAGATACCTTGGAAAGCTAGTGTACAATGTAAGTTGTTGCTCTATTGCATTCTACTAGCAATTGCAAGCTTCTCATCTTTACTAATTTTTGGGGCTCACTGGTATGCATGGTAAAGTAAAAGAGACGTGTTCTCTACCTTTTCTCATTTCATAGTATTTCTTGATTAAGATGTTGTTAGAAAGTTTTTGTTCATAGGATGGTATATTATGTGTTGAGGTTACTAAGTAGTATAGATATTTTTTTCATCTTGTTGTTTCGTCATAGATTCTCAACATTGTTAATCTAAAACTTGGTGATGATTAGCGGTCTAGAGTACATTGGGCACTCAAATGGCGGAGCAGATAGCTATGCTACTTTGGAGAAGCTAAATCTAGTTTCCCTCTATGATGTCCCCCATTGAGTCAAAAATCTACTGGTTTTCTTGTTAGAAACTAACAAGGCCACAAAAACCATATTTAACCTTGCTCGTGGGGGGGACCATATTTATAGACAGTAAGTTATAGTCTTCTTTTGCATTTTAGTTGCCCATGAGGCAACCTATGATATAAATCTCTTGCTTATCCATGTTTGATATGTCTCCTCCTACACACTATACAACTATGTTTTGGTTTTGTACTTGGCTTTGAAGAGCAGAAGATGTGCTTAAAGATCTTTTGGACGTTCCTGGTGGTGTTGTGGTCTCGGAAGATTGCTCCTTGTTTGACTACTATGAAGAGGTGAAGGTTGAGAAAAGGACATACTTATTTCTACTAGAGGCTCGTGGAGAGTTAAAGGAAAAAAGGAGTGATGTTAAATCTCTTAAGAAGCTTGATTTGACCTAGATGGCAGCTCATAGTGGTCTATAGGTACAATTTGTGTGGATATTTGTTTTGAAAAGTGAAGCATAGAATCTTATTGTCTTCTTCTTGGTTAAGTGCATTCATTACCAAAAATATGTGCAATGGGTGTGTCTTGTATATATATGTAGGTTTTTTGTTCATTTGAGAGAAAATGGTTAAATACCCACTATTCCAATAAGAGCAAAGTACTGGTTTTGGCAACAAGGACACTAATATGTTTCCTCCACCTACGCATGAATGCTCAAAGTGGGAATTGGAAAACTGTCCTTGGTGGATAGATCTAGGGAAGGGGGTTGAGCTTCATGAACAAGTTATGTGAGACTAGCCCAGGGTAGTTGAGAAGGGAAAGCCTACCTAGCGTAGTTGAGAGGGCATACATTGCACGAGAAAGAGGTATGAAAACTCGTATGTCACTTGCACATTTTTTATTTAAGGAACTTTTTTGTGTGTCTATGGACTCAATCTTTGTGGTTCTAAGGTGGTGGTGGCCAATGTGGAGAACAGCAACAAACAGAGACAGTCACTAATGATGATGACGCTAAGGTGTCAAAGGATACAATATCCTTACATGGTAAGTGCCATCTCTGGCTCTTTCACAGCTTGTTTGACCTATTTTTCTAAATTTCTTATTTGGAATATTCCTTGTGGATTACTGTGACAATGAAGGGAGTGTTCGCGATAGTAGGAAGGTATTTGCAAAGAGAACAACCAATTATGTGTAGTATCAGCCAGACTATGCACTTGGGGATGTTTTTCTTGGAATTAACTAGCACGTGTCTTGTTATTATTGGCGACTACATTGCTATTGGAAGAGATTTTTTAGGTGGGATGAAAAATCCAACATACACAAAGATTTATGAGCATATGTTGAGGTTTAGAGCACAGGGTTGGGAGTATGCTAGGAAGGGGAGGTCTGTGACTTGAGCAATAGATTTTGTGTTTTTGGACCTCCCTTTTGAAGGTGTTCTTCATGGTTATGTCTCTCGGCCCTCCTTGGGACACACTCATCACAGAGAATCATGTGCACTATGGAGTTTTATTGGCTACATCATCACTCTCAAATTCAGGCTTGTTTTTTATTATGACATCGATGGGAGGTTCCGAAATGCTAGGACTACTTGCTTTAAATATTTTGTTTTATATCTTCTTGTCAATACAATACATTAGTAATCATTTCACCTTGTGTGGTAGGGGAAACTATCAGCTAGGTGGATCCCTACTACTGTATATCAGATCTAGAGATCTAGTAGCAGTAGATTGTTGTCATGCTTCACTCTGCCTCTCTGGTTACTATGAGAGTGGGGGTTTTGAGATAGAGGTACTGTTGCCATTGTCAATTGGATCTCTATGATGCTGAATGCAAACGTACAGCATTATCTTGGATTATTTTGGGTTTTATTTGTAATATGCTTCCTCTATGCTCTTTGTGGTGCGTAGATTAGGGATGGTGCCTACTATGTTTTCCTTGGAGAGTTCACCACTATTTGAGGCTCTGCATATGTGACCTTTGGAGATGGTGGTGGCTTACCTCCATTTTCCACAGGTATTAGGGGCTAGGGAGCCTTCTACTGGGGAGGAGTAGCATGGTGGATTGGAGAGAGGAGCTTCACATTTATGGCTTGCTTTGTTGAGTTATTTAGCCACCTCAATAGTATTTTCCTTGAGTTGGGATGTGGTATAGCCCCTATTCTCAAGGCATGTTTGAACATAGGATGTGTGTGTGCATCGATGGACAAGCATGAGAGACTGCTATCTGCATATGAGAGACTGCTATCTGCATATGTGCAGCCCTCACTACATGCTAGGAAGCGGGGAAGACATGAGGAGGCTAGTAGTTCATAGGCTGCTAATGATGAGATTGATGCGCACGTGTGGGAGAAATCACGTATGACTAGTGAGAAATCCCATACGACTAGTGGTGACTAGTTATTTGTGTTTTTGATAGTAGTATGATTTTGGCTATGGTTTTACCGATTCTCACAACTTTTACCTATGGCTCTCTCTTGCTCAATCTCACAACAATCAATATTTATGTGGTTTGGGGTCAATTATCTAATGAATGTACTAGAAGCTATGCAATGTAGTACAAACAATGTGCTCTCTTTTGTTCTATTTCTCCCTTTAGCTCTATCTCTCACTCAATATTTATATGGTCCATTATTGTGAGTCTTCTTATGGACACACATAAGCACGTAAACACCCAGTTGCACCAATTTGAAGATAATGCACCCACTTTGTTTGGAAAGTCAAAGTCATAGTGTGCCAATCGCTTGTGCAATGATGAATAGCCTTCTTTATGAGAGGTCTTTTGCCATGTCTTGCTCGATTTTTTGGTTTTCTCGGCAAAAGTCGCTAGGAGTATGGTATACCTTGTTAACATGATTTCACCCAGTCATCAACATCGCGCAAGGCACTTTGCCATCTTACCTGTTTGAATGGGCACTTATCTTTTGGCATTAGAACATATAACATTTCTTATCATACATAATTGCCTAAGATTAGTAATGGAGATTGGACCATTTTTAAGTTTGGTCGGTCCAGTGTTCATATTTTTTCATGCATTGTTTGAATTGCTAGTTTAGAAGCATGCACATCTAACAAAATAAGTAAAAAAAAAACAAACTTAATTACTTGTATAAAAACCATTAACTAAGGTTAGGATTGTTATCATTCCTATCAAGTCCAAAAAACTTCAAAAAACTTTGAAAACTAGGGTAAACGAGCTCTCAGGTTGTTAGACATGGGTCCGGAGTCCTATGAAAAAAGATGTGAGTCAAGTATATACGTCAATAAAAGTGACATTGGAGAGTTGAGCCCTGAGTCTGTAGACATGAGTTAACTAGCCCCGTAAGTCTATAAGTAGTTATACTTAATATTGTACGAACTAATTATTACTGCCTTCTTAAAGACTTGTAAGGATATACACCTACTCATGTCCTTTAGATTTTCTTATCATGCAATTTGTACTAGCTATAATTTTCAAATAAAAATTTTATCCTTTATGATTATTGGGATAGTACAGTACAATGATTGTTCAATAACTACCTATTACATAAATGTCAATGTTTCAAGTGGGTCAATAAATAGAGCACGTGAGTCTAGTTTATACCAAAAATGTGTGAGCCTACAGATATTAGCCTGACATGAGCTTGTAAATGTGAGCTTGGACCCATGAATCTATAGATATGAGCCCGGATACGTGACTCTAGAGGCATGAACCTAGAGACGTGAGTCCATTTAAAAAAAGGATTCAAAAATTAAAAAAACTCAAAACTCATTTAAAAAATCTTTTATGTGTTTTAAAAAACATTTTCTTTTTTGTAGTTTCTCCAAAATAAGTACCTAAAATGAGCTTTCTACAAGAAGTACTTGAGAATGTTTCACTAGAATGGAACCCTTAATGTAAACCCTATCTAGACTAATTTTTGGAAATGATAATACAGCTCACTATAGTGAATCAAACCACACTTTTGCAAACTCACACAACCTTCCGTCCTAGTAAATTGGCCCTGGCAACAAACTACCAACACTCAGGAGAGTGCTCCTCTCTTAAGAGGAAAAACTCTGTTGGATCCACCTCAAGCCAGGAGCTTTGGGACGAGATGTGAGTCCCAAATTCACCAACTGGTTTTGTAAATGCCATAAGCTTTATGAAAAGGGTCTCAAATTGCCCTTTGTTTGGGCGAATCTCCAGTGAAGGAGTGGGAGCAAGACTAGGAACCTCAAGGTTCATTCCCTCACAAAGTGGTCAAACCATGTCAAATGCCGGAATGTTTCAAACATTTGGTGTCGATCTTGAGTTGAGATTATCTCAAGCTGATCTCGACCACACTAACCAACTCAACAATCATAGTTACGGTAATTGTGGCATGTCTCCTTTGCTCCATAAGAGCTCATTATAGAGGTGTCTTTACCCACGGAACGAAGTTCTAGTTCTTCTATGTTTGGATGAGAAATAGATAAAATGGGGAAGGGTAAAGAGTCAATGTCCACAAGGACATTTACATAACTTGTCCTCAGCTACACCAAGACTAGAGCCTTAAAGCCAGGTCTCGGCAGAGGAAAAGTGCCATTGGAAAACCAACCAACCTAGCCCCATAGGGTGATAAATCTTAAACCTTGAAACAAAGGGTTTTATGCAATCACTCCCTTACGTTCCATCGCCATGTGAATGTGGAAGACATGCTAAGGATTCCATTTGGACGAGAAATAGAGAACATGGGGAAGGGTAAAGAGTCAATGTCATTCACAACCTTTTTCCTCCTACACTAAGCTTGTATCCTCAAAGCTAGGTTGGCAGAGGAAAAGTGTCATTGGAAACCACCCAACCAACCCCATGGGGTAAGAAATCCCAAACCCTAAAATAGAGGGTTTTGTGCAACCACTCCCTTACATTCCATCGCTAGGTGAATATGTAAAAGACATTCTTAGGACAGTGTTTGAATTGGAAAGGGAGGTTGCCACACAAATAAAATACCTAGAGACTCAAAGTTGGGCAAAATAAGCCAATCCGCACCTCAAGGATCATGACTAAATTTGATGGAACTGGAGATCCCATTCAGTATATCTAGAGAAGATCGATCAAATTTATGAGGCCATGGGAAGGATTGATGATCCCACCAAGATCTGCTCTTTCAGCATGCCAATGGTTTAGGTCTCTAAACGCACATGAAATGCCATCTCCACGAGATCTTGAGACACATTCATTGTGGGATTCTCAACCAGTGGAGTGAGATGTAGCTTCATTGCACATATCTATAGTCTCAAGCAAGAGGAGGGTGAAATAATGCAGTACTACATTTCTAGAGCCCAAGTATCTCTATATGAGGTGCAACCCCCGCCCATGAGAGACTAGACAACTTATCACTCATCATTGAAACAAGGCGGTGAATTCATCATGCACATCTATTGCCTCAAGCAAGAGGAGGGTGAAACAATGTGGGGCTACATTGCTAGAGCCAAGTATCTCTATATGAGGTGCATCCCCTGCCCATAAGAGACTAGATGACTTATCGCTCATTAAACTATTTATGATGAGTATCAATATCAAGATGTTTCATGACCATCTATATAGGTCTAGACATTAGATATTTGATGACTTTTTCCCATGAGGCGATAGACCTAGTAAATAATCTCCAAGACACGAATGTAGAAGTCATTTACCTCTCGAACCGAGAGATAGGGGATGCATTATCTAAAGCCTCAATATGACAGGATGCACACCAACACCAATTGAAGTCCTAATCAAGGACATGAGCGTGTATAAGTTAATAGAAAATTTACTCAATTGTTTAGACCAACGGCGGCGGTGGCAAGGTGTGCCCCAAATGGCTGTAGTGTTGACAAGCTAAGCATGACCATATTAGAAAAGCTAAAGTTAAAAAAGGTAAAAGTGCCGCTAGCCCTAGATAGCTTTTCAAGCGGGACACCCACATTGATTTCCATTGAGAAATATGGTTTGGTCTACAATTTGTCGTGTAAACTATACAAGCACAAAGTGCCCACTACTAATGCCTAGACAACAAAAATATTATGCTTATTGCTAGTGCCATGAGAGTCGTGATATCACACATTGTTGGTACCAGAGGGAAACACGGGGCACCACAACGTATGCTACTAGTGCTTAACCGTTTTCAGCTATCTCCCATTCCAAATTCTTCTCAACTAGCACATAATCCAGTGCCCATTTATCAAAACCCTATATCAAAAGGTATGTACAGACTGACGAATGCCATATCCACCTATATTGAGAGGTATGCATAATGCCATATCCACCTTTGATATTACCATCCTAACCCCGGTTTCTCCTGGAACTACACTAGTACAACAATATTTGATGACATTGCCACCAATAGAATTCAAGAGTCCAAAACATTGGAGTTATGAGTCATATGAGCAATACATTTCATATCCAAAGCAATCCCATTCCATTGACTATGCCTCCTCTTCAATGTTTCCATTGCAACAAGGACTTACACCATGTTGTTGAGTGTCCTTATAGAGTTGTCACACCAAGGGCCCCAACTCCATCCCCAAATCCAATGCCAAATCCTAATGTCATTCCATACAAAGACACATGTTACAAGTATGGATTCGAACATGCTTTCAGGATTATCTCAATATACTGACACCCCAGTGGTGGCATGAGCATCAGCCATTTTGAAATGTACAAGAAGGGCTTATTCATATCACAAGGCTCAAAAGTCAAGGGCATTTGCCAAGGAAAGCAGAAAGCTCAAGCTTCAACTTTGAAGTAGCCACAAAGAGCTTGAGGCACAAGCCCTAAAGGCTGAAATAGTCCTTGAAAAGGCTAAAGGACAAGATCCAAAGGTCCAAAAGAAGAAAACCTTGAAGAGCACATGGAAATGCATTGCAAGACCAATTGCCAAGGGCAACAACATCTTGACCATTGAAAGTGGACAATAGCTCCGAATCTACCTCCCTCATATCATGGGAGACATCACTCAAACCACCTCTTTCCAAAGAGAAGAAACCCATTGGCTACACACACTTATAAAGGAACTAAAAGAGTACCCCAACCCCATATTGGAGAAGGAGCAAATGAAACAAGCCCAAGCACTTGCAAGGAAGGTGCAGGCTGATGAACTACAGCTAGTACTTGAGCAAGTGATCGAGTGCAAACTAGTGACTCTGCCTCCTGAGCCTTATTCTAGTTGATATAACCTATAAAGGAACTTGGAGAATTCCAAAGGCCATAGTAGAATCCATGAGCATTCTTAAGAAGCCACAAACAGAGTCAATTTAGGAGTCTCTACCTTTGAAACCAATCCAACTTGATTTTGCATTGCTAGATGTAGTGAAGGAGGACTTAATGGGAGGTGAAAGTTGGCCTTCCATGGGTTATCATATTCACCATAATATTTTCTCCAATGTGATAGTAGGTGACGACTTCATTTCGACCCCCCCATTAGAGGCACTGCCTCCCAGCAGGGAAGGATCGGTGCACGACCCCTACATCCCCTCTGAGTTAGTACGAGCCAAGTGAGCTCGAATATCACACGAGGGACATAGAAAGACTTTACAAAATTCTTATCTTAGGAAGTTTGAGCGTTGATATGTTCTCTTTTACAAGGAAATTCTCAACTTCTAAGAGACTTGTCAGGCTAGATGATTGGGAACCTAAGAGCCCACACACTTAAACCTGAAGAGAAGAAGGATTAGCTGTGTGACCTTGAGCATTGTCCTTGAAAGTTTGATTCTAGTTCTCTTTTATAAGGAAATTCTTAGCTTTCAAGAGACTTGTCAGATTGGATGATTAGGATTCTAAGAGCCCACACACCTCAACCTCAAGAGAAGGAGGATCAGCTGTATGGCATTGAGCACGTTATCCTTCCATACCTGAGATAAAAAGATAGCCAAAAGTGCCCATGAACAAGCTTGGGAATTATTTCAAAAGTGATGAAATAAATGTCGTGTTATCTATTGTTTACAAAGGAACGACAGACTTTGCAATCTTGGATGGTGGTACTTGTGTCAGCATAATCACAAAGGATTGTTGGGAGGCATGGGTAAGCCCACTACTAGTAGGCACGAGCCTTGTATTCAAGATTAAGACCTTCAATATGCCAAGATTAAGACCTTCGGGCTAAGCTTCCACCACATATTCATGGTGATGGAGTTTTAGAAAAGACGGTCATACACCATGATCCTCAGAAGGCCTTACATGAGAGACAAAAGGTTAGTTCACAGTTGGAAATCCAATCACATTTACATACACAAAGGTAACCATTCCTTGAAAATAGACTTGAAATTAAGGAAGAGTCATCCCATGGGGGGTCGAGGCATTCTCACCAATAAGTCTGACACAACCGCTTAAACAATGTCAATTGATATATCGGTAGAGCTTGTAATAAGATGTGGGAAGGTGAAGATGAAAACAAAAATATGAGCCCCTCATAGAGCCTTTGCCAACTTGGAGGATTGGATTCATGTTTTAGGTGACCTTGGGCACTCTTCAGTAAAATCTTGGGGAAAGATTATACAATTGGATGGTGTTGAAATCACATCAATGTTCGTGCTTGGTGCATTTGAATCAGAACAAACAGTGGCTTGAGCAAGAGTTACCCTAGAAAGACCACCTAGCAGCATGGCCTGCCTCAATTGACACCAAGGATAGCCACAACATGTTGTCTTGCAAGACATGGACCTATTAGGCCACCCACCCCTTGTACCATCTGTATTCAACACTATCGTGGTAAATAGTTTTCAATTTATGACCATCTGTTGTTTTGAAGGTGAATTTTATATTGGAACTAAACTCGAGTCTTGCAAGTTTTATGTGACCTATGCATGTACCTCTACATGTACAATGCTAGACAACATCATCCTTGGGAGGAGATGGATTGTAGCTACTAATTGTGTAGCCAATTGGCAAAAAAGAACCACAACACTTGAGCTTTCCCATGGAATGGCTATTGTACCCTTAGACACCTTGCACATTGATGAATGTCCCAAGTCTCATCCTCCACTTATAAGCCATCACCTCTAGTAACCCCTAATACTTAACACTCCTCTCACGTCACCATGTCGACCACCCTCTCAAACCACTATGGAGATTTAGAACCTCGCCTATAAAGATGAAGACCTTCCCCTAAACATAAACCTCAGCAACCCTTTAGGGAGTTTACAAAGAAGTACTGAGTACCTAAGAGTACCCTAGCTAGCCAAGGAGTGCCATGCAAGACCTACTGTTAGCTACCATTTAGTCAAAAGCTTACCCATGAGTAAAGACTTGCCAAGGTGGAGCACCATGCAAAACAAAGTTTTACCCAACACCCCTGAGCACTATTAGATTCATGTGTCAAGATATTAGAAGCTTAAGACTTCTATAAAAAAAACCTTTTTGTTTGGGTCCCAAAAACCTTACAGATCACACCGTAATCTCCAAAGCCAAAGAGAGTCAGGCGGCAGCCTCAAACATCAGCTCGAAGACTAGTAGTTTATACTTTGTTGGGTCCCAACCAAGCTCCTTAAAGAATAAGGCTTCTATGAAGGGAACCACTACATTTGGGTTCCAAAGTTAAGAAAACCTGAACCCTAAGTCTCTGCAACCATACCATCAAAATGCAAGATTAAAGATGGAGTGGAGAATTAAAAGCCATGCATCCCATGCTAAATCCAAAAAGCGAATGGAGAGCAATGTGTTCCACCTTATCTCATGTGTGAGATAGCAAGTTTATCTAGATAGGATCAATGTGACGATGGTGTGCATTAATGGTAGGAGTGTGTGGACAATAATTGGCTGTATACAATGGCCAAGTGTGGATATTTTGGTTTACATTAGTATGGTGTGACTTAGGAGTATGTGTGTGGATTTTTGGAAGATGGAGTGCGTGTGAAGGAGAATGGAATGAAACAATGGCTTCTCCTATTTTTTTTTTTGGTTGAGTGAGAGCTAGTGAGGGTTTATAAAAGTGTTATTAGTGCATCCCCATTCTATGGTATCACAGCATAGGTTGCTTTAGCCATTGAGCAAAAACCCTAAAGTTGCAGTGGTTGGAGATTTAAGTCGTGAAGCAATATTTGGGGTGGAAATCGGAAGCAAATCATAGAGCTTGACCAAGAGGTGTGTTAAACAAACCTTTTCTTGTGAATTAAAGATATTTGGAAGCCAAAGCAAGCAAAGTTGAAGCTCTCCATTGAAGCTTGCAAGTGGAAATGTGCATTGTGTTGATTTGTAAACCTATGAAGAAAAGAACCACAAATTTCCTAAAGAGCGATAACTTTTGTCAAGATACTCAAAAGTCGACTATAATGTAATAGTTAGACAGAAAGCTTGTTTTGTGTAGATGTGTTTAGACTATTCAGACATTGGATTTGGAGTTTTGTAGCTCAAGTTATGGATGGAACAAGATAAAGGTATGTAGATTTGGGATGCTTGCTACAACATTTAGTTGAAGTACCAATGTATGTGAAGTTTTTCCACAAGCTTTGTCAAAGTACTGATGTATGTGAAGTTTGCCCACAAGCGTTGTCGAAGCTCGCTATTTCAGGTTAAACTTGAAAATTGAACTGTATACATTTGATTGGTAAAGGCATTTGCTATTGCCACATGGTATTGGAAAGCTCTTGAGAAGCTGATTTGCACATTGTTTGCAAGAGGGGACTGATTTGGAGCTTAAAGAAATTCTAGACTATGAGGAGACATTCAATCCGGTCACAAGAATGGCAACCGTGAGAGCTGTCATTGCTATGGCTGTAGTGACGAAGGGTTGGTCTTTACATCAAATGGATGTAAAGAATGCTTTCTTGCACGGTGATTTGCAAGAAGAAGTGTACATGATGTAGCCACTAGGTTATGAGAGTGATGCTAATCCAGATTTTGTGTGCAGGTTACGCAAAGCCTTGTATGGCTTGAAGTAGGCACCCAAAGCATGGTCAAACAAGATTGGGGAGTATCTTGTTACCATTGGATTTCAAATATCCAATACAGATTTTTCACTATATGTGAAAAAGATAGATAGAGGGATCATGCTATTAGTCATCTATGTGGATGGCTTGATTATATCACTGGTGATAGTGATGCAGACATACATGATGTCAGGATGCTTTTGAAGCAAAAGTTTGAGACGAAAGGATTTGGGTGAGCTGCGATATTTCTTGGGTATAGAGGTGGTGAGATCACCTCATGGCATTTTGCTATTTGCAGAGGCAGTATGGCTTGGACATGTTGTGTCCAAGTATGGTATGATAGGCTGTAAGCCTATTTCAATTCCATTGGAGCAGAACACAAAGCTTTCCCCCGTAGATACAGGTGAGCTTTTGGAGGACCCCACTACATACAGGCGCATAGTGGGTAGTTTGATCTACATGAGCATTACAAGGCCAGACTTAAGCTATACTGTTGGACTTGTGAGTCCATTTATGCAGGCCCCTAGGAAGCCACACTTGGATGTGGCTAGACAGATCCTTAGGTACATAAAGTCCATAATTGATTATGGACGTTTCTATGAGGCTGGTAAAGAGATACAATTGCATGGGTACACAATTGGGCTAGTAGTATTGTAGACATGAGATCTACTAGTGGTTTTATATTCTCATTTGGGAGTACTGCTGTGAGTTGGAGCAGTAAGAAGCAGCCAACAGTTGCCTTGTTGAGTACAGAGGTAGAGTATAGGGGTGCTGCTATGGCAGCTTGTGAGGTATCTTGGTTTCAGAAGCTACTTGGTGACATGGGAGAGCATACAGTTGGCCAGTAATCTAGTATATCATGCTAGAACGAAGCACATTGAGGTACATTATCACTTTGCAAAGGAGAAGGTTCTACCAGGAGATGTAGATCTACTATATGTCAACACCACAGAGGATCAGGTGGCTGACATCTTCACGAAGGCATTGGGCACAGAAAAGCTCCACAGGTTTAGGAGCTTACTTGGAGTGCAGTGTGTGGAGTTGAGCTCGAGGAGGAGTGTTGAGATATTGAGCTCAACTAATACTACGGCAGACATTGATGAAAAAAATGAAAAACATGCAGAAATATGTAAAAATTATAGAAATCGAACATGTGGAAATTACAGATTTCAACAACAATGTCAACAATGCCACAAAATGAGTAGATTTTCAGTGATTCATTTCTACCATTCTTGAAAAAATAGAAAATAGAAATATAACAGAATTCAAACTTCTCAGCAGCACAGCAAGATGATTCTCCAAGTTCTAAATCCTAGTCTAATTTTGGGTCTCATGTTGATTCTACAGTATGGTTCAATCCTCTGATGCATTAGTTGTGTGTTGAATCAGAGTACGAACATAATCACTTATGCTGGTGACGATGGTAGCTACACCTCTTCCATGGTAAAAGAAGTGTAGCATTTAGTGGAAGTGTGTTCAAACTCTTATTGTGTCAAGGGTTCCCACTGGTTCTATATCCATTCCTAGAATAGTTTTTAGAAGCTCATAAGAGTCTAGGATGCCATTGATTTTTAGAGTGTAGTTTGTTCCATCAAGCTTGCCTTCTATGAAGGCTAATGTAGAAGAATGCATAGGATTGGTGCAGCCAGTAGTAATCGAGGTACAAGCCATCACTCCTAGTATGCTATGTAAAGAAAGATTAGACTTTATGCACTATTTTTTCTAAAAGCACCTATGCTCTAATACCATATAAGAATATAGACAACGAAAAGATAGATAGCAAAACAAAGTGCAATAGACAATGCAATACCTAGAGAATTGAGATAATTTAAAATTCTAAGATAGGTACAATTTGATGGTGTTGTCCACCCATGCAATACCTAGAGAATTGAGATAATTTGAAATTCTAAGATAGGTACAAGTTGATGGTGTTGTCCACCCATGCACTCTCTAGTAGAATGTGGGCGGTTATGCCTCAATATGGCCAACCACCACCCACTAATAATGAACCCATATCGTTAAACTGGTAGGGGCATGAACCCCACTAGGGGGGACCTTGAGACCCCCTAGTGGTGGAGGCTCTACCCTAGGCCCTAGCTAACACTTGAACCCTTGACAATAGCCTAACCATCAATGGTCACAATAACAACCCCATTGACATATCTAAGCTGGGGTTCCCACCAAAGATGTGTGCACCAATGGTTTCTCCTCACATTATGGGGCCCTATACAAATGAGCACCAAACATCGAAGTGAGATACATGTTGATAGGCAGGCACTGAGTGGATACTAACACCTGTGTGGGTAGTATTGACACATGGTTGAAAGATTGATGTGTTGGAAGTCATCCATCGGATACTTAACAATAGGGCATCTAGGATTGTGACCCTAACATGGATGAATGTGGGTTTGAATATAACTATGTAATTCCTAGGAGATATAGCTTGGAAGTGTAATATCAAGGGAGAATAAACCTAGATGTGACCCTAACATGGATGAATGTGGGTTTGAATATAACTATGTAATTCCTAGGAGATATAGCTTGGAAGTGTAATATCAAGGGAGAATAAACCTAGATGTGTAATTTTGAGGAGAGGACAATGCCTTCAAATGTGTTGATCCTATTGGTATCCTAGAAATATTGGATGTGTAATTCATGAAAAGTGATGACCTCAAATAAGTTAATCCTGAGAGCCTTTGAATGATGATGTTGGATGTGTAATTCCCAAAAAATGATGCCTTCAGATGTGTAATTCCCAAAAAATGATGCCTTCAGATGTGTAATTCCCAAAAAATGATGCCTTCAGATGTGTTAATCCTACTAGTATCCCAAAAATATTGGATTTGTAATTCCCAAAAAAAGGACAGCCTTAGATGTGTGAATCAATCCTAAGCACCCTTGAAAGATGATACACCGGATGTATAATTCTCAAAAAATGATAACCTTAGATGTTTGATGTTGGGCATTCTCTTGGTTGAGTAATTCCTAAGTTATTTGGATGATGGATATTGTTACCCAAAAATGTTATGGTAGGTTATCCTTAGTACCTTGAAGGAAATGGTTCCTAAAGGACATGCACCAAGCCATGACAAGTATTAAATGGGCGTCAGCTTTCAATGCATGATAAATTTTAAATGTGGAGTGAGATTAAGTTTTGAAGTGTTTTTTATTATATAAATTAATTTCAATGTTTAAGTTTTAATTATATTCTTCTTATTAAATGCAATAAATTGTGAGAAGTTAAAGAGTCATAAAAGGCATGTAAAATCCTCTAACATCAATTTTAACGGACACTACACCCAGGCATGCTCGGAGTAGTCATTAATAAAAGTTAGAAAGTAAAGATATCCCTCTATCAATGGTGTCCTCATAGGACCACATACATCCCTATTTATAAGCTATAATTTTTGGACAACCCTTATTGATCAATCTTTTGAGAATGACTTTCAAGAGTGTTTGATAGGGGCCTCAAGATTTGGCAACTCTAACACCATCTCTTGCCTTTTAGGGTGCAACAAATTGCTAAAATTCAAGTGACCAAAGTGGGCATGCCATAGCTCCATGTCACTCGTATAGCAAGCGTAGCAACTCTAACACCATCTCTTGCCTTTTTGAGGCACAACAAATTGCTAAAATTCAAGTGACCAAAGCGGGCATGCCATAGCTCCATGACACTTGTATAGCACGTGTGGCAATTAACTAGACAAGTAATATGTGCCAATCTCTCATAACTGTCTAGCCTGTAAGGCATGGCCATGGCTTATAGTATCGTTGGATACCATAATGAAGTCTCTATTCATGATCTGTAAACTTGTCATTAACAAATCTAACCATTAGGCCTTCCATAGAAATGGAAAATATTGACATTGAGTGCATAGCATAAACAAGACTTCTAAGAGAGTGATTATCCCACCATTTGCACCAATGAACACAACCTTACCAACTCCTTTCACTAGAGATATGAGGAGCTATTTACACATATGCTTGTGTCTCCTTGAGGAGTAGACTCAAGGGAGAAAAAACAACCCACACTAAGAAGTAATGTTCTTGCTAGCACATTACTTCTTCGTGGTGTACTTGCTAGCACACAACTACCAAAATACTGCTAGACATGTTGATCTGTTATTGATATCATGCATACATAATGGAAAAAAGGGTCATAGTTGTAGTGCACAATGAATGATCATCCTATACATAGTTCACTGGCTCCTTCTCTTTACCACTTAGTGCTGATGCATTAGCCACCACACACTATGTCAGTCTCTTTCTTCTTTCCTTCTCTAGCCTTTTTCTACATTCATTGATATAATGTCTTGGCTTACGACAATAATTACATTTGCCTTACTCCTTAGGCAGCATCTTTGCTAGAAGATTGGGGTTAATTCTACCTTTGGCTTGTAGTTACAATTAGAGAAGGCTTTTCTTTACCATTTGTGAATGATAGCGAATGACTGATCTCCACCACTCATACATATCCTACTTTATTTTTGCCAAGATTGCTCTTCTTGTAAGAGAACTGTAGCCAACTCATCAAACGTAAGGGTATTGGTGTTACACTTCATTATAAGCTAAAGTGTGGATGCAAAATCCTAGTATAAATGTGGAAAAAAAAGTTATGAGAACAGAAGACACCAATGAGTCGTCCAGATAGAGGCCCTATCTCAATATATGTAAGCTACTCTTTGAGATCTTTGATCCTTGTGAGAAACACAT
Source organism: Cibotium barometz (assembly GCF_041138505.1). Taxonomy (NCBI): domain Eukaryota; kingdom Viridiplantae; phylum Streptophyta; class Polypodiopsida; order Cyatheales; family Cibotiaceae; genus Cibotium; species Cibotium barometz. Next base: position 24,934,138 of record NC_141075.1, on the reverse strand, counting down.
CCATTAAGTCTCCCTCATTTATATTCTTGGACTCTAACTGCTTGCACAAGTAGGCCACATGTGCCTTGTTATGTGCATGATAAAGCACAACACATCCCAAGCCTTCTTTTACGGCATGTTTTTACCTTTACATGAACTCTCATTTCATCTAAAATGGAAATAGGAAACGACCATCTCGTGGGGATACTTACCTTTCCATGACCTCCAAGCTTCACCAATGGAGGTAGCTAGCTTTAATCTTTCAAGCATCCCTCTTACTGTCAACGAGATGTTTGCTACACCTCCTTTGCAAGGACACAACTCCCCACTCTCAACACTCTCTCACACAAAGTATAAAGGGGCACATGTCTAAGAACAATCAAGTAGCTCCTCTCAACTCTCTTTCTCTTTCTCTCTCACACACAAAAACATAAGAAGGAGAAGACAAGAGCTCAATTAACACAAAAGGGGATTGTGCCTTTACATTATGAGAAAATGTCTTATATACATCCCAAAACTTAAAGAAATAACTAGTGAGACTAGGGTAATGCTAAGCCTAGGCATCCCCTCTTTTTGTGGATGCATTAATCATTAAGTTGAGAAGAGGGTCTGAGTGAATGCTAGGTATTATTACATTAGGGTTTTGTTTAAGGGCCAGGGTGCAGGGCACAAGGGGAGGGTAGGGATTTGTTCTATATATATATATATATATATATATATATATATATATATATATATATATATATATATATATATATATAAAGAGAGAGGAAAAATAAAACTTAAGGGTATTTTTTATAAACTTTAAAAATAAAAAACAAGGGAAATTTTAAAAAACAAGAAAAAAATAAACAAAAGGGGTAGTAATATTTTTTGTATTTTTTTTGAGAAAATTAGTAAAAATTAAAATAAAATACAAACAAAAAAGAAAAAAGAGAGAAATGCAAATAGGGGGGAAAGAAAAAGAGGGGGGCTTTCTTAATTGAAAAAAGAAAAGAAAAGAAGGGTGTTTTTTGAATAAAATAGTAAAAAATAAAATATAATACGAACAACAACAAAAGCAATAAACAACACCCAAAAAAAAGATAGAGGGGGATAACTTTTAACTTTTTTGAGAGGGGGGAAAGTTTTAAAGGGAGAGGGGGAAATAATTAAACCAAGGGGGTGCAAAAATGAAATTATTGTGGGGGGTGTGCAAAAAAGTGTGTGTGCGTACATGTAAGTGCAAGGGTGTATGTATGTGCAAATGGAAATGCGAATGAAAATGCAAGTGCAACAATTGTGAGCAAAAATGTGGATGTTTTTAAGAGTGGGTGCACGTACATGCGAATATGTATGCATGGTGCAAATGTGTGTGTTTTTAGTTATTTTTTGATATGTTTTTGGGTTTTTGAGTTTTTTTATCATTCCCAATAAAAGTAGTAATTGTACACTTATGCGGGGGAGCTACATTACATATGTACACAACATGAGTTAGAGTTTGATTCTTACTAGTGTGTGCATGCTCAGTGGGGGTGAGGGCAAAGAGTCGCTTCTTGCCCATCCACAATGAAACCTTGGATGCCACCGTGATTGACTTGGTTGGTGCGCTTGTCTAAAATTTGACTTCTAGCTGTTGAGTTGATGTTGTGGGTGAGGCACAGGGGGTGTCATGTGGGGACCATGGGGATCTCTTTGGGGCGGCTAGGGTGCAACTCTAGCTTATCGTGAAACACATGGCACCCTGAGTGGCTCATCAAGATTTAGAACTATTTTAGATACAATCACAACGCATGGGCTTGGTGTGGCACGACCAAGGGTTCTTCTAAAAACTTAATTGGTAGGTCTGGCATGGGCGTCGTGGCCATTGCTCTCCATTCCTACTATTGAGACTTGGGGGGTGGTGTCAAAGGCAAGACCTTGGGTCTCCACACCCTCTTGTTGGAGTTGACATTTTGAGGGTGCATTTGCAAACATTCGGGTCACAGTTTCCTGCGATTTTGGCACTCAGATGTGCGGTTTTCCTTTGTAAAATCCTTGTGCTTCCAATAGTTTAGTTGAGATCCATCGAGACATCAATTTTCAGGGTGGTACTAGGTTACTGATCCGTCATATCTTTTTTGCTTCTGGGTTTATGTGATCGATAAACTTTTTGGGACCCAGACAGACTTCCCTTCATAAAAGCCCTAGGCTTCTAGTAGCTTCACGAGGATCTAACAAAGTTTAGGGTTTAGGTAGGACACTGTTACATGGGGTTCTTGGTTGATGGGGATCTAGTGGGGTTCGAAGGTTAAGTAGAACACTGTTGCATGGGGCTCCCACTTGGTGGATCTTTGCTCATGGTTGGGCTTCGAGCTAAATGATGGCTGCTCAGATTTTGCGTGGGCCTCATAATTTCTTTGGCTTTGCTGAGGTACTCTTGGGGTACCCATGTCTTATTAGTCACCTCTCTGAAGGGTTATTGAGGTTGAGGTTTGGTTTTCATCTTTTTCGGTAAGGTTTTGGTTCTCCCATAGGGTTTGAGGGGGTGGGGCCATACACAATGAGGTTAGAATGAGGTATAGCATTAGAGGTTACCTATTTGCGATGGCGGGATGTTGATAGATTCAGGATGACCTTGTTCACCAAGGGTATGCTAGCCATTCCAAAGGGAAGCTCAAGTGACAAGTCATGGGGCCATGATTCATCCCCTCTCGAGGATGATTCTCTCTTTTAATGTGCTCGTGTGGGGGTCACTCAAAACTTGCACTGACACATGCTTACATCTAATAATAAACTCTACTTTAAAATAATTGACGATTATGGATTGTTTCAGGGGTTATTTACCACAAAACAGCAGAATGTGTGAGGAGTGGGTGATCAAGAGGTCCACATCTTGCAAGACAAAACATTGTGGCTAGTCCTAGTGTTAACCAAAGCTAGATGGTCTTCTTAGGGTAGCTATAGTTCAAGGTGAGCAGGCTCCATGGGTGTTTTTATTTCAGCCACATCATGTAGATCAGCATGTACAAAGATTTATACTCTTTAGGGTTCTATGGCCTCTTTGGGTCTTTTTTTGTTAAACGGTCGATTGCCTCAAGGTGTGCCCGCCATTTTTCATTGTCAGCCTTTCGCTTCTCCTCTTTTTTCTTGTGGATATGGAAGAGCACGTCCTGGATTTTAGCTTGCTTACATTGAAGTAACCTTCCATCTCAATCCCATCCATCAGGGTCTCTTTCTTTACTGCACCTTGAGGAGCAATCTTTGTCAGGGACCTTGGCCTCTATACTTAAGTTTCCATTTGGTGTTCTTGATATTATAAATTAGCACCATGTCTCCTACCTCTATACACTTATCCTTGAGTTGTTCATCAAACCAGTGCTTGCACCTTCATTTTTTAACCACCATCAATCCATCATAGTCTTTGCTCACTAAGTTTTTCTAATGCAACTAACCTCTCCATATGCAAGGGTTTCCCTTAGGGTTATATTTGGCCACAATTCAGAGGCTTGGAACCAAGTGTTCCATTGGCATGACTATGTCAAGCTTGAATACGAGATGGAAAGGTGTGATGTTGGCAATCATCTTGTATGCCATGCGGTAGGCCCATAGAGCAGAGTGAAACTTGTGCTCCCAACAACTGCTCCTCAATGCCTCTATTGTCTTGGTGAGAATAGTGCAGAAACTTTTATTTGAACTTTCGGCCTGGCCATTTTCTTGTGGGTAGTAAGGTGTTGACTTTTTGTGCACCACAACAAATTTCGTTTTGAGGAGTAAGAACATTATTACTTCATTGATAAAATGTGCACTATGATTGCTGACTATTTCTAGTGGGAAACCAAAATGGCTAATCACATTTTCGTAGAGAAACTTGGTAGCAGCTATGGGCATCAACTTTTTGCATTGCTTTGGCCTCGACCTATTTTGTGAAATAGCCTATGGCACGTCCCACCTGGACAATGTTAAAATGTGCTAGGTTCCCTTAGCAGCAGTAAGACTAATGAGATCAAAAAATATAGAACCCATTTTTAAAGGGTTATTCTAAACTATTGGGATCATGAGAATTTGGTCCTTCTCGTGGACTATGGTGAAATGTGTGTTATTGGCAGTCATGTGCAGTAGGCCCATCATAGAGCAAAGTGCAAGTTGTGCTCCCAATAGCTCCTCGATGCCTCTACCATCTTGGTGAGAATAGTACATAAAGTCTTATTTGTGCTTTTGGCGCTTGTGGGTAGTAAGGTGTTACCTAGTGAAACCATAAGGAATTCCTTGAGCAAGAACTTTACCACTTCATTGATAAAATGTGTACCAAAATAGTTGACTATTTCCAATGGGAAATTGAAACAGGTAATCACATTTTTATAGAGAAACTTGGTGATAGCTCTTGCATTATCAGTTTTTTGCATTGCTTTGGTCTCAGCCCATTTTATGAAATAGTATGTGGTGAGACGAGATGAGATAAAATGCACTTGGATTTCCTTAGCAGCAAGCAGGACTAATGAGACCAACAAAATCTAAACCCCATTTTTCAAATGGATGTTCTGAAACTATTGGAGTCAGGGGGGTGTGTGGTCCTTCTCATGGACTATGGCAAACCTTTAGCATTTGTCGTAGTTTTTGACAAACTTAGTTGTATCTCCAAAGAGTAGCCACCTAATCCAGCCTAGGGAACTTTGTGGGTAGTTTTGCCCCTAGTAAAGTGTCCTCTACACATGTTAGAATGGGCTTGTTCAAGAATAGTGATAATCATCTTTATGGACACACTTTATCATGATGCCGTAGCCTTATTTTGTAAAGTATTCCCATTATCAAATAATTATAGGGGGCCGCCTTTCTAATGAGGCATATGGATTTATCCTATTTGATGGGGCGATTAATGGGAAATCCATTGGTGGGGGTGGTGTCTTCACTCCATTCCAGTACGTGGTCAATGTGGAATAGTGGAGCATTGAGAAGCTCATATTCCACCCCTAGAGGGGGTTCTCCATTTGTAATTCTAGAAAGGTGGTAAGCATGGATATACATGGACCCCTTTCACACAATGATGAAATAAAACTCCAAAAGAATACGTAACCATCTTCTAGTGATGCACCTTATGGTACAAGGCATGTTCACCAAATATAGCAACGCTTGATGGTCAATAGAGAACACAAATTTGGTGGCCAATAGCTAATGCTTTTAATTCTTCACAACATATACCATGGCTAACTTACGTTCACGTCATTAAGTTGTTAACTAGCAAAATTCACACGGAAGTCCATGTTGTGCTCCCCTAGCTATGCTAACACATATCCACCAATAGCAAAGACTAAAGTGACTATGTACATATATAAAATTAGATCCCAATTGGTGGATTGCAAGATGAGTGCACTTGCCAATGCCTTCTTCAGTTTCTCATATGCTTGTTGTTGTCCATGTAAAGATAATCAAAAACCTATATAAAGGTTTGGCATCTATGGCATACATGAAGATAAATCTTCTGTAATACCCTATGTGCCCTATGAATCTTTGCACCCCCTTGTAGAGTTTATAGGAGGTGGAAACTTTGAGATCACATCATGGATCTTATTTTCATCCATGGAGATGCCATTCTTAGAGATGATGTGTCCAAGGATGATTGTGTTTAACCCAAAATTGACATTTGAGTGGGTTTAACAAGATGTGGTAGAGTTTACACGTTTCAAAGACTAGCCAAATATGAGTAAGAATCTCCAAGGTTTTTTAAAGTAGATCCTTGGAGTCTGTACACATCATGCATTGGAAGGCGCATGAGGGAATTGATCAGACCGAATGGCATGGTACACAATACATAGAGGTTCTCTATTTTGTAGCAAATGTCATCTTGTATTGGTTGGTTGGGTAAATTGCCACTTGGTTGTATCTAGAGAATCCATCCAAGAATCTATAAGCTTTTACTCCATTGACTCTCTCTAGCATATGGTTTGTGTAGTAGTGATCCATGAACTATGGGTGGCATTAACCTTTTTTAGGTTAACACACACTTTAAGCTTTCTTTCCTTTTGGGAATGATCACCACTTGGTGTGATCAATCTTGTACACAAGTCCCAAGTCAATGATGTGAGATCCCGCCCCCTCCGTGATGCCCCCTCCGAGGGCGCTAGTGGCGGAAGCAGCATCAGTCTCTTGCGTGGGACAGGGATCCACACTCCGGGCCTCGCCCACGAATATCTAGAGAAGAGACTAGCCCGGCGGTACCTAACGTAACTTAATCGTAACTATTTGTATCGCAGGAATCGCTTGATCTAGCCTAACCCCAGCCAACTGCCCAACCACTGTATTGGTGGTTTTCCTTTATAAAAATTTAGTTATGTTTTACCCGGGTACCGAGGAAAAGAGTTCCCAGGCCTCCTAGAGCCGGTGCTTCAAGGTAGAGAAAAATTCAAGGTAGTCATACCACTTACACACCCAATATGAAATTGCCATTTTAACAGATTTGGCTGTCTTTAAAACAATCTTTCAATGAAATCATGGTATTACTGATCATAGTCCTCCAAAATACTGAGTCCATTGATTAGCTGGTCAATCAACGAGATCCAATATCAAAATTTAGTTCACAAAAGTAATTCTTTTCAGTTCATCCGTATCTTCCTCGACGTATGCATGGGTGTCCTAGCAACAACCGCGAGCCCATGTATCACTTGGTCAGAACCCTCTAGGATCCTACTTAGGTGCCCTAGCACTTCACTCAGGGATCGCTTCGTCGGTCCTCGCCCACCGTACCGGAAGCGCACCATTTTAACCATACCGAGGCTGGTCAAGACCTCGGCAAGCTTTGCGCCACGAGAGCGACGTCCCTCGAGACGACTCCCGCCAATTGTTACAACGAGTCTCTCCTTAGTTAATCACATACCAAATGCTTTCGCCAGCATTCTGGTGTAAAACAGTCCTTTAAGAAAACAGAGGCTCTACGTAAGTAGAACTCCCGATTTGAGATTGGTTCCACAAAACCCTTTTCCCGTAATCCAGATTTTCTTAATGAGAATCATTGATCTCTCGTCAATGTAATCTACCCATCATTTGACTAGATTACCTTGATCTCTCATCAAGGTAATCTACCCATTATTTGACTAGATTCTTGGTGATTTCGGTTAGGAGAAAATTACGCTAATTCAACGGTAGTCTATTCTTTGTGTCAAGAATTGGAATTGGTCTCGAGGTTTTTGCTTGATTCAAATTCGAGAGATGGGTAGGAGTTCGTGTTTTAGTATTATGCATAAAAATAAGATATGTATTTTTTTAGTAGAAAAATTTACCATAGCTTCGCTGTCTGCTATTACTGATAATTTTTAATTTTCCTAAAAGAATAAAACCTTGTAATGAAAATATGATAGAAGATCCACTTTTAAGCTTAAATCTAAACTATGAATTTAAATCATACTTTTAACCATAATCATAAACTTAATTATGATTATCTCACTAGATTGAGCTAATTCCATTATTTCTCTTTTTCCAATTTGATAGGATAATCTATTTCTCATTTAGAATTAATTAAAGTAGTTTTTAACTACTTATAAATAATCTAAAAGAAATAACCATTATTTTGTTAACACAAAATCATGAAAATATCATTTTCTTAATCTCTAGCTTATCAAGCCTAGCGTTTTAGAAATAAGAAATTATCAATGAGAAGCATTCTTTTGCTAAAGAATTAGCCATAGAGATGACTATTCTTTTTGAGAGAGAGATATACATAAGAAAGCATTCTAAATAAGAATAATGATTAATTTTCTCTTAATTAAACATTAAGATTCTTAGGGAAAGCTTGATTTGAATTAAACAATCATTTAGAAAACTTCTCAAGCTTGAGAGGAGTTGAGAAGAGAAGTCATTTGAGGAAATTATTAAAAACCCATAAAACTCCATTCTTACCTCAAGGATTAGCTTGATTCTTTCTCTAGTAATGAAGCCCCCAACCAATCAATTGGTTAAGGAGAAGAGAACTCCAAGAGTTGTTGAAGAGAGAGAGAAGCTCCAAGCTTCCCAAAAGTAGAGAAAAATTAAGGGAGGATAATAGAAAATATGACTATTTTAATGTAATACTGGCATGGTATAGCTCACAGATGATAATACAAAAGGAGGGTCTATTTATAGGTGAGGGAGGCCTCCA